>NC_081407.1:1006172931-1006489181 GCF_030272615.1 Cryptomeria japonica | reverse complement strand
CATAATTGAAGGACCAACTCAGCGCCATTGGAAGCGAGGTTGTGGACAAGAATATTGTCATGATTGCTTTGAATGGTCTTTCTGACTCTTGGGATCATTTTATTCAAAGCATAAGTGGAAGAGCTGAATTCCCTTCCTTCAATCGCCTTCGGTCAAATTGCATTCAAGAGGAGTCACGCCTTGCTGCCAGAGAAATACATAAAGGCTCTCATGGAGGAGATCAACATGTGCTTGCATCTCAACATGTTAGAAGAAAAGGAGGCCATTGGAAGAAGAACAACTTCAAAAGAGATAGAGACTTCAGACCTCCTGCTTACAATTCAAGGAAGAAGCCAAGGGATCTTTCACGTGTTCGTTGCTTCAAATGCGACAAGTTTGGACATTATGCTAAAGAATGTCAGAACCGGCCCACGCAAGGAGAGGCCAACCTGAATGAAGTTGCAAACTCTGAATACAATGAAGACTACCTCTTCATTTCTGCTTTGTCCAGCAATGTGCCAACCAATAGCAACACTTAGTTGATCGACAGTGGTGCATCTAGACACATCACGGGATATCGAGAGCATCTCTCAAACTTGATGGAGAAAGAGTCCAATCTTCATGTGGTAATTGGTGATGATGCACAGTATTCGGTAAGAGACTTTGGTAGTACTTTAAATTTATAATCTAGTATGTCCTTGCATCTTAGTGATATTTTATTTGTCCCTGGAATTAAGAGGAATTTAATTTCTATTTCTGCCCTAAAAGATAAAGGTTATCAAATAGCATTTTCTGAGGGTAAAGTATTTGCATGGCCTAAGAAATCTAGTATTAAATCTACTGGTGTTATTGGAAATAGATATGATAGTTTGTATAAGCTTTCAGCTAACCCCATTCGAGCACTCATTCATGAAGCTCCTGAATCTAGCAAGCTATGGCATAGAAGGCTCGGTCATCTTCACTATCGGGCACTTCCTTCACTTGAGAAGATGGTTAAAAGTATGCCTAAACTTAATCAATCTCATGATGATGCTTGCAAAGGTTGTGCATTAGGTAAGAACACTTAAAGTCCATTTCATAAAAGTGAAAGTAGAGATAAAGAAAAATTAGCACTTGTTCATTCTGATCTATGTGGACCTATGTTTGTTCCTTCACCTAGCGAATTTCTATACTATGTTACATTTATAGATGATTTTTCTAGAAAGACTTGGATTTACTTTCTAAAATCTAAAGAATCGGATGAAGTGTTAAGTAGGTTTAAAGAATTTAAAGGTCTAGCTGAAAATATGTCTGGCAAAAGAATTAAAGTGTTAAGATCTGACAATGGAGGTGAATACACCTCAAGTAGCTTCAACGACTTTTGTGTAGAAATAGGAATTAAGAGGGAGTTTTGTGTTCCCTACAATCCTCAACAAAATGGTGTAGCTGAACGAAAGAATAGAACCATTGTTGAAGCTGCTAAAGCTATGATTCACGATCAGGACCTGCAAACCTTCTTATGGGCTGAAGCATCCAAGATTGTTGTGTACATTCATGTGCCAAAGGAAAAGAGGACTAAATTAGAGCCTTCCGAGAAGAAGGGTATCCTCGTTGGGTATAGTGAATCTTCCAAGGCATTTTGCATCTACATTCCTGGACAGAGGTACATTGAGGTAAGTAGGGATGTCACCTTTGAAGATAATATTGCTTTCAAGAAATCTAAAGGTTCTCTTGTTGATAAAGAAGTTAATGATAATCAAATTATGGATATAGATACTAACTTTGAGATTCAGAGGGAGTCTATTGAGCCTCCTGAACCTATTGAGCATGATGATCCCCCTAAGCCTCTAGTTCCAACTGATGGACCTAGAGATATTGCAGTTAGCAAGAAAAGACCACTTTGGGTTAGAAGCACAATTCAAGATGCAAAAAAGTTTGCAGCTCCTAGTGGTACTTTCAGAAAAAGTAAGAGACCTCAGAAGCTCTCTAACTATGCTGCAATGATGTGCAACATCATTGAGTCTGAACCATCCAGTACAAAAGAAGCTATGAGCCAACAAGCTTGGAAGCTAGCCATGTGTTGTGACCATTTCACACATCGCCCCATTAAAATGGGGACCCCCTCATTTTGCTCGGTTTTGCCTGTTCTTCTCTCTGCTTTTAGGGTTTTGAGTAAGTGAGTGAGTCGTCTGGACTAGGGCTAAGCCTTAGGGTTTCCTTTTTTGATATTTTCAAGCTATAGTCCAGTCAAATTTTGAAAGATTATTGAGCATCCTCGCGTGGATTGCAATTTTGAAATAGGATGAGTCTGTCAGGATGTCAGGTGTGTCTGTCTAGGTCCAGTCGGAATTTTGAAAGCAAGTTCAAATTTTACCTAAATGTTAATGATGGAATTGTGCAATCTTGTCCGGGTGAATTTGGACCAAATTTTGGAAAGTTTGATAATTGACCCCTGGCCTTGGAGATGACCTAATTATGCCTTGTGAAGTGACTGAAAGCCTAAATTCTTGATATTTTGGCCTATAGAGGTAAAATCGCTCCTGTCCCTCACCTAGGGACCAGGGCGAAATTGGTATTTTATGCATCTTGGTTATTGACTTGTTTCATTTGTCTTGTGCAGGGTCGCCAGGAGATACAATCGAGCATGAATTGAAGATTTGGAAGATTTTTTTAAGACTCAAAATGGCAAATTTTTAAGGTTTAAGGCCAAATCGCTCATGTCCCTCTCCCAGGGACCAGGGCGAAATGGTTTACTTAGGGCATTTTTGGCCTTAGTTGATCAAACTAGAGCATCAAGAACGCAATAAGGGATGAAATCAACATAATGGAGCACCCAGACTTAATCGTTTGCAATGAAAAGTTGAACATTTGACCTTAAGGACAAAAATTGCTCCTGTCCCTCACTGAAGGACCGGAGCTTGTTTCTCAAAGTTGCACTGTCCTTGCAGGGCCAAGACAATTTTTGGATTGGAAGAGATCAAGGAGGGCATGTTTTGTCCATTGAATATAATTTGAAGTAATTTGCAAACAAGGAAATATGCTAAGATGACAAAATCGCTCCTATCCCTCACTGAAGGACCGGAGCTTGAACTCCAAGTTTGCCTTATTCTTGCAAGATTAAATGATTTCGCGATTTGGAAGAGATCAAGTAAAGTACGTTTTGCCCATTGAATATAACTTGAATGGACCACGAAGGAGAAAATCGACCCAAGGTACAAGTTCGCTCCTGTCCCTCTCCCAGGGACCAGGGCGATTTTCAAATGAAGCTCTTGTCCCTCTCCAAGGGACCAGAGCGATTTTCTCAAAGGACAAGTTTTGGACCAAGGAAAGGCGAATTTCAAGCTTGAGATGAAGGAAAGGCAACCCAACCAATCCGTCAAAGATGATTTTGAAAGTTGGCGAAACACAAATAAGCTTATAAATGCAAGTTCGCTCCTGTCCCTCTCCAAGGGACCAGGGCGAAATCTTGGTTATCTAGCATTCCCTTCCGAATTTGGTTGAGTCCAGGCCAAGGCACATGATGGTAAAGATGTTTGGAATGCCTCAAAGAAGAACGAAGTTGTAAATAACCCGAGAACTTGATGGAATTGCCCAAGGCGCTCCTGTCCCTCTCCCAGGGACCAGAGCGAAATCCTCAAATTTGCCTTATTGCCTAGTATTTTGGAGTACTACTATCGTTTGCAAGACTCAAGAAGGAATAAGAAACAACGTTTTTCGCTTTGAAAGCAATTGGAAGTTGATATGATCAAGGGTTCGCACAAAGAACAAAATGGCGCTCCTGTCCTTCAGTCAAGGACCAAAGCGATTTCAATAAAGTCAACCGTTCCCTTCAAAAACTACGTCAAGGCAAGGTCATGCAAGATCCCAAATGTCTTTAGGAAGATGATAAACAAGGAATTGACCCCAAGACTCGACAAATTTTGGCTAAAATGTAAAGTTCGCTCCTGTCCCTCAGTCAAGGACCAGGGCAAAAATCTCCAGAATATCAAGTTTGCTTTGCAAAGGACAAGATTGGCATGCGTAGAACAAACAAGGATGATCATTGCCTACCTCGCAAGTTGATTTGACGATTTAAAAAACAAGGACCAAGGAGTTAAAGCAAAAATCGCTCCTGTCCCTCACCAAGGGACAAGGGCGAAAATGGTTTAAAAGGCATTCATTCAAAAAATTGAATAGATCAAACTCCAAGCTACGAATGAAGACCCCATTTTGGACGTAAAGGAAGTGACTTTGAACGTGAAAATCAATCCAAAATGCATGAGCACTCCTGTCCCTCTCCCAAGGACCAGAGCGATATTGATTAATGTCCCAAATTCCTCCCATGTTTAGGCGCCAATAATTTTTGAATTACATTAAGTGCTAATTTCGATAAACTTTGAAATATTTAATTAAATTGGCATTTAAAAATAGTGCATAAGGCATTTAATAATTAATTTAGCCTTTTAAAAAATCGAAATTATTAATTACAAAGGCATTTAAATTAATTAATTATTAAATTAAATAAAAAGGGAGAGCGCTTGGGGTTATATTTTTATATTTTTACAAAAGTCGGCCTCCTTTTTATTTAAATTTTGTTTATTATTTGCCTTATTTCCAAAAGTCGGCCTATGTGAGAATAAGGAGATGAGCGCCTATATAAGAAGGGTACTTTGAAGCATTTTAAAACATCATTCAATCATTGTTACATGCGATTTTGGAGAAGCAATAGAGGGAGCGAATTTTGATCCAAGGAGAGGAGCGAAATTTCCATCCAAGGAGGAGGGCGAACTTTGTTTGTGGTTAGAGGTGGAGCGGATTTTCCTTTAAGGCGTTGAAGACCCCAAGGGTGGTGAAGTTGATAAAGGAGGCGCATTTGCTGGGAGAAGCTCACGTTGAAGACTCCAATCTTCATTTTGCCTAGGCGAATTTCCTAATTTTGCATCTTTTTTTAGAGTTAGTTCTCAAGAAGGGTGTGGCAAGATCTCCCTTGTCCAAATTTTGAATTTTGAATCGTCCTAGCCCCAATTTTGAATTTTGAATTTTGAATCTTGAATTCCAAAATTGCATCGTTATATATAGGAAATGATAATTCAAGGATTTATCATGAAGTTTCCTAAATTTTAATTTTAATCTATATTTCTATATTGCAAAATATGTTACTCATTATGAAATGTTGTGTAGGTGTCACGATGGCGACCCCAAAGGCAGGAGCATCTACCAGTCGTCCAGCCCTCATGAAGGAAGATCAAAAGAACGAAGAATTGGAGACCAAGATCGTGTCGAAGTGGAGCAACATTGGAGATACCAACTTGGGAAACTTCAGTACGAAGAAGTTTCGAGAGGTCCCTTACATTGGCAAGCCATCACCTGTCGCAAGGAGAATAATTGAAAGTGGCATTATCAAGGCAGTCGGCTTCCCTCCAGCAATCCAGTGCCATGAGTTGATGATCGAGTGTGCTCGCCATTATGATCCACAGTCCAGATCGATCGTGTCCAAGGAAGGAAACACTTTGGCTTATCTTTCAGAGGAGGCTATCAATGAAGCTCTTCACCTGCCAGAACATAAAGATATGATTTATAAAAGCTTAGAAGGAGCCAGGTCCATGTACGAAGATGATCCAGACACTTGCTTGAGCATCATCAACAAGAATTGGTTACTCAAGAGTCGTCCTCGCCTGAGCAAGATTCCGAACACACCACATAGGATCGACTTCCAGGAGGAGTATAGAGATTTGATAACATTACTCAACCGAGTTACAGGGGCTCCTCAAGCCTTCTATTTTGAGAAGTGGATGTTCTACTTCATCCAAGTGATAGTTCAAGGAAAAGGAACAATTCATTGGGCTAGAATGATTAGCCATTGCTTGGACGTGCAGTTAAGAAGATTGAAGGCTACCAAGTCCTTCCACATGAGTTCATACATCATATATGCCTTGATAAGGAGTTTTGAATATGCAGGATTACCTCACAGAGGAGTGATCGGAAGAGGGCCCGGGGAAGTCAGAGTTTGTGATTCCTATGTTCATTTGCATCATCCTCCAGGAAGTGACTACAAGTTAGTCAATGATACCTTCACGATGAACATCACCAGGACATTGCAAGGCGGGATTCACAATCGGCTATCTCAAGATGCACAAGAGCTTGTAAAGAGGTACGGTGCTTGGTTCATCCAATTTCAGAAGTTTACATATATTAGAGTTCATGGATGTCCTTCACCTCCCTACATGTTGCCGAGATATCCGACAGACAGAATAGTGTTACTTGAGGTAACTAGACAGTTGGCAGCTTATGCGAAGGCATTCAGACACAGGCATGGAAATGGAGTTCCTGTTCCTATCATACTAAGAAATTTAGTTGAGGTATGTCCTAATGCTCTAGCCATGGATGATGCAGAAAAGGAGTTAGCTTTATATTCATTTTCATTCTTTGCCTTGAGAGAGAGTTTTGATCCTTATGGGTATATAGAGGAGATAGTCGGAAGGAAATACAGACATGAACCTCAGGTAGAGGACTTTGTGATGAATCTCTCAGATGATCTTGAAGTGAAAAGAAAGATGCATTCCAGATTGCCTTTAGACTTCATCAAGAAATGCAAAATTTACAGAGTGGCCGACCAAGCTCAGGACAGTGGCAGACATCTCCAATCATCTTATGACCGAGAAAGCAAAGCAGTGAGGCTAGATTGGACTGAACCTGAAATTTTGGATCTAGATGCCTTGATGGCTCCAGTTTTGTCTTGTACTCGCACATGGGTTGATGTGCAACATCAAAAGTTGAGAGAGCAGGGCATATCTATGACTTTTACTTTGGAGGAAAGGCCAGGAGAAGGAGGAGCAAGTGTAAGTGAAGGTAATCCTAATCCCAGAAGCACAAGCGAAGGTAACCTTCGAAACACAAGTGAGGGCAATCTTCGAAGCGCAAGTGA
The DNA here is from genome assembly GCF_030272615.1 of Cryptomeria japonica. Classification (NCBI taxonomy): domain Eukaryota; kingdom Viridiplantae; phylum Streptophyta; class Pinopsida; order Cupressales; family Cupressaceae; genus Cryptomeria; species Cryptomeria japonica. Next base: position 1,006,482,319 of record NC_081407.1, on the reverse strand, counting down.
AGGCAATCCCCATCCTAGAGGCTCAAAGAGAAAGGAGAGACCTGAGAAAAGGGAATCCTCCAAGAAGAAGCTAGAGGCCAACCGAGATCGTTCATCCGGCACATCTTCTCGACAAGAGAAGAAGACACTTGAAATGGAGGAATCTATGGAATCAATGGTACAGAACGATAAACATGAAGAAGGACAAGCACCTCAACGTTCATCAAACCGATCTCTCCAAGTCAATGAGCTACATGAAGACAAGAACGATGACGAAGTGACATCTCCTCTCAGAGAAGAAGAAACATTGCCTAAGGAGATACAGGTTAGAGAAACAAGATCTGCCATTCCAGATTGGTTAAAAGAGAGACTAACAAGGGTGATTGTGATCGAGGACAAAGATAATGTGATTGATTTAGAGAGCCTTGTTGGAAATTCTCAGGAAGTGACAGAAAAGAGGAAAGCCACTAAGATGTCCAAGATGATCAGAGATGAGACAGGATCCAAGAAATTACAGATAGCTACACCAGCAGTGGACAAGTATGAAGGTTAAATCCTTGCAGAGGAGTATGATGTAGAGACATTTGAGCTTGGTCCACTCACAGCCGAGCAGACATTGGATGAGGCCACTGATTCATTTGAGGCACTTAAGGACAAGCTTAGAGAAGAAATGGAAAAGAATAGAAAGCTTGAGCGAGAGGTCGGTGCTTGGAGAGGCTACTTTAGCCATCTCAATCAGCCTTTGAGGCGTCAGGATCCAGAAGTATCTCCTGCGCAGGCACTTCCCTTTGAATTAGTTGGTGAGGCAGAGAGAGTCAGGAGTTTGGTCCAGCTTATGAGCTCTTGGATTGACAAATCCCATACAGTTGCTATTGAATTTGCAACAAGAATGATGCAGACCATTCATCGGGCTATTCAGGTTCTTGAGATCATCCACAACCTAATGATAACTGTAGCTGCTTTTGCTCATACTAAGGATGTTATCATTCCTGTCCTGCAAGTAATCAGACAAACATCAAGGAAGGTCCTAGCACAAGAAAAGATGATGGATGGGGGACCTCATAGTTTACTCCAATGGTCAACTTTACTCCAGATGAAGGAAGTTCTTTTTGAGGACATCAATAACAAATGCAATCAAGTTGAAGAGATTATCCATCCGATCCAGGACAAGGTGTTTGAAGTATTATGTACTATTCTTGGCAGGAGGATTACAGTTGAGACAGATGTGGATTTGCAAGAATTAGAAGAAAGAGTCAAGGTCATCTTTTGCAAAGATGAGAATGTTATTACAGATGAGCAACGAAATCAGATGTTTGCTACCATGCTCTTGATTGAGAAAATCAAAGAACTTGAACCTGGATGGGACACTGCTCTTCTCAAGGCTTTCGATCAGGTCATCCACTTGGAGGAACGAATGAGGAATCTTCTCGAGATTCCAATTGCTGAGATCGAAGGAATCGTGTCTAGATTCATTGCATATGCTAAGAAAGAGCATTGGAAAGGGAATAAGATTCTAGAAGAAAGGTTGTTATAGATGATGTGGCACCTTAATTATCATTGATCTATGTCTCCTAGGTTTTTGTGCCAAATTTAATATTTGGCTATGCATTTAATATTGTTCAATAAAAAGGGGGCTATTTGTAATAAACCCTAATTAGGGTTTAGGTGTCATAATCTTGGCCATTGATCTTCTTTTGATCTGGACTGTTCATTGTAATTGAGGATGCTATTTATACCCTCATTCATTTTCATTTTGATATATAGATATAGAATTAAGAGAGAGCAATAAGAAATAGTTAGAGTTTAGAGTTTTTTAGAGAAGCAAGTTATTTTGTAGCAAGATTGAGCTTTGAAGAAGGAATTTCAAACAATTGTTGTTTATGATGGCTTTGAGATCAATAAAATATTGAAGTTATGGTGTTTTATTGCAATTCTTGTGGTTATCTTCATGGTTGTTTACTTTCTTGAATCATTCTCAGTCAAAGTAGTATTTAAGTTTGAAGGACTAAGTGTTGGGCTTGATCTTTGGTGAGATTCACATTCCAAACCACTAGCTTCTTACTGATTGTAGGAACGTCTTGTGTGGTCAACTGGAGAGACTTGAATTACTTAAACCTTCAATCGTCATTGAGCTTTGGATATGTGCCTTCGTGGTAGTGTCCATGATCCTTGATGAATTGAAAGATCATTTGTTACCTTAGAAGATCGCATCAATTTCAGTTGAGTTGTTATTTCATGGCAATATTGAAGTTGGTAGAATCTTACCAAGTCCTGCCCGCATTGAGTCATTCTTAAAGTTAGATTAGAATTTATCTCTTGCAAACCCTACCCTTTTGATCTTTTTTGGAATTCATTAGTATTAGGAAATCTTGTTCCTGCAATTCGGATACGTAAGTCCCCTTGATGAAACAGCAATCACAACGACCACTGGTGCTTATCCACACATAGAGACCCTACATAAAAGAACATTGGAGTCACCTTGATTGATCCTTTTTTGCGACATCTTCAGCAATCAGAGGCTTTATTCAAGAGAGGATAAGGTACCCTTGGGTATTTTATTCTGTGTATGATTGTGTACAAAATACACATCAACACCATGGACGAAGAGTATCAATCCATCATCAAGAATGATGTCTGGGATGTTGTGCCTAGACCTAAAGGTAAGTCCGTTGTTTCCTCTAAATGGTTGTTTAAAATTAAACATGTCGCTGATGGTAGTATAGAGAAATATAAAACTAGGTTTGTAGCTCATGGTTTTTCTCAAAAGGAAGGCATAGATTATGAAAAAACATTTGCTCTTGTTGCTAGATATACTTCTATTAGAACTATTATAGCTATTGTTGCAGCCAAAGGTTGGAAATTACATCAAATGGATGTAAAGACTGCCTTCCTTAATGGTGTTATTGAGGAAGAAGTCTATATTGAACAACCTGCAGGTTATGAGATCCATAATAGAGAAACTCATGTATGCAAATTAAAGAAAGCTCTCTACGGCCTCAAGCAAGCTCCTAGAGCTTGGTATGAAAGAATTGATAAGTATCTAGTTAGTCTAGGATTTTCTAAAAATGATGTTGAATCTAACATTTACTTTAAAGTATTTAATGATGCAATGTTAATTCTGGTTTTATATGTTGATGATTAATTTCTAACTGGTGAAGACAGTCTCATCATTAGGTGTAAGAAAGAATTAGCTACTGAATTTGAAATGAAGGATTTAGGTCTTATGCATTACTTTCTAGGGTTAGAAGTGTGGCAAAGACCTAATGAAATTATTCTAAGTCAAGGAAAATATATTGTTGATATATTGAAAAGATTTGGTATGATGGATTGTAAACCTATGTCTACTCCTATGGAAACTAACTTGAAGAAGTTGAGTATTTCTGCAGCTAACTCTGATTTTGCAAATCCCTCAAAGTACAGGCAACTGATTGGATCCTTGATGTATCTAGTCAACACTAGACCAAATATCTGTTATGCAGTGAGTGCACTTATCCAATTCATGAACCAGCCAAAACATGTTCACTTGGTGGCAGCCAAGCACATCCTGAGGTATTTGCAAGGAACTATTGGCCATGGACTGAAGTACTCAATCAACTCGACAATCAACTTGGAAGGTTACTCTGATTCCAATTGGGATGGAAGTGTTACTGACAGAAAAAGCACTTCAAGAATTTGTTTCAGCTTGCGTTCCGCTATGATCTCTTGGGCGAGTAGGAAACAGTTCTTAGTTGCACTAAGTACTGCAGAAGCTGAATATATTGCCTCAAGTGTGGCAACTAGAGAAGCAGTTTGGCTTCGCAAGCTTCTTGCTGGGTTGTTTGGACAACCATGGGAATCCACTATTATTTATTGTGATAACCAGAGTTGTATTAAAATGTCTAACAATTCAGTGTTTCATGACAGGTCAAAACAAGTGGAAACTCATTATCATTATATTCGTGATATGGCACAAAGAGGTGCTATCCAGCTGAAATATATCAGCACCGATGAACAGGTTTCTGATGTTCTCACCAAGCCTCTAGCTCAAGGGAAGTTTGAGTACTTCAGAGAGAAGCTTGGAATGGTGGAGAACTCAGCATTGATTGAGAGGGAGTCTCAATCTTAGTGATGCAATTCAGTTTGCATCTCCCACCCTCTGCGGGCAATGCAAGGTGACAGTGTATCCTTCTCCGGGAGAAGGCTGAGGTGTAAAAACCTCTTCCACCCTCTGCGGGCAATGCAAGGTGGGACCATCCTCTATGAGCAATGTAAGATGGTCATCATGAAATGAGTTCATGATATTTATGAGTTTTACTGTAGGTATATTCACTCTTGCGGGCAATGCAAGATGAAAGTCATGAATGGATCATGACTTGTGGCAGTTATCCTCCTTAGCTAAGAGGGAGTGTTGAAAATATTAGCTAAGTTCGGATTATGAAAAATCAAACTTGCATGTATTATTGGGCTAGACCCAAATGTGGCGTGTGAAAGGCAATTCATATGTAATAGGGCTAGGCCCTAAAATGTAACGTGCTAAAGAGATTGGACTGGACCAATGTCCAATGAGGTAAATGTTAATTAATAATAATTAATATTTAATGCAAGCCGATCAAAGGTAATCCACCGCCAAAGAAGGGTATAGGTACATGTCAATTTCAAGATGAACATATACAATCATCACACTTGCATACAGCGATCTGCTCTTCCATTTTATGTGATTTATCTCTGCTATCCTTAGCGATTCTGATTGGTCTGCATTTTGGCGAACTTCAAGGGCTTACCAAGCTGTCAAGATTCTAATTAAAGACACCTTTTGATTGGTCTGCATTTTGGCGAACTTCAAGGGCTTACCAAGCTGTCAAGATTCTGATTAAAGACGCCTTCTAATTGGTCTGCATTTTGGCGAACTCCTTACCAAGCTGTCAAAGTTCTGATTCAGTCTGCAACATCTATCATTGTGGCAACTTGCTGTTAGAACAGCAATCAGAGATAAGTCACTTACATTGTAATTGCCTACCATTGATATAATACATCTTAAAGTCTCCAGGAGGGAGGTTTTCCCAGGGTATTGGTGTCTTGTGTTTATTGTTGTTACTGATCTTATTTACTATGTTTTATTAATGTCATTACTTATACATAATCTGATTATTGATCAAATTAACACCTAATTGCCTTAAAATTAACACATATATGTCTCAGGTGAATTGTCTCCGCCGAGTAGTCTCAATGAATTAATAATATTAATACAGATGTTATGTCTTTGGCAATGTAATAAGCAGATGATACGTGCCATAAGCACTGCTTCAGATGAAGCATCCAAATTTCCTAAAAGGGAGTTATTCCCCCCCTTAATTGTTTCACTCCAAGAATTATACAGATTGGTCTATTGTGAGGGGACAATCTCTGACACCAGTAGTATCTTTAAATTAATAATTAACTTTATTTATTGCTTTCTATTATATATTGTTTTTATTGAATAGTTGTTTTTCTGAATTTATTTATTATTATATTTGTTTTCTAATTACTTCGTTATTTTGTCAGTAATATAATATTGCAAAATTTATATTATTATTTGATAAATATGAAATTAATATTAATATTTAATAAATATAAATTATATATTAAATCTTATTTATTATTATGATTATTAAGATTTTATTTAGTTCATTCTATTCATTTATTCGGTTATATATATATAGTTTTATGTTTTAATTGTATTATTATTTATTATTAAATCCTATTTTAGAACGGGCATTATCAGGTTTAGATGGGGACATCACAGGTCTGGGAACTTCCACGGTGGGCGTTTCCTCCTTCGATTCCTTTGAAGTTTTTTTTTTTTAATCTTCCTTTTTTTTCCGTCCCTATCATAATGCTTTGCTGGAACTTTAAATAAGTATGTGGCTGGTGTGATGGGCTGTGTGGGAAAAGATGTGTCTCCCCCTTATATCAAACGGTGCCTTTTTACTAAGGCTCGTAGCCTATAGTCAACATCATGTTTCTTAAATAACATTGTTAACATAGCCTCTAATACTAATACATTGCCTTTTAAAATATTATTAATGATTAATTCAATTAATCTTAGATAAATATATTGCTTAATCAATAAATACATTAATATCATATTGTTTAATTAGTCAAATTAATATTATATTACTTAATTAATTCAATTAATATTATATTGTTTAACTGATTCAATTCATATTATATTGCTGATAGAAATAAATAGATGATTAATATGTACTAAATAAGTGTATTAATATTTAATTATATTTTAATTTAATTTTTAGTTTTATTCTTTTGTATTTTAATTTTATTATTATTAAATTATATTTCAAAGTGGGGACATTACAAATGAACATACAGAAAATCCATAATTGAATTAAAGTTCTACAAGAACTTGGCAGTGGTCCAGAACATTGCCATGTCAACTATGGAGGCAAACAATCTTTTCATCACTTAAAGTAGGTAAGTTTCAATATTAGTATTATGTTGAAAGCCATTTGGGGCAGATAGTAATATAAGGATGTTTTGTTCCTTGGCGGCAATTGACTTAAAAAGAGGCCATGTTTGTTGATTTTTACCCATATGGTAGAAATAGGGTGGCAAACGACATATGATGGAGGTGATGGTTCATTCAAAGCTGCTATCATTGGTTTCCATGGGGTCACAGTTGCATATGCATGCACGGCAGGTGGCAGGTGATCAACTGTTGCTATCCTCTGCTGAAGACCATGAGGGCTGGTATGTGAAGTGATTAGGATTCCCTAGAGATGGTTGGATGGTAATGCTATCGCAAAACAGATATCACCATTCTATAGCAATCAATTCATCTCTCATTCTTGTGAATGTAGAGGTCTATAAAACGGATCAAATACTCCATTTGGGGTTCAGTTGGGATATAAAAAACACTCTTTTTTGCTGTGTTGAAAGGTAGACAGCAAGTTGCAGAGTTCTGGAAATTACAATAAGTTTTGTGCAGATAGGGTTGTATTTGTTCCGGAGATTGTATAAGTTATGGGTATTCTCTAGGGAAAACCATGGTGTCATATGACTGCTTATTGAGTTGTGTTCTGTTATTATTTGTTTCTCTGCTGTTTCATTTACAGTTGATGAATCATTAAGGTTGATGATCCAATGATTTATGGATTGCCATGTTGAAATTATAGCTAGCTCGGATTATGTTTCAAATTTAAATGTTGCATATATCCAATTCAAATTTGGTGTATAACTTGTGCGATTAAATTATTATTGGGCTGGGCCCAAAATCACACCATGTAACTTGTGATTAAGTAAGGGAGACTCATAATGTAACTTGTAATTGAGTCCAGACCTAAATGAAACGTGTGATATGCAATTATTTATATAACTTGTAATCAAATTATTGGGTTGGGCCCAATTGGAAAATGTAACTTGATTTGGGCGCCAAACTTGTCAAAAGGAAAATAATATGAAGAAGTCAGCCTAATGAGGCTAGGCTGACCTATGTAAGAGGATTGAGTCTTGTATATAACAAGACTCAAGCATGGCAATCAGATATATACATTCAATAAATCATTCCTAGCAATCAAATATTCTGCCCTAGTGAATATCCTCTCTGCTCTTCTTCAGCAAACTGGCCTTCACAAAATCAACGAATTGCTTCATAACAGCTGGTGGAATTTGTATGCCAAACCAGGCTGTGGATCTCCTTCACATATGTGCTAAATATTGTGCATGTCAAGCTCCATTCCAGTTCGGATCTGTGCATCTTCAGGTAGCAGACTTATTCGCAAATTTGTTGGGTGATATCAAGCTATGACAATCATCTACCTTACAGCCAAAACCCTGCTTGTGCATCTTCAGATTAGGGTCTTGTTGATGTGTCTTTTGTACACATACGAACACAGAATAAAATACCTAAAAGTACCTTATCCTCTCTTGAACAATGTTTCCCGACTGCTGAAGATTTCGCCGAAGGATCAATCGAGGCAACTCCAAGGTTCTTGTATGTAGGTTCTCTACGTGTGGATAAGCTTGTCGTGGTATGATGTGATTTTGCTGGAATCACAAGGGAACTTACGTTTGACTACCTGAACGTCTGATTTGCATTGGATATTGCTGGAACGTGAGATTTTATTGGCCGTTGATTTTGAAAAAAAAGGAAAACGGAGAAAGGTTGAAACGGGATCTCTTTCTAATACTTAGAATGTAAGAGCAATGAACGACCTTTGATGAAATTCTAACTAAATCTTGCTTTGACTGATGCAAGTATTGTCATTGATGTCAAATTAATTGAAAGCAGGAGCATCTAAAATGACATCACAGAAAGAATGAAAGTATCTAAAATATATCCTAGAGTCAAGTGTTGGTTTGGAAGTTTCCTAGCAAATCAGCACGATGAAGCAGAAGATTACAGTGAGCATGGTTCGTATCTATATCATTATCTGAAGGCAAAAATAGAAATCAAATGAAAACTATTAATGGAAAGACTTTATAAATAATCCGATATATTTATTACCCGATATATAATATGGAAAGACTTTATAATTATCAGCAAATATATTAATATAGCGGCAAGTTTATTAAAGCGAAAAATGTTTTGATGGCGGATGTATTAACCAAGTATTTTTTACGACACCTCATGAGCGTTAATATATTGAACAATATCATCGGCGGCACACTTTAAATTAATTAAAGCAGAGATAGATATGGAGCGGCAAAATTAAAAGTGATAAATAAATCTCGACAACAAAAATTATTAACAAAAATTATTAAACTTTGTGTTTTGCGGAACGAACTTAATACCGACTGGGAGAAAATAATATCGTAAATAAATTACATACCGTATTTTTACAATACATATTATCGGGCTTCATTAAGTTCGGTGGTTTGTTTATTATGAAATGTATTGTCTAAGGTATAGTGGCATAAGAGTTTATTAATATAGACAAAAGTGTTTGGCAAACAAATACTCCCGTAAAAAGTTTATTAATAGAATTTAACAAAAAGAAGTTATTGAAATATTGAAGGATATGACTTTTCAAACTAAAAGTCATGTTGGTTTGCAACCGGTAGAACTAGCACATATATATATGAATTTTTAAAAACGCTTTGAGAAGGATGTTGATATGCTGGATATATATACTTTGTATAAAACTGTGGATTTTTTAAAGTATATCTCGCGTAGGTGAAGTAAGAGGTGTGAAAAGAGAAACATGAGCAATCAGTCCTAAAAGAGCATAAGTTTAGAATATAATAGCAGATATATAAACTTAGCACATGCAGATTTGAAATGAAGAGTAAGGCAGATTTATGATCAGCTTACAGCAAATTTAAGAAAGAAATTGTGACATATTTGTATGAAGATGTGTATGCAGATTTAAAGAGTGTTACCATTGTCCATCATCCATTGTTACAACAACATGTTCAAGATGGAAAATTGGATTTGTGAAGAGTGAGTTGGTGCTCACAATTTCAGCAGAGAGAGTTGGTGCTTCCAATGGGTTGGTGTTCACAAAATAGAGTTTGGGGGTTGGTGCTTCCAGTGGGTTGGTGCTCACAAAACAGAGTTCGGGGGTTGGTGCTTCCAGTGGGTTGATGCTCACAAAACAGAGTTTGGGAGTTGGTGCTTCCAGTGGGTTGGTGCTCACAAAATTGTAAAAGAACATAAATATATAGCATTCATTTTCAGTGGTTTTCTCCCGCATTGGGTTTCCACTTAAATCTTTGTGTTATTGTGTTCATATGCAAAATTATTTTTAGTGATTGATTCTATCATATAAAATATTGAATTGAAAAGTTTCATTATACTGATTCACCCCCCCTCTCAGTATAACTGTGTGCTCTTCAATTGGTATCAGAGCCAGTTCCTTCGGAGATAGCCTTACAGCTTGAAGGTAGATCCTCAAAAGAGCACAATGGTAGATAACTATGCAGTTAGAAATCCAATTTTCGATGGGACAAATTATGCATTTTGGAGTATCGAGATGAAAGCCTATCTGAACGCACTTGGTTATGATGTTTGGCAATCCGTGGTAGATGGATACACACCTCCATCAACTCCTCCGACCGATGCAGCAGGAAAGAGGAAAAGTGAGAATAATGCCAAAGCAGAACATGCTCTCCTATGCAGCCTGGCTAATTCTGAATTTACAAAAGTCATGCATTGCAAATCAGCAAAAGAGATATGGAACAAACTGAAAAGTATCTATGAAGGGGATGAAAAGGTAAGAGAGGCCAAACTTCAATCACTTAGAATGAAATTTGAAAGCCTTAAAATGAAGGAAGATGAAGATATCGCCACCTACTTTTTGCATGTGGATGAAATCGTAAATGCAATCACAACATTAGGAGAAAAAGTTGAAGACACACCTCTCGTTCGAAAGTTGTTGAGAACATTGACAATGAAATTTGATCCTAAGATATCAGCAATAGAAGAAATGAAGGATTTGAAAACATTAACAAAAGATGAATTGTTTGGAATCCTCATAGCCTATGAAATGAGGAGAGAAGACAAACCATCACAAAAGGAGGTATCTTTCAAAGCATCAAAGAAGGGCAAGAACAAAAATCATACACCAAAAGAGAGTACAAGCAGTGAATCAGATGAGGCTGAAGCTTACTTCATGAGAAAGTTCAAAAAGGGCAAAGGCAAATACAAAGGCAAATTCCCTTTCAAATGTTTCAATTGTGGCAAGGTTGGGCATTATGCTTCAAAGTGTCCTCAAAATGAAAGTGATAGCAGTGAAGAGGAGAAGAAAAGCTATTCAAAGAAGAAAGGAAAGAACTACTCAAAACATAAGAAAAGCTTCTACTCTAAGCAAAGTTCCAGTTCATCGGAGGAAAGTCCTGAAGATATGTCCAGCAGTGATGGAGAAGAGATTCTTTTTATGGCAATGAAAGTCGAAGATGATGAAGATGAGAAGGAAGAAGGACAAGAGGCTATATGTGATGAAGAAGATGTAGATCTTGAAGAAGAGTTACATTATGCATATAAACAAAATGAAAAGCTAAAAGGAAGGGTCTCAAAATATAAGACAAAATTACAAGAATCAAGCAAGCTCATTGAAGACTTAAAAATACACTTGGAAGAAGCAAAGAAGAATGAGAAGGAAATAAGTGATCAGCTTAAAAGAAAAGAGGAAGGATGCAACAAATTAGAATTAGAAATTGTCTCCTTAAAACAAGACTTGGAGAAACTTCAAAAATTTGAAAACAGCACCAAGAAAATGGATCGACTTCTTAAGGCACAAAGACCCATGTTCATTAAATCAGGTCTAGGACATGAAGAGGATCAAACAACAAATGCTACTAAGTCAAAAACTTTGGATGATTCATGGAAGACAGTAGAAAACAAAAGAAGGAAGAATGATGCTCAAAAATCTCATCCTCCCACAAATATGTTGAAAACATCTCACATAAAGAAATCACATGTAACTAATAATTATTATCCATTCAAAGGACATTGTTTTTCATGCTAGAAGTTTGGTCATAAAGCAATTGATTGTAGAAGTCATACTAGAAATATTTCTAACTTCACTCCAAAGAAATATAATTCATTTTCTCCTCTAATGAATTATGATGTAATATGTTATAAGTGTCACAATTTTGGACACATAGCCAGATTTTGCCGAACTATCTTCCCTAGTTTACCAAGAAAGGGAGATGTACCTATCAAAACGGAGGAAACATCTAGAATGACTTGGAAGAAAAAACAACAAGAAGAGAAAGAATCCTTATTTGTTCAAATAGCTCTTCATGCAAAGAACAAGAAGGATAGATGGTATGTAGACAGCGGATGCTCAAGGCACATGACAGGGGACAAAAACAAATTCATCTCTTTTGAACCAGCAGATGAAGGATCAGTAAGGTTTGGTGATAACACAAAAAGAGAAATAAAAGGTAAAAGAACACTTAGTTTAGACTATGGAAAGACTAAAACTGAGAATGTGCTATATGTCAAAGGCTTAAAAGAAAATTTATTAAGTGTTAGCCAGCTTTGTGATCAAGGACATAGTGTGACATTTTTGTCTAAGGGATGTGAGATTAAAAAGAATGGAAGAATCATTGCAAATGCCCATAGAACTGTAAATAATTTATATATTCTAAATGAAATAAATGAAGAAACGTGTAATTTTGTTCAAGAGGATGAAAACTGGCTATGGCACAAAAGGCTAGGCCACCTTAACTTTGACAATCTTGTCAAGATCAGCAAAAAGGAAGCAGTAAGGGATATGCCTAGAATTACAAAACCATCTAATGTCATTTGCAAGCAATGCCAATTTGGGAAACAAACTCGAGTAAGTTTTAAATCCAAAGAATACTCGTCTTCAAAACCTCTAGAGCTGATACATACAGACTTATGCGGACCAACCAGAACAAAAAGTTTGCAAGGGGAAAGGTATTTTATGCTACTCATAGACGATTACTTCAGGATGACTTGGGTCGCCTTTCTAAAAGAAAAATCTGAAGCTCTTGCAAAATTTAAAGCCTTCAAAGAGTTAGTTGAAAATGAGATGGATGTCAATTAAGTGTCTTAGATCAGACCGAGGAGGGGAATTCACTTCAAATGAGTTTGAAGATTTTTGCACAAAACATGGAATAAGAAGACAACTTTCAGTAGCAAGAACTCCACAACAAAATGGAGTTATTGAAAGGAAGAATAGGACAGTTCAGGAAATGGCAAGAGCGAAGTTAAATGAATCAAAGATTGTAGACACTTTTTGGAAAGAAGCAGTTCACACAGCAGTGTACATATTGAATAGAGCGCAAATAAGGGTAAACAACGACAAGACACCATACGAACTATGGAAAGGAAGGGCTGCAACTGTTGATTATTTCAGAATTTTTGGCAGCACTTGCTACATTAGAAGAGATGAAGAGGACTTGGGAAAGTTTGATGCCCAGTCAGATGAAGAAATCTTTCTTGGATATTCCACCAGAAGCAAAGCTTATAAATGCTACAATAAAAGACTTCACAAGATAGTTGAAAGTGCTAATGTGAAGATAGATGAAGGAAAGCAATTTGAGAAAGCTATAGAAGATCATCCTAAGGAACAAAGTGATGAAGAAGAATTAAAAGAAGAAAGTGAAAATGAGGAACAAGAAAGTTTTGAAACTCCATCAAAAACACCATCAAAGACACCTTTAAAAACACCATCAAACACTCCATCAAAGTTTGTTCAAAAAAGCCATCCAGAAAGCTTGGTTATTGGAGAGTTGGATACAAACATTCAGATAAGGAGGAGACTAGCTACCACCACAGAACATGCTCATTTCTGTCTACTTTCTAAGATAGAACCAAAGAATTTTGATGAAGCTAGTGAAGACAAGTATTGGGTAAATGCTATGAATGAGGAGTTGGACCAAATTGAAAGAAATCACACATGGGAGCTTGTTCCAAGACCCTCAAACAAAAATGTCATTGGGACCAAGTGGGTTTTTCGCAATAAAATGAATGAGGATGGTGAAATTACAAGAAATAAGGCAAGGCTTGTGTGTAAGGGTTATGCACAAGTGGAGGGAGTCGATTTTGAAGAAACATTTGCCCCAGTTGCCAAATTGGAAGCTATCAGAATGTTTCTAGCTCTTGCAAGTCACAAGGGTTTCAAAGTCTATCAAATGGACGTGAAATCAGCCTTTCTAAATGGCGATTTAGAAGAGGAAGTGTATATTGAACAGCCCGAAAGATTTATCCTGTCAGAAGAGGAAGATTATGTATGCAGATTAAAGAAGGCACTCTATGGTCTCAAACAAGCCCCTAGAGCATGGTACTCCAGATTAGACAACTACCTTCAAACACAAGGGTTTAAAAGAGGAGCAGCAGATAGTAATTTGTACTTCAGATGTGAAGGTAATCATTTGCTGATTGTAGTTGTCTATGTAGATAATATCATTTTTGGTGGTAGTAAGAATCAAATGTGTGACGAATTTGCTTCTAACATGCAAAAAGAATTCGAGATGTCTATGCTTGGAGAACTTTCTTTCTTCTTGGGATTGCAGATTTCACAATCAGATGAAGGGATATTTCTCTCACAAACTAAGTATGTTAGGGAAATGTTGAAGAAATTCAGAATGGAGGATTGCCATCCTGTCAGTACTCCTATGGTCATTGGTTGCAAACTTAGTAAAAATGATGAATCCCCTGATGCGAGTCAGACTCAATATAGATCCATGATTGGAAGTCTCTTATATGTAACAGCTACCAGGCCAAATATAATGCAAGTTGTTGGTGTAGCAGCACGGTATCAAGCATCACCAAAGGAAACACATGTACAAGCAGTTAAAAGAATCTTCAAGTATTTGAAGGGTACAATGAATTTTGGATTGTGGTACCCAAAATGTGATGATTTCACTCTCAAAGCATACACAGATGCTGATTGGGCAGGTGACAAGGATGATAGCAAAAGCACCAGTGGAGGAGCCTTTTTCCTTGGCAACAACCTTGTATCCTGGTTGAGCAAAAAACAGGCTTCAATATCTCTATCTACCGCAGAGGCAGAGTACATTGCAGCAGCAGCATGTTGTACGCAAGTATCGTGGATGAAACAAACCTTGCAAGATGTTAAGATTGAGTATGATCATCCTATCTCTATCTATTGTGATAATACAAGTGCAATCAGTATGTCAAAGAATCCAGTGATGCAATCTAGGACAAAACACATCCCTATCAAAATTCATTTCTTAAGAGACCAGGTTCTTGAGCAGCAAATAAAGTTGGAATATGTTCCAACAAAGGAATAGTTAGCAGATATCTTTACAAAGCCTCTTCCAAAAGAGACTTTTGAGTACCTAAGGGATAAATTGGGAGTAATATCACTCTCATCCTCTCAGTAAGCACTTCGTATAAAGCATACATTAAAAAGGGGCAAGTTACACACAACAGAAAATCCCTTGCCATTGATGTCAAAGGGGGAGAAATTGGAGACAGGGGGAGTGTTGGTTTGAGGGGGAGCAATTTGGATTGTAAGGTTGCCATCAATGACAAAGGGGGAGATTGATGCAAGTATTGTCATTGATGTCAAATTAATTGAAAGTAGGAAGCATCTAAAATGACATCACAGAAAGAATGAAAGTATCTAAAATATATCCTAGAGTCGGGTGTTGGTTTGGAAGTTTCCTGGCAAATCAGCACGATGAAGCAGAAGATTACAGTGAGCATGGTTCCTATCTATATCATTATTTGAAGGCAAAAATAGAAATCAAATGAAAACTATTAATGGAAAGACTTTATAAATAACCCGATATATTTATTACCCGATATATAATATGGAAAGACTTTATAATTATCGGCAAATATATTAATATAGCGGCAAGTTTATTAAAGCGAAAAATGTTTTGATGGCGGATGTATTAACCAAGTATTTTTTACGGCACCTCATGAGCGTTAATATATTGAACAATATTATTGGCGGCACACTTTAAATTAATTAAAGCAGAGAAAGATATGGAGCGGCAAAATTAAAACTAAAAAAATAAATCTCGACAACAAAAATTATTAAACTTTGTGTTTTGCGGAACTTACTTAATACCGGCTGGGAGAAAATAATATCGTAAATAAATTACATACCTTATTTTTACAATACATATTATCGGGCTTCATTAAGTTTGGTGGTTTGTTTATTGTCTAAGGTATAGTGGCATAAGAGTTTATTAATATAGACAAAAGTGTTTGGCAAACAAATACTCCCGTAAAAAGTTTATTAATAGAATTTAACAAAAAGAAGTTATTGAAATATTGAAGGATATGACTTTTCAAACTAAAAGTCATGTTGGCTTGCAACCGGTGGAACTAGCACATATATATATGAATTTTTAAAAATGCTTTCAGAAGGATGTTGATATGCTGGATATATATACTTTGTATAAAACTATGGATTTTTGAAAGTATATCTCGCGTAGGTGAAGTAAGAGGTGTGAAAAGAGAAACATGAACAATCAGTCCTAAAAGAGCATAAGTTTAGAATATAATAGCAGATATATAAACTTAGCACATGCAGATTTGAAATGAAGAGTAAGGCAGATTTATGATCAGCTTACAGCAAATTTAAGAAAGAAATTGTGACATATTTGTATGAAGATGTGTATGCAGATTTAAAGAGTGTTACCATTGTCCATCATCCATTGTTACAGCAACATGTTCAAGATGGAAAATTGGATTTGTGAAGAGTGAGTTGGTGCTCACAATTTCAGCAGAGAGAGTTGGTGCTTCCAGTGGGTTGGTGTTCACAAAACAGAGTTCGGGGGTTGGTGCTTCTAGTGGGTTGGTGCTCACAAAACAAAGTTCGGGGGTTGGTGCTTCTAGTGGGTTGGTGCTCACAAAACAGAGTTCGAGGGTTGGTGCTTCCAGTGGGTTGGTGCTCACAAAACAGAATTAGGGAGTTGGTGCTTCCAGTGGGTTGGTGCTCACAAAATTGTAAAAGAACATAAATATATAGCATTCATTTTCAGTGGTTTTCTCTTGCATTGGGTTTCCACTTAAATCTTTGTGTTATTGTGTTCATATGCAAAATTATTTTTAGTGATTGATTCTATCATATAAAATATTGAATTGAAAAGTTTCATTATACTGATTCACCCCCCCTCTCAGTATAACTGTGTGCTCTTCATTGACATCCCAAGACCATCTCCACAAGGTTAGTGCGATCTTCTGAGGAAATCTTTATGATGTTCAGATCACCGCTACAGGCATGGACACCATCAGGCTGATGCATATCAATGATGAAGCGACAATTGAAGTTACACTTAAGCTGAATGATTCCAGTTGACTACACAAGGCAAGTCTGCAATCAACAAACTGCTAATAGTATGGATATACAAATTTCACCATCGATCATACACATTTCTTCCACTCATCTAATAACATGAAATCAAATTTGAGAAGTTCAGAGACCATGCAAATTGTTGAATCGACCCATAGAATTCACCATTTCTTCAATGAAGTTTACAAGTCCTTTACAACAACATCTTGGCAACAATCTTTGCCTTCTCTTTCTATTCTACTCTAACTATTTCCTACTCTTTGATTATTCACTACTATCTATTCTCTATTAACCAACTATTAACTATTAACCCACTATTAACCTTTACAAATGAGGAGCCAGGGCTTATATAGAGAAACCCTTTACAAATAGACGGCTCTAATTGATTTAGAATCAATGGCTAGGATTACAAGATAGAAACCCTAATTAGGGTTTGTTACAACAAACTTCCTTAGCCAATTAGAAAATTACATTCCAAGGGTGAGGATCAATAGGAAGCAGGGGTAGGTGCCTTGAAGTTTGTGTCGTGCCCGATGAGTCAAGTACATTGAATCTAGACATGCTGAGGTGGACCAATCCAACTGAAGGAATGATGACTGGGATGCCACCTTGTCTGACACTTGTAACTTGGTTGATTTTCAATTTGATGAGGTTGAGAAGCTAACTTTGATTAACTCTTCTGAGTCTATTTGCTTCTTCAACGGACCCTTGCACTGACCTTATTTGATTCTCCTCTGTCTTTGACGTGATGGATGGGTGGTGTACCTTTCCTTGAAATGCTGGCAACGCCTTTCATTGTCATCTTGTGGTTCCTTAGTGTGGCAAAGTGAAGGTTCTGGAGGTAGCTGGCAATTCCTTGAACACCTTGAGTCTTCCCTTTTGCCTGTGGAACGTCCTTGATGATGGTGGACTAGAAGTGGTCGTCCTTGATGATGCTGGACTGGAAGAGGTCGTCCTTGATGATGCTGGACTGGAATTGGTCGTCCTTGCCCTGGCCTAGTTTTCTCCATCTGCAAAATAAACCAAAAGGTGATTAAGTACATATGACATGTTCATTTCAACAAAGCATTTTCCACCTTAAACCATCAACAAGAAGACTTTAAAATAAAGTTCACGCAAAATCCTTCCCAAGGACAGGCCCTATAAGAATTTCACCCTGGACCCTTTGGAAGGGTCAAGAGCGAATTTTGCACTTTGCCCAATTTAGACCTCTTTTCAACATTATCTCACAACTAGTTCTTTGCCTGGCCCAAACAAGGTGAAAATTAGGAGTTTCAAAAGATTTTGCCCTGGACCCTCTGGAAGGGTTAGGAGCGAATTTTGCATTCCAGGATAATTCTATTACTTGCTTACTCCAAAATTCCTCCCAAGGCAAACATATGATAGCTTTCCTTCCCCCAAAGCCCAGGGATCCATGCTTTGACCTTTATCATGAGCAAGTTATGTGAAATTGAGGATTTCGCCCTAGACCCTTTGGAAGGGTCAAGAGTGAATTTCTTGATCATGGACAAAACACTCACTTCTTTCACTCACAACCCCTTCTAAGACATGCTTGTGGCAATCTTTAATCCCAATCTACCTTGATCATTGTCTTGGTCTAGCACAAATTTGGAAGAAAAAGGACATTTGGTGAATTTCACCCTGGACCCTTTGGAAGGGTCAAGAGCGAAATTCATGATTTGCTTGTTTTCCTTCACCAAGGTCTATCTTTTTCACTTTCTATACTTGGACTCTTATCCTTGGATCCTTCTCCCATGTTTGCAACATTTTGTTTGACTTCAAAATGACCAGAAAAGAGAATTTCGCTAGAAATCATGGCCAGGGACAAGACCTATAATGGATTTCGCTCTGGACCCTTTGGAAGGGTCAGGAGCGAATTTCTTCCTCTAGCCCAAAAATCATCATTTTTGAAGGCAACAAACCATTCAAGGGCAATCCTAGGGGCATCCCCAACTTGGTCTAGGCCTGGCTTGGCACAAATATGAAAGGAATAGGTGGATTTTAGGAATTTCGCTCTGGACCCTTTGGAAGGGTCAGGAGCGAAATTCATGATTTGAGCTTATTTTCTCATTCTCTCAACAACTCCAATCTACCTCCAAGACCAAAGATACATCGCCTCACTCCTATCTAGGCCATAAGAACCAAAAACTCAACTTGTCTCGCAAAGAAAATAGGTGATCCTAGGAATTTCACTCTAGACCCTTTGGAAGGGTCAGGAGCGAAATTCTTAATTTGGCTCAATTCCTTCATGTTCACGGATCACTAGCAACTCAAAGTTTTGCTCAAGGACTTCTCCAATCTTACCCCATCTTGACCCACACTTGGCTTAGCATAAAATTGAGAAAAAAGGGTGGTTTTGGGGAATTTCGCTCTGGACCCTCTTGAAGGGTCAGGAGCGAAATTCATGTCATAGCTCAAAATCATCATTGTTGATGGCAAAAAATCAACTCCAAGGCATGCCTAGGGATCCTTCTAAGCTCTATTCATCTTTATCCATGCTTAGCTTGACACAAAATGAAAGGAAAAGGTGGATTTTAGGAATTTCGCTCTGGACCCTTTGGAAGGGTCAGGAGCGAAATTCTTGTTTTTAGCATATTCCTTCATTCTTTCAACTCCAATTCACCTCCAAGACCAAGGAACAAGGTTTTAAGCCCAAACAAGGTAAAAAATAAGGTTAATAAAGAATTTTGCTCTGGACCCTTTGGAAGGGTCAGGAGCGAAATTTCATTCTTGGACAAAAACCCTCACATTTCAATGCTTTCAATCACTTCCTTAGGCAAGAACATGTCCAAACTTTCACAATATGCCTTAGAAACTATGATCCTGGTCTAAACAAGGAAGAAATGGGTGCCATCTAGGAATTTTGCTCTAGACCCTTTGAAAGGGTCAGGAGCGAAATTCATCCTTTAGGCAAAAAATCTTCATTTTTCATGCGTCCAACCACCTTTCAAGGCAAGAACACCAAAAGTTAACCAAACCAAGAAAAAAAATGAGGTTTACAAGGATTTTCGCTCTAGATCCTTTGGAAGGGTCAGGAACGAAAATCATGTTCTAGGCTAAAATCCTTCACATTTTCACATTCCATCACTTCAAAACTAGAATGTTGGTCTAAACAAGGGAGAAAATGAGGTTTATAAGGATTTTCGCTCTAGACCCTTTGGAAGGGTCAGGAGCGAAAATCATCCTTGGGCTCAAATCTTGACTTCATTTTCACATTTCTTCACTCCAAATAAGTGTTTTGCCTTCACAAATGCCTGGGAATGAGCTAGTTCATGACTTTGGGCCATGTAGAATGTCTTATGGAGAATTTCGCTCTAGACCCTTTGGAAGGGTCAGGAGTGAAATTTGACATTTTGGTCTCTCCGTCAAGATTCATGTATGGAATATAACATTTAAGGAAATGTCACTTATACTTTAAGTTATATTCCATATATACTGTCAGGATGTTTGAGAGTGGTTTCAGACCTCCAAGAGTTATAATGCAAAATCTAGTTTTTGGAGGATTCTTCAGTTTTCCAGACAATCAAATTTCAGGATCAGGAAGACATTCTAGACAGCCAAATTTCAGGGCATTTGAAGATCAGGATGACATTCCAGACTTCATCACTCACCAACTTGACCTAGCTCAGACCTTCAAGGATGATACTCACCAAGCAAGACACAATTAGCAACAAGAGCAAAACCAAGCCCTAAGGAAGACTCTCAAAGAAACCCTAATTCTGGGGGCCCGTGGACTCACCCTGGCTCAAGCAGAGCCTGCCATCCTAGTGATCTCCCTGGTGACACTCAAAATGCAAAGGCTAACAGACAAAACCCTAAAAACCTAGAAAGCAAAAAAGTAGGGGTCCCCATTTGCAATGGGGCGATGTGTGAATACGTCACAACAGGTCTACACATAAAGGAATTCATATCAACAAAGCACTGCCCTAGATTGGGAGTCTTATCAGATAAGTGTCCTTATTGTAATTGTAATTTGCTCATACTAAAGGGTTTTGATCTGGATCTTTGATGTTGGGTTTTTCCTCCAAGAGGGAGGTTTTCCTAGGGTATATTGTGTTTTGTGTCTCTTGTGTGTTTACATTTAAGTTAATTTCTGAGTTTACTTAAATCTGATCACTAAAACTAACATGGTATCAGAGCTAGGTTCCTTCTATAAGGCCTAACAGCTTGAAGGAAGAACTTGTACTTTTTCTTTTGCAAATTAGGGTTGAAAAAGTCTACAATGAATCAGAAAGTTCAATAGCAATGTCTACTTGACAAATTGAAGGCATCGATGGGACGATAGCAAGAATAAGATTTTGGGTGTTCTCATTCCTCTATATAAAGACTGTTTTCTTAATGTTGCCTATATTGAATAACTAGAAGGTTATGAGATTCAAGATAGAGAATCTCATGTCTGCAGATTAAAGAAAAGCTCTTTACGGCCTCAAGCAAGCTTCTTGAGCTTGGTATGAGAAGATTGACAAGTATTTGATTAGTTTAGGATCTTGCAAGAATGATATTGATTCTAACCTTTACTTTAAAAGTATCTTTTGGTGAAATGCTAATTCTGGATGAGTTATTTCTAGCTGGTGAAAATAGTCTCATCTCTACATGAAGAAAGAATTAGCTTCAGAGTTTGAAATGAAGGACTTAGGCTTAATGCATTACTTTCCAGGGTTAGAAGTATGGCAAGATCTAATGAAATTATTCTATGTCAAGGAAGTATACTAAATAGATTTGGAATGATGGATTGCGAACCTATGTCTACTCCTATGGAAACTAACTTGAAGAAATTGAGTTCATTTTTGCAGATCCATCAGAGTACAAACTATTGATTGGATCCTTGATGCATTTGTGATCAGCCAATTTATGAACAAACCAAAGCATGTTCATCTTGTTGCAGCCAAGCATATTCTGAGATATTTGCCAGGAACAGTTGGCTTTAGGCTAAAGTATCCAATCAACACTATCATCACCCTAGAAGGCTACTCAAATTCTGATTGGGCAGGAAGTGTTAGAACACTCCAAGAATTTGCTTCAACTTGAGTTGTGCTCTAATCTCTTGGGCTAGCAAGAATCAGTCCTCAGTTGCATTGAGCACTACTGAAGCTAAGTACATTGTGAAGCAGTGTGGCTTCACAAAGCTTCTTGCTAGGTTGTTTGGGCAGCCTTGGGAACCCTCAGTCATTAATTGTAACAATCAGAATTGTATTGAGATGTTTGTTATTCTTGTGTTTCATGATAGGCCAAAACATGTGTAAACTCATTATCACTATGTTCATGATATGGTAAAGGTGCCATTCAGCTGAATATGTTAGCACCAATGAGCAAGTTGCAGCTATTCTCGCCAAACCTCGTGTTCGAGTGGAGCTTGCGTGCTTCAGAAAGAGACTTGGAATTGTGGAGAACATAGCCTTGGCTGAGAGGGAGTCTCGTCCTAGTGATGGATTAAGTTGCATCTTCCACCCTCTGCGGGCAATGCAAGGTGACATTGGATCCTTCTCTGGGTGAAGGTTGAGGTGAAAGACCTCCTCCACCCTCTGCGGGCAATGCAAGGTGGAACCACCCTCTGCGAAAATCAAGGTGGCAGGTTATTCTTCTCAGTAGAGAAGTTTTGAGGTGTAAGACCTCCTCTCACCCTCTGCAGGCAATGCAAGGTGGGTCCATCCTCTGCGGGCAATGCAAGATGGATATCATGAACGAAGTTCATGATGTGTATTTGTATATTCTTCTTGCAGGTGTGCACTCATCCTTTGCAGGCAATGTAAGATGAATTTCATGGAAAAGTCCATGATGCGTGACTACATACGACTTGGATAGTTGGTTGAATCCTCCCTAGCTAAGAGGGAGTGTTGAAATTATAGCTAGCTCGGATTATGTTTCAAATTTAAATGTTGCATAAATGCAATTCAAATTTGGTGTATAACTTTGTGCGATTAAATTACTATTGGGTTGGGCCCAAAATCACACCATGTAACTTGTGATTAAGTTAAATGTAAGGGAGACTCATAATGTAACTTGTAATTGAGTCCAGCCCCAAATGAAACATGTGATATGCAATTATTTATATAACTTGTAATCAAATTATTGGGTTGGGCCCAATTGGAAAATGTAACTTGATTTGGGCGCCAAACTTGTCAAAAGGAAAATAATATGAAGAAGTCGTTCTAAGAGGGGGTGTTACAGTAAAAGGTATTAGTTTACTTAATTAATTAAATCATATTGATTTAATAATTAAGTCACCTTTTCTCTATTTCACTTAAGCTAAATTTAGAAAGCTAAACTTAAGAATATTAATAATTAATTTATTATTAATTATTAATTGCTTTTAGGGTTTTCCCTTTTTAGGTTTGATCTCTTTTTATAAGGATTGATCCCTTTGTATTCCTTAACCAATTTGATTATCATTATTGCATTCTTTTGCTCTAGGTTTTCAAAGTAATCTTTTTGTTTTGTGAATCTTCCATTGTTGTGACAGGTTATTTGCATACAGGGATTCACTGGGTTCCGTGAGGTTGTATTCTACAGCTTTTACATGGTATCAGAGCTTCAGACCTAAGGTTTTTTTGTTCTTCAGATTGGGAGATTCTACCTATAGCAGGTCTTGTGTGCAATTTGGGTTGATTTGGACCTCTCCATTGAATACGGCACATGTCAAATAGTCAAGATTGACCTTTTGTTTGTCAATTTTTTATTCATGGGGCCAAATCTATGAGGGTTTGAAAATTCGAGTTTTTTTGTGATCTAGGGGGGCACCTGTTTTTTGGAGCAATTTGGGCAAAAAAGGATATCAAAGATGGCTTCCGGAGACTGATTCCATGAATTTTGATATATAATTTGCCTATTTTCGATGACAGGGGCATCTGGGTCATAATTTTTATTGGCACGTTTTTCGAGACACGAAAATCCATACGACCGTACCTGCACCTAAGTCGGAAATATTTTCAAAAAAAAAAATCAACTCGCTGGTAAAAAAAATAAATTTTGATTGCTGGGTTTTTAAAAAAAAATCAAGTTGGTGCATATTGTTAAAAGATTTTTTTTAATTAAAAAGAAAAAGAAGTCAACCCTTTGCAGCAAAAGTACATTGCATTAGCGCTGACATCAGCATGGCATCATGCTGACGTCAACGGTACAGTCAGCAGTATGGACAGCTTGCATGGCCCCTATGACCCTCTTTGTGCCCTAAAAGAGAGGTTTTTTTTTTTGTCATAACTTGGGCATACGATATCGTTTTTTGGCAAACGAGATATCGTCGGAAAGTTGGTTTCATCTACTTTCCATTTGAAGTTAGAGGTGTTGTTTTCAGTCCCGAGCTCATAACTTTTCGCCAGTTTCTCCAATTTTCGCGATTCCAACGGTGTTGGGACGGTGTTTCAGAGCTCTTCACAGCCATCCATGCACTTTGTCCAGATTTTACTCCAGGTACATTTCATTCATTTTTTTGTGTTTTCACACTCTGGTGAATTACTTGGACATATGACGTTGTGGAAATTTCTCGTTTGCATGGGATGACTTGTTTTTGGCTGTTCTTCATGTATTTCCAATCTTATGTCTTTTTTTGACATTCTAAGCTTTCATTGTAAGCACTTATGATTTTGTAATCACATTGAAATAAAGTGCCCTTCTATTGCACATGTATTATGGGATCTTGCACACCAGTTTTGTGCCTTATTGTACTCGCACTATGATATAAAGTGCCATGGGGGTTTGATGTTTGCCTTTGTTTACCTTCATACCTTTCTCATGCGTGTGTGTGCCTTGGTTTGCACACCCTTTGCATTTGCTTGTACTTTCATGTCTGCACAGTCAGATGTTCTTGGTTCTTCTTCATGCACTACATTATGACTTTCAAATTCGGATTCCAAATGTTTTGCCTGATTTTGCCATCTGATTCGGATTCAAGTAGTGTCATTGAGGGCACTCATGCAGATTCATGTCTTCTTGATCGTGATCATCTTTTGTTTCAGAGGAGATTCTTATTTCAGCATCATAGCAGTCATCCGATGACAGTGTTTGCAGCTTCTTCATGCTCGTCTTTTGTTCCTATCTTTTGGAACATTCTTGTTTGGAGGCTTCTTAGTCCTTCACTTGAGCTTTCATCTCTTCTTGGAGAGGAGTTTTGTTCCCATTGGGTTTTCTCCTTTTTCTCCATTTCACAGGGATTTCATTGTACTTGGGTACCTCATCAGGCCTTGTTGTTGAGACCCATTTTTAGCTTTCTAGCATCTAGTCCTTAGTTTTTTTAGCTTCTCCCTAACTTCATCTTAAGGGGGGGTGTTACAGTAAAAGGTATTAGTTTACTTAATTAAATAAATCATATTGATTTAATAATTAAGTCACCTTTTCTCTATTTCACTTAAGCTAAATTTAGGAAGATAAACTTAGGAATATTAATAATTAATTTATTATTAATTATTAATTGCTTTTAGGGTTTTCCCTTTTTAGGTTTGATCTCCTTTTATAAGGATTGATCCCTTTGTATTCCTTAACCAATTTGATTATCATTATTGCATTCTTTTGCTCTAGGTTTTCAAAGCAATCTTTTTGTTTTGTGAATCTTCAATTGTTGTGACAAGTTATTTGCATACAGCGATTCACTAGGTTCTGTGAGGTTGTATTCTCAACTTTTACAATTTTAATGCATCTCTTTTGTCGAAGGTATTTGGCCTTGTCGGTTAAATTTCTACTCTTGTGAGTTCTTCCATTTCTCCAAAATGGTATGAGAGCATTGAATTACCTGGATTCCTTTCGCAATCTCTCCTTGTCTTAAAGATATGTGGTTTTAGATTAAGGGCAAGATTGAAGCCAAGCTTACCAAGTGGAATGAACACTACCTCTCGCTTGCTGGGAGAGTACAAGTTTGTCAAAAGATTTTGTCATCCTACAGTATCTACTACGCCTCTGTGTGGATGTTTAGTAATTATCAAATCGATGAGTTGCAGAAGATCATCAGGGAATTCTTGTGGTCAGATGGTAGAGGACACAGAAAAGCACACTCAGTCAAATGGGAGTGGTGTTGTATGGATAAGGCTATTGGAGGACTGGGCCTTAAGGATCTTCAAGTGCAAGGGATTGCACTTGCTGCTAAATGGATCTTCCATGCACTGGAAGGCAACGAACCTTGGAAAGTGCTCATTCGGAACAACATCAGACTGGGTGTTCCCAAGAAGGCTAAAACCTGGAGATCCCTTCCTATTAGTGACCTTATAGCTGGTAATTTCTCAATCTCTACTGCAGGCTCTGATGTCTTCAAATCTATTTGGAAGGCGTGGGAGAGCGTTAGGCTTTAATATTGGTAATAATTGGATCAGCCGGGATAACCAAGTTTGTGGGGAAAGATCAATTTGGTGGAACTTAACCCACAATGGAAAATCCTTCGCACTCACTCAACGGTGTTCGGCCAAGAAATGGGCCAACAAAGGTATATGTTGTTTTAAAGATATTATTATAAATGGTGCTCTCATTTCATGGGACAATCTTTCCAGTAAGTATCAGCTTCCCTTGTCTAATAGAAGAACATATAACATCAAGTGCAATGCATGTGGTATCTTGCAGCTTCCTAAAGGATGCGATGTGAATGATGACAGATTTGTATCCTTTTCATGGGTTGATGGTAGCTTGCTTTGTAATGTGAAATCAATCTCTATTTATAAAACTTTGACGTATAATGTTAATATTTTTAATCATGTTAATGCTAATTAGTATTCGGATCTATCCCTTGCTCAATGGGGCAAAATGTTTAAGGTTCTTTGGAGCTCTCCTCTGGCCCCTAAAAAGAAAACTTTTAGATGGTTGTTAATGCTTGATAAACTGCCTATCAGATTTGACTATAATAAAGATGATCTTTGTAATATTTGTAAAGTGAAGAACTCCATCAGGCATATTTTCTTTGATTGTATTATTGCTAAGGAAGTTTGGTTTATTTTTGGGCTGATTTTACCGATGCATATTAACATACTTGATGTTGTTACTGGATTTATTAGAGGCATTAAGAAAGACGCTAATCTTTTTTGGAATTTGTTATCTTGTGAAATACTTTGGTATCTATGGAGAATTAGAAATATAGAAAGATTTCAAGGGGAAGTAAGGGCCCTTACTGAGTCTTTTCGTAGACTCACCTTTCATTTTATCTTCTCGCAGGTTACTATGGTTATCAGGTTGAACAAGGAGAAATTTCGCAGATTCCTTATTGACGGGCATACAAGAGTATTTATCTTTGAGCTCTCTCATGGTTATAACTGGGGGAGAATGAATGCAGAAAGGACTCCCTTTGTCAATGCCCTGGATGCTCTTATGGAGGAAATCAGAGGAAATGGAGAGCTGGTTCGCCATCAAATGGTGCACTCTACCAGAATGATGGATGATCGGAGGCTGGTTTGGATGGAAGGCCCCCTAGGCTGGGTTGCCTGGATCTAGTTCAAGGTTGTCTCATGGTGGATGTTTTGTATAGCTAGATGGCTTTTTGTATATGCATGTTTAGATGTATAGGACTGTAGTACCGGATTGGTATTTTGTATAAACCTGTGTATTAATGGCCCGATCTATACATACTTACTGATGTGTATACCTAGATAGAAGGATGACATGAATTGTTGGTTGCAGTTCTAACTGTTTTGTAAATCAGTTTATTCTCTATAATCAATACAAAAAAAACCCTTCTCATTTCTCAATATTTTTTTCCAAGAACTTTTATAGGGTGCCTCTTAAACTGAAACAAACCTCAAACTTGTGCTTAGGTCCAAAGATCTATAAATTCATATATGGCATGACAGGTTTTGGCAACGACAATTTTTCAAGCCTTTTTTAGGGTTGACCAGATCCGTGTAGTTTACAACCACCATTAATACAACTTTGATTGGTGTACAAATTAACAAAAAATGGAAAAAGAAAATTGTTTGTACCACCATTGCCTAGTATGGATTTGATTTTAAAAAATTTGTTAATTTTAGAAGCAAAGATTTTTTATTTAAAAATTATTATTAAAAAGAAAAGTAAAGATGGGGTATACCATAGGGGGCATCTACCCCTTGCCACAGCCCTGCCATGATAGGGACAGCATGTTCCTTTGGCCCAACCCATGTAATAGGGCAACAGACTTGGAGGTACCGCCCCTCTCCACAACCTGAGTTGAGATAGGGGTGGTGAACCCTTAGGCCCTACACCTTGATGGGAGTGGCAGGGGATGTTTAAACCCCTCTACCATCACCCTTTTTTAATAATTATTTTAATTTTTTTTTTAAAACTGCAAATTACCAACCACTAGTCATCTATACACACTAATATTTGGCATTCTTTTGCTATTCTAGTACATTTAGCACCTTATTTGGCCATCCCTCAAACTTAGCAAAGCATCCACATTTGGCAGAGACCCCAAATTGGCAAAGGTCTTTTTTGATTGACGATAGCTACATTTAGCAAACCTTTAGATTTGTAAGAAATTATATTAAATTTTAGCAGTGACATCAAGATGATCTCAACAAACACCTTAACTTTATGCTTCTATCACCGTTTGTCGTTCAGCTTTTTTAAGTCTACCTTCAAAAATTCTTGCTCACATGCTCTCCTTTTCAAATTATTTTTTAATATGAGGCATAATTTCATGCTCTGAACATTGGTGCGGGTTATTTTCAGTTTGGACTTCGACTTTATTCATAATTTCAGTTTTCTCAATGATCTTGTTATGCAATTCTCATTTTGGGAACACTGAAGGCCCATAACATACAAATTTAAAAATAGAATTTAAATCTAACATACAAATCTTCAAAGAAATGAACAATTGGTCTAAGATATTGTTTTTTCCAGAGAAGGTGTAAACTACGAAAGATGAATGCATGCTTATCACCAGTCAAAAAACAAAGACTTGAAACAAAATATTATGACTCAATTATTTAACCAAATCTAAATTACATCAAAGATGTCTAAAACTTGATAACATAAATAACTGGAAGCTAAGAAATACCTGATATGGATGGAATCTTCTTTAGATGCTCTAAGTGTAGAGTCTTCTGGTGGAAGTAATTTACATAATGCCAATGCCTCGTCAAAATTCCCAGATGCTGCTAGCTGTACTACCTGTGGCTCAGTATAATTCCACAATTACAATAATAGATATTCATTTTAATTCATTAAGATAAAAACATCAAATATAGCCATCAAAACAAGCACACACCTTCAACAACCACAAAGCAAACCAAGAAATGAGATCAGATGACAAGTTCAACCCAATGTATAAGCTTCCTAAAAGAAGATTATTCAGTCTCAAAGCAGCCAAATCAGAGCTAAAAAGGTTGAAAGGTGACCTATTTCAACTACAATGGACTTTCAGCTTACCACAAACTGTTTGAATATTATAATTTATGATAAATTTTCAATAATCTATTACATAATTTTATTAACATTAGGTATTTTATTAGTTGGTTGGATATTCCTAGCCTGGTCTGTTACTCTTCCATTTGTATTTATTGCAATCTCCCCTGGTAATCAAATTGCTCATTGCTTCCATTGCTATTACAATCAACACTTGACATTGCAATGGATATTTAGGGTTTAACTTTATTTTCAACTAATACCTAACTTCAAATTTTAGTTTCTATAGTAATTATTCTTTCTCCTTTTTGGTCTAAAGCATTCATTCCATCAACATGAACAGTTCAGCAAATGTTTTCTAAATACATGTTACAAGAACTCATGTTAATGAATGTACAAAATCTAACAGGGTAGTGTTAGCAGTTTGTCATTGATGTCATTGGTAATTTGGTAGTATCGTATTTGCAGAAGGTTTGACTTGTACTTCCGTCTGCAGGATGCACATACACAAAACATTATGATGAATATTATGATACATATTGGACAGTATGTTATAAGAATATAATTGTTACCATCATTTTGTTTCTAATTTAATGTTGATTTGTAATGTCCCAGCTTTGAAATAGAATTTGATGGTAAATATAAATAGTTAAATTAAAATTCAAAAGAATAAAATTAAAATATAAAAGGATATAATTAAATATAATTAAAATTTAATTAAGTTAATGAATGGCCAAAAGGCATGAAATGATAAGTTGTGTCTCTCCCAAATATGAGGTATAAAAGGGAGATGAGAACTCATTTGAAGGGGGGAGAATTTGGAAATAAAAGTGCAGATCTGATTGTGAAAGGTTGTGTCCCTTTCAAAGGACAGAAATAATGAAGAGTTGAACTCTTTCAAAGGGTGTGTCTCTTGCCAAAGGGCATACATGATGAAGAGGTGTGACCTGTCCCTCACATTGAAATATATAAAGGAAAGGAATCAAAAGCATCTAGGGAGATCACCATTGATCAGATCAGAACAGAACAGTTATTAAGTTACAGGCAGTAACATCCTTGTTCTTGGTGTTAACATTAATCCATCAATAAGATAGAGATACAAAAAGGATCGAGTGTTATCATGGAGGAAAATAATATACGGGAAAGAAACATAAGAAAAGGAAGTAAGAAGGGAAAACCTACGTCCTGCCACAAATATACTCAGCCAGCATTCAAATTGATAAGAATTCCGTGAAATACATATAGCAAACTATAGATGCATTGTACGGTAATCAGTGGCATGATAATAACTGTATGTTTTACAGTGCTAATTCGTTGCATATCTATGACAGATACTGGTAACTTCCTGCCCATTTGATTGATCCATGTTTATGTATTTGATCTTTGACACTGCCGAACATTGTCCCTAGAGGGAGAACCGCTATTAAGGCACCCTCTCAGATAGAGGGAGAACCGCTGTAAGGCACCCTCTCCGGCAGAGGGAGAACCGTTATTAAGGCAGCCTCACAAAATTACTTGATTAGGGAGAACCGTTGCTAAGGCACCCTATCAAGGCAATTAGGATCCTTGTAGTTATGACCCAGAACTTCTGATTTCTACATGACAGTGCTGTTTGCAAAATTATTTAAGTTTCATTATAGTAATTCTTTGAATTATAATTTTTCCTAATTCATAGATCATAGTTAATTTTATTTTATTTTTCCTTATGTATATCATCATAACTGATTTATAAATGACAACCATTCATATATTGTATTTAGAAGGTTATCCTCTAACTTGTGTTGCAGGTTATCCCTGCCAAAGAGGTAAGGAGATTCCCTTCCTGAAACCCTCTTGATAGCTGAAAAATTGTAATCTAGGGCAGAATTGAGTAATTTAGGAAAAGGAACATTACATGATTGTGCCATGTCTGGAGTAGTTGAACAAAGGATTGTCTTGCCTTGAAACCAGAAACACGTGCTAATGAATATCGCTGCAAATGGTCTTCGCACTGTCTGCATGATTATTTGTGTAGAAATTTGAACAGAAGTATTCATAGATTTCTCCACCGAAATTAACATTGGTTTTGAATATGACATCTGCCACTTATAGTTATATTAGAAATTCACCGCTTCTACAAGTGAAGAGTATCCCTTTTCATATGTTTGTTAAGGGACTTGAATTTTTTATATTTCAGGTGGATGTTATAACTGACATTAGTTATAACCATAGGACAGGTATAAGTTATAACTTATTCTTTGTAACCATATACACCTGAACGATGCTTGAAGAACAATTATAAATATGAAAGCGATGTTTAATTTTGAAAGAGAGTTACATGCAAGGAGTATTGGGCAGAGCGATTCGAAATAGTCTTTTTAAGAGTTCGATGAAAGGGGACTATCAGTGCTTCATTAATATAAAGTGCTGTCCATGAGAAAGTCATTCAGAACGTTTTGATAAAATCCGAGGTGTGAGACAAAGACTGGGTTTATAGAAGATTGAAGATTGAACTCTACTATCTAAAAGTAGATGTGCTGTTTAAGGAAGTGTTATACTGCTAAGGTTGTTTTTTTCTGATTGGATATAATTATATCTTTACAGCATTTTTCTAAATCTGTTCTGAGTTTATAAAGAAAAGAACTTGAAGGATATCTGGTTTACATTCGTCTTCTAAGTGCTAATGACATTTGAAGTATACAGGCTACATTTGCAGATTTCTATCTGTCTTCAGAAACTTACCTACAGAACATATTCATTTTGTATCAGAATTCTAACTGTTGATCACAATTGTTTACAGAACTTAATTTGCAAAATATTCAAGAATAACATCTTTCAGAATAGGCATACTTATTTGCAAGTTATAACTATCTGTGGTGTGTGTATCAGAACAGTACTTTTTAAAGACAATATCATTCAGATTGTAACACATTGTAGATTTTGTGTATCTTCAAAGTTGTAGCATCTTGGTTTGCAAATTTGAAATCAAAGTTAATAAGTTTCAGTGTTTCACTTGTAATATCCTTTTGGTTGGTGCCATAAGGATTCTGAGTTGGTTCTCAGATTTACAAGATTTTGGTTTGAAAGAGTTGGTGCTCTTGAGCCAAGGGTTTGGTAACTCCTTAGGGTTGGTTCCCTTAAATATTGTAATTGATTTTAACTGTGAGGCTGGATTAGGACAGTAAATCCTAGCAGCGTTACTCACCATGGTTTTTCCCATCTTGGGTTTCCACATCAAATCTTGTGCAGTTGTTTCATGTGTGATTGCTGTGCATTATTGATTCAGTTTCAGTTTAAAAGCAATTTTTTAAAAGGATTTAACTGGATAAAAAGTTTTAAGATTCATTTACTACTAATTATCAGACTAATTAGAAACACACTAAATGACTAATTATCAGAGTTCCATAATGCGTAGAACTATGGCAATTTAAATGAGCTCAAAGAATCCCTTTAGAAAATATCAGTAAAGATGTAATCCAGAAAGACAAAGATGTACCAGCAGTTTTAAAACATAAATCAGAAACACACTAAAGAGCATCTGAGATGATGATGGCGAGGGATGTTGAAAACTGCTTTATTGCCTCCTTTTTCCTCAATAGGTTGGCAGAGCAGACTTCACATGGTAGATTCCAATTGGTATGCCCTTGTGCAGGATTTGAGACCATTCATCATTTGATTGCATCTGGTTATGCTTCTGTGGGACTAACATATTCAATTGCCCGTTGATAGCATCATCCTGGGATTTCTGATGCATCATCTCTGCATGAAATTTTCTATTTCTTTCATCATATAGATGTTGCTCAATAGCTTTGGTTCTATTTTTAAGATACCGATAACTTAAGCACTGCAGATTTAAACATTCAATATAATATCTTAAGCTATCTCGAAGTGTCACTTGAATATCCTTTTGTTATTATTTATAAGGAGTGGTGATGCACACTGCTAAATGTGCCCCCTTCTCATCTGTTTTCTGAACCAATCCTTGAACAGTAACATTTATAATTACCAGAGATATGATTATGGAGGACTTTAATGAGGAAACATATTGTAGGGTTCCCTCATAAATACAGCTTGGAATACCTGCAGAAGCAGAAGTAGGTGAGGGAATCAAGGGAATGTTTTGCCAAGGCTTTGTGTGATTGAAGCCCAACAGTGGCAAAGGGAAGAGTGCTGACCATATCAGCAACAGGAATGGAATTGCCGGAATACATTTGGCTGTAAACCTTCCATGCAGGGGCCCCAATCACATTAGCAAATCTCAACTAGACGAGAGGGTGAGATGTGCAGACCTCTTCAAAAAGAGTGCAGATTATGTGTGACGCTTACACTTGCAGTAGTTTACTTTGCCTTTTATAGTTTTTCACAGAATATGTGAACTCTTTCTTCATTGCAATTCAATGGAAATCTGAGTACAAGTGCTTAAAAGATCCAGCTGAAATGATCTCTTGAGTTCCTTGCAATTATAGTAAAGGTTTGCCAACAACCTGTGACCTAAGCACTTAAATAAGAAGCCATTAATTCTAATTTCATTGTGTTCAAAGATTCCTACATTTGAAGAGAGATTGACCGAGGTTAGATATTAGAGTATTGAGAACTTAGAAATGGTGTCTAAGTATGTGGACTGATCCATATTGAATCATAGAAGTTGTAAAGAGTGTACGGAATTACTTTCAATAAGTATAGACCTCAGAATGTATAAGAAAACCTTGGCATCTCAGCAGTTCCATCCAACATGATTTTGCAAGAATTTTAAATGCAAAGTTGTCTTTATCTCTCCAGTTTCTCGGCTTGGTTATCTTTCAGTGTACAGATAGTGACACACTCTTGTGGAAGCAAGGGGCGAATTGCATTTGTGTAAGATTCAGGACTGAAATCTTTCCCAATCTGCTGATTTGTTTTCAATTTGTCTTTGGCCAGCGAAGGGGTTTTTGTAGATTTTTGTTTTGTTTTGATATTTTATGATTTTTTTTGTGTTATTTGGCTTTGAATGAATAATGAACGTGAAGTACAAGGAAATAAATTGACGAAAGAATAATTCCAGAATTCTGAAATTTACAACAGCAAACTATAATTTCAATAAATGTGCTTATTTCACCACAAGAGAGAAATTTCATACCAAGAGTCCAAATGTGCTTAGTGCACTTTTTAATTTTTATTGATGGGTCTCACCATGAATGACAATATGGAACTATCAGGCTGTGACAATACTTCCAATGAAGTTTATTTGCATCCACTAGAATTATCAAAAACAATTATTGAAGAATCAGCTAATTCTGCTACCAATTCTACCAGGCTCCCAGGCAAGATCTCTGAATTTGCCCTGTAATCCTCAAAGAATTGCTCACCCTGCTCAAATAAGCCAGAGAAAGTCTGATAAAACAATTTATTTGCTGATTGCTATCACTAACAATGAATTTCCTACAATATTCAAACCCTTATTGCTGTTGATTTATTTATTCAACCCTGTTGGTGACACCATGATGGAATGGCTAGCATAGGATGACCACGTGAGGCTGGAAAATGATATTTGCTGCCCTCAATTGCCTCCAATAACTGATCTCCTTGCTGTTGCAGGTCTGTAAATGCTAATAATGACTGAATTTTGAAGCCCAAATAGGAATTCTGAGTGAATTCCTCTGAAATATTGCCTGGGGTTTCATCCAAGCTTGCCTGGAATTGAAGAGTTTTCATTCTCCAACACCTGTATGCTATTGATCTGATCTCAGAGCTAGAATTTTCCAAATGAGAGATAAAAAATGAACAAGAGAATGCCAAAATCATTCCCATACACTTCCCTTTATGCTTCTCCAAACCCAACGCTCAAATTAGGGCTCCAACATGATAGATGCCAAGGAAATATTCCCTCAACTTAGGCGCCCAGCTTGAGGGTTATAATTCCATCATTGAATTTGGCCCACTTTTAAAATGATACTTTATGACTTTTAAGTTGGAATTAAATAATCTTCCTTTATAAAGTTACTTTTATAAAATATTTCTATTTTAGAATAAAGTAACCTTATAATGAAATATCATAAAGTACAAATGAAATAAGCTATCCAAGGCCAAAAATGGCTAAGTATGGATCCCCTTGGTAGCATTAACATCTCTTGTCCACTGAATTTCACCTACAGAGATGGATAACAAGAAAATCCATGCTCCTGAGTGATCACTAGGAAAGTGGGGACATTACAATTTGTCACTACCACAAACTGCTTTTTCCTCCCACTTGGGGTTTTTCCAGTGTAAAATAATTTGTATGTTTACTTTCATTTTGTAGCAACACCTCTGACTATCATTTGTTTTAGAAGTAGCACAGTTTACCTAATTTGGTCGGTTCTTAGTTCTACACAAGTACTAGATTAAGGATCAATTATTGTATTAGAGGAATTTACTAAACTTTGGGATTTGTGTATAACATAGTTGTGGTTTCCTTTTACACAAGTGAAAAGTCAATGGAGAACCTTGAAAATTTTAGTAATGTGTGCTAGAGGGAAGAATTGTAACAAGTTGAGAAGGTCCTTTTCATTAATGACAAAAGAATAAAATAAAAAATTATAATGAGCCCCATGTGAAACATGGGAATGCTTGAAATGTTAAGATTGCAAAAAAACAAGACCCCTCAGGTTAAAACAAAGACAGAAAGTGAGAGGGAAATACAAAGAACTTTGGCAACAGTTGCTGGTTAGAAAAGAAAAAAGCAGCAGTTGCTGGTTACAAAGTAGGTCAGCCCAAAGAAAATACATATGGCAATTTTCAAAATTTTAAAATAAGCATTAGAAAAGAAAAAAGCAGCAGTTGCTGGTTACACGGTAGATCAGGCCAAAGAAAATAGATATGGCAATTTTCAAAATTTTAAAATTTAAGGTATTGATCCATGAGCATTTGGGTATTGAACAACCAGCATCAACTAGAAATATTTATCTCTCAATTTTTATATTTTTTTCTGTTGATTGGTGAATAATAGCCCATGGTTTCCTTGTGCAGGAATTCAGACATCTCTTTTGGCCCTCTTACTGCATTGAAATTAAAAATAATTGTAATGTAGAGTTGTACTTTTCATTCAGCCTCTGGGCCAATTTGTTTCTCTATCAAGCACTTGTCATCCATAGCCATCTTACCTTGTTCAGAATTCTTCCTTACATTTGGTTTTGTGAAGATGATTGTAATCAATCCTACAAAAGTTGGAGACTTTGTTTCTATCATCATAGACAATTTTCGCAATCTTGGAAATTTTCTATAGATTTATGTAAGTTTTGAAGTAATCCAAACTTGGGAATGCTTCAAGACCATTTGACTTACTACTAAATCAACAGTCGGTGCATCCCAAAGATGTTATCCATAGATTGAAAACTCAGCGAAAACGCGCCAGGACTCGTGGGACTCATGAGCTCGATGGTGCACCGAGTCGACTCACCACAGACTCGCGAGCCCCATCTTGGCAAGTCGCCTCCCAAAATTCACACGTTTTGGCATGAGGACTCGTGCGAGTCTTAGGTCGGGACTCATGAATTTTAGAGGGACTCGCGCCTAGCTTTAAATGCCCAGCAAGCTAAAAA
The DNA here is from genome assembly GCF_030272615.1 of Cryptomeria japonica. Taxonomy (NCBI): domain Eukaryota; kingdom Viridiplantae; phylum Streptophyta; class Pinopsida; order Cupressales; family Cupressaceae; genus Cryptomeria; species Cryptomeria japonica. The sequence goes on along the minus strand of NC_081407.1, from coordinate 1,006,445,793 downwards.
AGAAAAAATAAATCTCTTTTTTTTCATTTCTTTCTGCACTTTGGTGTCCAAAACAGGTCTACATTGTGAAGTAAGGTTTTTATTCTCTTTTTTTTTTTTCTTCGTTTGAAATTCAAAAAAATCTTGAAAAAAAGGGGAAATGCTATCAAATTGTTTTTCCATTTTCATTTATAGCCTTTTTCCTAAGCTTGTTTTTGAATTCTATTTTTTTTCAAATCATTGATTTTCATTTTTTTGTTGATTTTTTACAAAACCCTACTGATTTTTAATTTCTTCATGTTAAAACCCTAAGTTAAAAGGTTCGAATTCAAGTTTGAGTTCGGCAGCTGTGGAGTTCGGATGAAGTTCGGCAAGGGCAAAAATTTCAGAAAAAAAAATCGGCATCAATTTTGCCTTATATAAAAAAAAAATATTAGTAATATATCCAACAAATTATCAATATACTTAAGATTTCAGAATAGATTCAAAATCATTATAGAAAGATGCAACATTCTTAAAATATAAACCATAGGAAACATGTGATGTCATGATTGTCAAGTTTTTTTTTATCAAAAAGATACGATGAAAAGTCGAGACTTTAGAACTTCAAAAAAAAGCTACAAGTCATCAAGACTGCGAAGATGTTTTAGTCAAAAAGGTACAATCAAAATTCAAGACTATAGAGCTTCAAAAAAGCTCCAAGTCATCAAGAGCACATGGCTAAGCGTAGCATCATCATCATCAGTATCACTGAGCAGTTCATCACCCACAAAGTCAAGCTCATCTACAACTCCAATTACCATGTCTTCTGAAATTCATTGTTGTGAAGAAGATGTGGAGTCATTTGTTGATCTATTCATGAACAATTTTAAATTGGTCCGAATGTAGACAAGATCTCCCAACTTTCTGGACAACAACTTGTTCCTCTTTTTGGAGTGGATGTGGTCGAAGCAACTCCAATTCCTCTCGCAAGTTGATGAACTCGCTCTGTAACTCAATATTTGAATGGCAAAGCGTTGTAGTTCAGGATTTTGTGCTCCACAGCTCATCCACCATCTATAGCCGGGTACCTCATCTCGTGTCATGTCATCTTGGGTTGTGTTGGTGTTTGTTTTATCATCTACCAAACATTAGAATAGGATACCCGAAGGTATTCTATCCTCTCCTAAAAAATCACAACTGATTCCAAGGTCTATATGTGCGAACAAGCGCCTTTAGTGAAATAGCTTCTTGGGTAGTGTTGATGAGTCTTTTGTACACGATCAAACACAGAATAAAATACCTAAAGGTACCTTATCCTCTCTTGAACAAAGTTTCCCGACTGCTGAAGATCTCGTCGAAGGATCAATCGAGGCAACTCCAAGGTTCTTGTATGTAGGGTCTCTAAGTGTGGATAAGCTTCTCGTGGTATGATGTGATTTTGTTGGAATCACAAGGGGACTTACACTTGATTACCTGAGCGTCTGATTTGCTTTGAATAGTGCTGAAACGTGAGATTTTACTGGCCATTGATTTTTTTTTTTTAAAAAGAAAAAAGGAGAAAGGTTGAAACAGGATCTATTTCTAATACTAAGAATGTAAGAGCAATGAATGACCTTTGATGAAATTCTAACTAAGTCTTGCTTTGAAATCCCAGGACCATCTCCACAAGGTTAGTGCGATCTTCTGAGGAAAGCTATATGATGTTCAAATCACCGCTACAGGCATGGACACCATCAGGCTGATGCATATCAATGAAGAAGCGACAATTGAAGTTAAGCTTAAGCTGAATGATTCCAGTTGACTACACAAGGCAAGCCTGCAATCAACAAACTGCTAGTAGTATGAATATACAAATTTCACCATCGATCATACACATTTCTTCCACTCATCTAATAACATGAAATCAAATTTGAGAAGTATAGAGACCATGCAAATTGTTGAATCGACCCATAGAATTCACCATTTCTTCAATGAAGTTTACAAATCCTTTACAACAACATCTTGGCAACAATCTTTGCCATCTCTTTCTATTCTACTCTAACTATTTCCTACTCTCTGATTATTCACTACTATCTATTCTCTATTAACCAACTATTAACTACTAGCTAGCTATTCCCTGTTAACTATTATCCTTTACAAATGAGAAGCCAGAGCTTATATAGAGGAACCCTTTACAAATAGACGGCTCTGATCGATTTAGAATCAATGGCTAGGATTACAAGATAGAAACCCTAATTAGGGTTTGTTACAACAAACTTCCTTAGCCAATTAGAAAATTACATTCCAAGGGTGAGGACCAATAAGAAGCAAGGGTAGGTGCCTCGAAATTTGTGCCGCCTCCGGTAAATTAGGTACATTGAATCTGGTCTTGCTGAGGTGGACCAATCTGACTGGAGGAGTGATGACTGGGATGCCACCTTGTCTGACACTTGTAACTTGGTTGATGTTCAATTTGATGATGCTGAGAAGTTAACTTTAATTAACTCTTCTGAAATTATCTGCTTCTTCAACGGACCCTTGCTTTGACCCTAGACTGGAGGAGGTCGTCCTTGATGATGTTGGACTAGAAGAGGTCGTCCTTGATGATGTTGGACTGGTTTTCTTCATCTACAAAATAAACCAAAGGGTGATTAAGTACATATGACATGTTCATTTCAACAAAGCATTTTCAACTTAAATCATCAACAAGAAGACTTTAAAATAAAGTTCGTTCAAAATCCTTCCCAGGGACGGGCCCTATAAGAATTTCGCCCTAGACCCTTTGGAAGGGTCAGGAGCGAAATTTGCATTCCTTGCCAATTTAGACCTCTTTTCAACATTATCTCACAACCAGCTCTTCGCTTGGCCCAAACAAGGTGAAAAATGGAAGTTTCCAAGGATTTCGCCCTGGACCCTTTGAGAGGGTCAAAAGCGATTTCCTTGATTTTGTCTTAATTATCTCATTTTTTCACTCCAAAATCCTCTTAAAGGTGAGCATATGCTAGTTTTAGTTCAACAAAGCCTAGGGATTCAATTCTTTAGCTTCTAACATGGGAAAATTAGATGATGATGAGAATTTCGCTCTGGACCCTTTGGAAGGGTCAGGAGCGATTTCCTTGATTTTGGTCAAAAGTCACCTTTGTTTCATTGACAATCTCTTCTAAGGCAATCTCTAAGATCCATTCACTTTGATCACTGACTTGGCTCAACACTATCTTGAAGAAAACATGACATTTTGTGAATTTCGCTATGGACCCTTTGGAAGGGTCAGGAGCGAAATTCACCTTGTATGCTTAATTTTCCATCTCCTTCACTTCAACTCATCTTGCAAGGCTTAAATAACCTCACTCCAATCTCAACCACATTCTAGGAATCAAAATCCTGACTTGACACAAGGAGGAAATAGTGGATTTGAAGAATTTCGCTCTGGACCCTTTGGAAGGGTCAGGAGCGAAATTCACCTTTTGCTTGCTTATCCACACTCAATTCCATTCTCTTCACTTTGTTTCCTCTAGACTCCCTCATTTTGAATCCATTTCTCAACTTGGCAACATGTGCTTGATTTTCAAAAGCCTTAAAAAGGAAAATTCGCTCAAAAACCTAGCCAGGGACCTGACCTATCCAGAATTTCGCTCTGGACCCTTTGGAAGGGTCAGGAGCGAAATTCATGTTTAAGCTCAAAATTTGCATTTTTGGTGATCAAAAGTCTTTCCAAGGCAATCCAAATGGCTTCTCTCACCCTGGTCTAGGCCTGACTTCACTCAAATTTTGGAGAAAAAGATGGTTTTTAGGGTTTTCGCTCTGGACCCTTTAAAAGGGTTAGGAGCGAAAATCTTGTTTTAGGCTTCTTCCTCCATCCTTTCAACTTGAATCAACTTCAAAAGGCAAGAAAACACTTCTTCACACTCATCCAAGCTATAAAAACCCAAAGTTTGACTTGTCTTGCAGGGAAAGCAAGTGATTGTAGAATTTTCGCTCTAGACCCTTTGGAAGGGTCAGGAGCGAAAATCTTGGTTTTACTCAATTCCCTCAAATTCATGGATCACTAGCAACTTGAAGTCATTCCTAAGGACCCCTCTCATCACAATTCACCTTAGTCTGCACTAGGCATGGCACGAAATTGGGAAAAAAGGTGGTTTTAGTGAAATTTCGCCCTGGACCCTTTGGAAGGGTCAGGAGCGATTTTCCATTTCTAGGACAAAATCTCCACCTTTCATCACTTTCAAACATTCCCAAACGCAAAAACATGTCCATTCTTCCTTTCAACATGCCTTGGATATTAAAATTTGATCAATCAAGGAAGAAAATGAGGGCTAGGTAGATTTTCGCTCTAGACCCTTTGGAAGGGTCAGGAGCGAAAATCTTGGTTTAGGCTTGATCACTCATCTTTTCAATCCCAATCTTGATTGCAAGGTAAAATTCCATCACTCTTCACCTAAGGAACAGGGTTTGAAGCCCAAGCATGGAAGCAAATGAGGTTAATAAATAATTTCGCTCTGGACCCTTTGGAAGGGTCAGGAGCGAAATTCATGATATAGGCAAAATCTTCATCTTTCAAAGCGTCCAACTACCTCTCAAGGCAAGAACATACCAATTCACCCTCCAACATACCAACACCTAGCCAAAACAAGGAAGAAAATAAGAGCTATAAGGGTTTTCACTCTAGACCCTTTGGAAGGGTTAGGAGTGAAATTCACCTTTCAGGCTAAAATCCTTCATCTCCTCCACCTCAAGTCACTCCCTAAGGCTAGAACATGTCAAACACTTCCATACATGCCTTACAAACTAGGAACTTGGCCTTGACAAGTGAGAAACTGAGGTTTAAGGGGACTTTCGCTCTGGACCCTTTGGAAGGGTTAGGAGCGAAAATCATCCTTGGGCTCAAATCCTGACTTCATTTTCACATTTCTTCACTCCAAATAAGTGTTTTTACCTTCATTCAGGGCTAGGAATGGGTTAGTTCATAGTTTGGGTCAAGGTGGAGTGTCTTGTAGAGGAATTCGCTCCGGACCCTTTGGAAGGGTCAGGAGCGAAATTCCTATTCTAGGCTCAATTCACCTTCAAACTGACTTGACTTTGTCTTAGACTTGATCCTAGATTCATTTCCTTCCATATCCTTGCAAATTTGCTCGACCACTCTTCGACTTAGGCGAGATCCTGAGTCCTTGGTGAATTTTCGCTCTGGACCCTTTGGAAGGGTCAGGAGTGAAAATTGAAATTCACTCTGGACCCTTTGGAAGGGTCAGGAGCAAAATTCTACATTTTGGTCTCTCCATCCGGATTCATGTATGGAATATAACATTTAAGTATAAGTGACATTTTCTTTCTTCTTATACTTTAAGTTATATTCCATATATACTGTCAGGATGTTTGAGAGTGGTTTCGGACCTCCAGGAGTTATAATGCAAAATCTAGTTTTTGGAGGATTCTTCAGTTTTCCAGACTTAGTCAAATTGCAGGATCAGGAAGACATTCCAGACAGCCAAATTTCAAGGCATTTGAAGATCAGGATGACATTACAGACTTCATCACTCACCAACTTGACCTAGCTCAGACCTTCAAGGATGATACTCACTCACAAAGCAAGACACAATTAGCAACAAGAGCAAAACCAGGCCCTAAGGAAGACTCTCAAAGAAACCCTAATTTTGGGGCCCCGTGGACTCACCCTGGCTCAAGCAGAGCCTGCCATCCTAGTGATCCCTCTGGCAACACTCAACATGCAAAGGCTAACAAACAAACCTAAAAAACCTAGAAAGCAAAAAAAAAAATAGGGGTCCCCATTTGCAATGGGGCGATGTGTGAATACGTCACAACAGGTAGTGTATGCTGAAAATATCAAGGGGGACTTACGTTAACAAATGTCTTGAACTATTGGACTTAGATGGATTTAGCAATTTTAGGCTCTCTTTTTTTTTTAGATTTTTCGGGATTTAGACTTTCAAAAAGGAGAAAAGAGATAGGGTTCGGGAAAGCTAATCTAATCCTACGAACTCCGGAGACAGTATCAACTGGGTGCTCTCGGGAAACCAAACTTTGCTTCGCCACACTAGGGACAACTACACAAAGCAGGTGCAATCTTGAATGGATTGTGCTTATGATTAAGATGTTGGGATACACAGAGGAAGGGCTCAAACTAACTTTGCATGGTGAAATGGAAATCATCCATTCACCAAAAGTATGAGCGGAGATACACCATCGATTGGCACTTATCAAATCCTTCATTCAAATTAACAACAATGAAAGCAAATCTAAATTAACTTTAACTAAGTGTTGAGGAAATTGAAAACCATGCAAATCATTTAAACAATAGGGATTACAACGCCTTAAGAGAAAGCGCACATGCAATAAATTATCTGGAAATGACCTTACGCAACAATATGTCAAAAAACCTCACTCTCCAAATGAGAGGAGGTAGCCTTATATAGTTTTTCAAAAAATAAATGAATGGTTGAGATGAAACGGTGATCAAGGGCCCAGATTGAAAGCTACAAACCCTAATTAGGGTTTCCCAAAACTAACTACCCTCGACCAATGAGAAAATTACATTTGGGACACTTGTCCTTCTTGCTAAATATGAACCATCAATGAAAATAGAAGGTTGTTGCATTGTAAAGTATGCCCTTCTAGAAGCTTCTGAATAAGTCAAGTTCATTGAACCTGGACACGTTGACATGGAGCAATCTGATTGGTCGAAACATGACGAAGCGCCACCGCAGCGTGAGTCACTCCTAATCTTGCTAAGGCGATGCAAGAGCAGGTACGGGAGCTGATTCTTGCTCTCTTCTTATCTCAGCGTCAATATGTGCGGCAATTTCTAGTTCCTCGTCAAGAAAAAACACATGTGATGCCAATCAGGAGCGTTTCTTTTCACTTCCCACGCCAAGCTATACAATTCTGTGATAACGTGTTCTTGTTCGTCGCTGAAATCCAAGTCTGGCTGAAGTACTGGATGAGGTTCTATGCCTAGTTCAGGAGGAATAATTGGCAGGCCCATGAAGAATATTGTTGAATTTCTTAGAATAATTTTCTTGTTGACAACTCTATGCTTGCTTCTTTGTGGCTCCAATTTATGTTGCGCAAGCGGAGGGTTAAAAAGTTGTGGGTAATTTCTCGCAAATATGAAATGATAAGATCAAGTTGTTCAGACATTCGCTGTGATCATGCCCTCCTTCTTGATACCCTGACATTTGGAGAAGAATTTCTCCATGCCTTCATCATAATTGAGGAAATTGGAATTTTCTTTGTGAAACATTTCTCATACTTAGCCAAATTTTGGCTATCTCCACGCTCAAATGAACTTTGCTTGTGAGCTTGTCCTCAATCTTCCATTTGGCTTGAAACTCCAGCTGCGATCTCTATGATGATCTCGCTTCTATTTCCTCCTGCGACCTGTAAAACCAAAGGAAAATAAGTTAGAAATCTATCTTGGATTAAAGAAAATCGAGGCTGCGAACGGCTAAGTGTTTGGAGATTTTATTTCATTTTCATACTTAGCCATGAGAATGGGATTTTCACATGTAAATTCTCCAACCTTTTATAACTTCAAAACTTTCATTCCATTTAGTCAACAAAAATGATTATTCTCACTAAAAACTTGAACAAGTCCACAAAAATCATCTCCAACGGATTTTGACAACTCAGAGAATGTAATAAATATGTACTTAACCAACTTCACCTTCAATGGGGAGAGAAGAAAAAGACAAGAAGACAGAAAGATCTTTAGAAAATCTGAATGATTTGCCTCCTATTAGCTGGTTATACTCCAAAATCTGCAGATTCTTTGACATGAAGCTCACCCAACTGCAAGCAATATCGAAATTTTCTCCAAATGAACTCCAATCTGCAAACACTTCTTTATGCACTCCTTAGCTAAAGAATTTTGAACTTCTTGGTGTAAGAATGAAGTTACAAATGATGCATTTGTAATGAAGTTGAATTCCTAATTAGAAACACGCAAAAATCATCCAACTCGTGTTTCTAAATCTAACTCAAATCTTGGGGAAGTGTTGTCATCTTCTCTAGTTCGAAAATCCTTTACTTGTGCAAGTTTCTAAATTGTTTTTAGTTCATTAACTCAAACTAGGCTCATAAAATAGTATCTTCAAAAAGTTTCTAATTTGGAACTCAGTCTAAAAATCATGTTGATCTACAAATATCTTCTTTCCCATTTTAATTTTGAGTTTCCTTTTTGATCTCCTAACTCGCTGATCTTTGAAAATCTCAATTTCCAACTTTCTAAATTGATTACAAGTTCGATTTTTGGAAAGATTTGATGACATCACTCGGATTCTTGTTGACTTTATTTGACTTCCAAGAGTAGTGTGGAGTGTTTAGTGTTCAATTTCATGTTTGCTTGCCTTTAATTTCATACTTGGGCAGACTTTTGGAGGTCTTCAACATGGGCAGCCTTTCTCCTTATCACCATTAATGGCGGAGTTTTAAAACTTGGGTGGACTTTGGAAGGCTCTCTTCATGGCGGAGTTTTAAGTGTTCAACATGGCGAACTTTCATGAGACTTCAAGGAGGGCGGAGTTTTGAAGCCTCTCCAACATGGTGGACTTTGATCATCCCCATCATTGCACCTTGGGCGGAATTTTGAATACATCATCAAGGGGCGGACTTTTGACTACCACTCTAAAATTTCATGGAGGGCGGACTTTGAAGGCATCTCAATCAAGGCGGAGTTTGGAAGGACAACCTCTAAGGCGGAGTTCAGAATGACCTCAACACATGGCGGAGTTTGGGAGGCCTAAAGAGGCTTGCACACCATCATGAGCGGACTTTAGACATCCCTCTACATGGCGGACTTTTGGGTGACTTCAACCAAGGCGGACTTTGTAATCCCTCTTTAAGGCGGACTTTGAGTACGTCTCCACGGGCGAACTTTAGGAAGGTCTCCAACATGGCGGAGTTTGGTGTGACCTGAACAAGGCATAGGGCAGAGTTTTGAAACCACTCCCAAGGCGGACTTTGGAGCTCTCTCAAGACATGGCGGAGTTTGGAGAGGCTTCTCCTTGGGCAGACTTTGATGCCCCTTCCTTAAGCATGGCGGAGTTTGGAAGGATAACAAGGAGGGCGGAGTTTTGTGCTCCCTCTTTGTGGCCTCATCATACCTTGGCTAGGCGGACTTTTGAAACCATCTCCAAGGGCAGACTTTTGGTCTATCACCAAGGATGGCGGACTTTGAGCATTGTTTACCAAGGGCAGAGTTTGAAGGCTTCTCCTTGATAGGGCGGACTTTTGAGACATGGTTACCAAGGGCGGAGTTTGAAGTGACCCCACTCAACACATAGGACGGAGTTTTGAAACATCACCAATGCGGACTTTGGAGGCTTCCCAAGGCATGGCAAACTTTGGGCATCCCTTCAACAAGGCGGACTTTCATCATCTCTCCAACATGGCGGACCTTGATCATCTCTCCAACATGGCGGACTTTGCTTGGGGGGACTTTCTGAAACTTAACCAGATTAACTTGAAATTTGAAATTCATACTTAGGCAAACTATCTGAAGCATTATGACCCCTGAAATGTAGGGAACTGGCCTTTTAAGTCAAAACTTGGAAATTTCGAGTCCCGGTCGAAGCAGGTCAGTGGTATCAGTGCAGACCCTAGGTCCCCATTCCGAAAAAGCAAAAAGCAAACATCCCTAAAAAATAGGGAAAACTTTCTAAAAATAGCCATACCGAGGATTGGGCTAAAAATGCCAAAAACGAAACTTCCTAAAAAATAGGAAAAAGCAGACTTTCTAAAAATAGAAAGTTGTTCAAATTCGTCCAAATCAATTGCAATCTTCGTCCTTTGGCCCTTCTAGGCACTTTGACGATGTCCTAACCCTAGAATTACTTGGTTTGCAAAAAAAACTAGCTTTCAACCCTTAGGACTCGAACTGTTCAAAACTAAACAAGGCTTGGTAAAACTGAAGCGGAAGGCCACAGGATACTAACAAAAACCCTAGAAAACAGGAAAAGAGAGGGTCCCCATTTGCAATGGGGCGATGTGTGAAAAAGGTCACAACAGGTTGCTTCTATTCCAAACAACCCTTCTGCTCTCTTGTATTTCCAACCTTGGTCTCTGATTAGACTTGCAGTTGTTCTATCTCGTTCAAACTTGCTAATGGCTTCATAAAACCCTGGCAGGATTTCAGGATCATCTTTGAAATAACATAGGCTCCAAATAGCATGCTGCTGCATGCAAAGGTGTGTGCATCATTTTCCATCTGGAATCAACTCTCCCAAATCTCCATGTACTCTACTTCTACACTATTTAGTGCTCACTGAATAGATTCCTTACAACGGTCCATGCTTTCATAAAGCATGGCAAGGTAAGGAGTGTCACCATCCACCATACGAAGAACATCAGCAATTGGCCCACATATATTCAAAACTTTTGCTCCACTTTCCCAAAAGTTGCTGCTCAAAATGATTTGCTCTATGTTCTTTCCCTTAGCACCTTTAGAAAGTGCTAAACTTTCCCACTCATTGGAACAAACAACCAATCTCAAACATGCTTTCTCTTCAATCACTCTTTTCAAAGTGATATAAAATGAAGCAAACCTTGTGTCACAAGGCCTCAACAACTCGCTAGATGCATGTTGCCTGTATAGAGTCCATGTGAGATGGTGATTTCTAATGAAATTTGCCACTACTCACCCTCTATGAATTGCTTCATGTATCCATGGGAATTTTGCACATGGGCTCCAATATATCTATGGGTACTTCTCTACAATTAGCTTCACAGCACCCACACAATTCGTTGCACTATCAGTAACCACCTGAACCACATTTTCCACCCCTAGTTCAAGAATGGCTTCATCTAGTGTCTGAAAAATATATTCTGAAGTTTTCTTCTGGTTCATGGTCTCAATCACTTTCAAGAAGACAACACCTTCAAGGCAAGCTACTAAAACATTAATCAATGGCCTTTGACATATATCTGACCATCCATCACTCAATATGGTGCAACCTGTTACTTTCCAAGAAGCTTTGACCTCAGCTTACTTTGTTGTCACTCTATCTTTTGACCTCTTTAAAAGAGAGGTTCTGAAAGCCTCTGACGTTGGAGGTGTGTACCCTTTGACAAACTCTGCGACTTTCCGAATTGCATTACAAAAATGAGGATTTTTTGCCACATTGAATGGAATAGCACTTGTATAAAACAAATCAGCCAATGCATCATCCACTTGTTTTTTCTCTACCAGTTTCCAAAAGCTTTTAAGTGTTCCACTTCCTACTGATACACCTGTGGCCTTGGGTAAACTGGAAGAGGAAGAGATAGATGTGAACCTGGACACATCCTCTTGAATTCTTTGTTTTTTTTGTCTTCTTGATCATTCCTACAATCGAAGAGGATTGTTCTCTTTCTAAAGCAGTTCTCATTTCTGCAGTCACAGCTGGACATGCAGTAACACCTCCTCCTGCACCCCCACTAATCCCAAGTAAGTGGTCTCTTGCCCTTGTTAAACTTCCTTTGAAAGGCTTGTCACATTTGGTACAAAAGAGTTCATTACCATCACGTGTCACATTTCCATACTTCAGAATCAGATTTTTTAGGAGGCATTTTATTACAATCTATACGTTTCAAAAGAAAAACAATATTTAGTATTTAAATTATTAACTACATTCTATTTAAAAAAAAAAAATTTAAAAATTTTAAAAAAAAAGTAAAAATAAAAAACTTTAGTTTTACTGTATTTGACAGATAAAAAAGCTGAATGTATATATCTTTTAAAACATAAAACAGAAATATATTTATTTTTATTTTAATTTTACAAAATAAAATAAAAAAAGTAAAAAAAAAACTTCCACAGTAAATAATATATTAATAATAATAAACAGTAAATATTAATCTTCCACAGTAAATAATATATTAATAATAATAAAACAAAACAAAATAAAAAATAGTAAAAAAGAAAATCTTGCACATTAAAAAAGAAATTAAAATAAATTTAAAAAAACAAATCATAAAATACCAAAACAAATAAAAAATACACAGAAACAATGCCGACGGCCTACCTGGGGGCTTCAATGGTGATTGGGCGAGCACACAAACAATGGCAAGCACACGAACAATGGCAAACGCGAACGCAGGCGACACGCACAAATGCAGGCAACACGAACGCAGGGCACAAACGCGAACAGCGACGGACAACCTGTCAAACCTCTTCGAAATCAACTGCAAATATTTTTGCCCTAGTCGAAATGCTAGAAAGCTCAAACGACTCCTACGTTTTATGTCAAAATCATTGATTATTTATAAGAAAAATTGCCTGAAACCCTAAAATGCACCAACAAAAATATGTTTTAAAAATTTAACAACTCACATGTTTGACCAAAGAATTTTAGGCAAATTTATACGAATTTTCTAAGGTTTTTATGGGTTCGCTGAATTCCGAATCTCAAACCAAAAGTACGGTGAACCATGTGACTTAGTTAAAATCTATGATACAAAGTTCTTTTGTTTTAGCTCAGGTCTTGGTACAGGTACTGTTCGGGTACGGGCACGGTTCAAGTACGCCTTGGGTACATCTTGGGTTCTTCCCAAGTGTCTGGGTTCTCTGTGGATCCTTCTATGAAGAACCCACAGAGAACCCAGGCACCCAGAAAGTATCAAGGGCCATACCCAAGCATAGTTTCACAAATTAAAACCTCAGTTTCAATCTCACAACTTTGTGACAGCATTTTTAATCCAAATATGCCAGCAAGCAAGCAATTAAATATCATTTCAGTTGCATTTGTGAGCTATACCTATGAACACGGGGTTAGTAAACTTTATATCAGCATTATTGAGATTGATTTCAATTGATTTACATTATGCATATGTAACAGCTGTTTGCTTATGTTTTGTGAAATCACTTTCCTTGTGTTGTTAATGATTTGGCATTTTGTCAAATGTTTGAAAAATGAAATTGAACCAACTTCTGCACTTGACACAGCTAGAGGTAGTGGCAATCCAGTTATGGTTCAGATGAAATAGAACCAAATGTTGATATTGACCTTGATGTTTCTGATAAAGAACAAGAATATTAAAATAGATTATAATTTGAGTTTTCATTGTGTAATGACATTTTGAGACTTGAGTAATTTCATTTTCGCAAATTATGAATAAGGTATCAAAATATTCTATTTTTTTTATATTTCTTGGCAATTAAGATTTATAAGTATCACTCTTCTTATAGTTATAGACTGATATAGTTTATGTTTTATAAATTTGATATTTGAACATGTATGTGTGTGTGTGTACATACAGATGTATGTATGTGCATGTGCATGTGCATGTGTATATGTATGTATGTATGTATATGGACATACCCATACCTGTACCCAAGGAAAAAAAAATTGCCGTACCCACGAATCCATACCCGTACCCAAATCCCTACTCGTACCCGAATCAGTAACTTAGATTATTATTATTATTATGTTATTTACATTTTATATTTATTAATTAATATATGCTTATATTTATTATGGTGTTAAAAAACCCCTTTTTCAAATAGGGTTCTGGACGCCAGCTTAGTTTTGAATGGACACAACATATATTGCGACTAGAAGAGTGCTTAATGTACAACAAGCCAGGGAGGAAAAAATCCAGTGAAATCAGACACAAAAATGTATTGTCAGAAGACAGACATGTCAACCTAAAGAAAAAATAAGAACAGTCTAAACACAATTTTATTTTATCATTTCTTAACCACTCTACACCAAACAAATATATCTATGAAGGGATTGTATGGCTACAAGAATAAAAAATCTAGTGGGAGAGCTTCTGAAAATGAAAAGCTAGTAAAGGCTGGGGATCCTGGAGTATATGACAACACCTCATTTTAATAATAAATTTTTAAGGCACCACCTTTCTGATTTTCATCGTAAGTTTGTCCCTGAACTGAAGAATCTTACATACTTAGCAATGCTGTCAATTTAAAGTTCTAGATGATGCTTTCTTCCTCTAGATTTTCAACTTTCTGTTTTTTTGCTTAAGGTTTTGCACAGCACACACTGGTTGGATGAGCAATTGACAGTTTTTCAATGATCCTTATCTGTATCGACATCATCTTGATACTTTTTATGCTTAAATACAATACTCTTCTCAATCCCATGTTTTCATAGGTAGCAATCAATGGAGGAAGTAAGCAGATGATTAATAATTATGCAATATTGCCCATAAGAAACCAATATGTAAAAATCAAAATTCACAAGCTGCAAGATTTGGTTGGCATTGTTACAACTAGAAAACTTTGCAAATTATATCAAGCCATACCTGTGCACCAATTGGGACTGGAAGAAGACAGTAAGCAGAATTTTCTAATGCAGCAACAACACAGTTACTACTTGACAGAAGAAGATGAACATCCCGGAGGGGATATGTCTGAACCAATGGATAAGGAGCCCTTAGTGATCTGATCTGCAATAATTATAGGTTAAACAATCACTTCTAGTCAAACAAGATATCATAGCAGTAAAGATGGTGAATTTTCATCTACAAACAAAAGCAAGGCCTATTGAACAAATTTCAAGGCTTCAAGTAGAACAAGAAGGTAACCTCAATATGCCGTGGTAGTTGAGCAATAGCATATGGCAAATGAATAGCAACAGAGACAGGTGCCTCAGACCAGCATATCCTTCCTTCTTGTAGTAGTTTACCATTCTGGTCTACAAAGACTCCAATATTATCCTGTTTGTGACAAGTTAAAACTATTATTACAATTTCAAAGCATTGGGTTCAAAATCCTTCAAAAAGAGTTATTTCTATAATTCAATGAAAAATTTATTCCTAAAAAATGAAATGAAGAACAAGAATCATATAATCAACATTAAGATTTATATAACAGTAAAAATCACATGGACACATGCACTTAAGCATGCAGCCACAAACGCAGGCAAATATATGCAAGCATAGGTGTAGACAGATAGAGACAGACACAAGCACGTACAGGCGGTACAGCACACATGCACGCATCTTATATCTTCACAAAATCTACTTCCTACCAAAAAATGTGTGCAAGGAGAACACTTGATGCCCTCATACTGCATTCTTACCCACAACTGGTAACTTGTAATGTCCCTACTTTGAAATATAATTTAATAATAAATAATAAAAAAAATTAAAATACAAAAGAATAAATATAAAAATTAAAATTAAAATATAAAAGAATACAATTAAATATAATTAAAAGTTGATTAAGGCTAATGAAAGGTCAAAAGGCAATGAAATGATAAATGAAAGAATACAACCATTTAGAGGAGACAACAGACTTCCCTTTGGGTCTGGGTACAATGTCCCAGACATTATTCTTGATGATAGACCCATACTCTTCATCCATGGCTAATTTCCAAGCATGATGGGACATAGCTTCTTCGACATTGTGAGGTTCAGACTCAATGATATTGCACATCATAGAAATGTAGTTGGCGTGATTTTGGAATCTCTTGCTATCTCTAAAGGTTCATCTGGGAGCAGCAAATCTTTCAGCATCTTGAATCGTGTTTCTAACCCAAAGTGGTCTCTTCTTGCAGACCACAATATCCTGAGGTATATCAATAGAGTGCATAGGCTCAAATGGGTCATTCTGAACTTCTTGATCTGGAAGGTCAGTAGACTCCTCCTGTATCTCAGGGTTAGCATCAACTATTGAATCTTGATTTTCAATCACCATATCATTATTGTTGGATAATGAACCTTTAGATCTTTTGAAAGCAATATCTTCTTCAAAAGTTACATCTCTACTTACCTCAACATACCTTTGACCTAGAATGTAGATGCTGAAGGCTTTGGAAGATTTGTTGTATCGCACTAAGATGCCTTTCTTTCCAGATAAATCCAACTTGGTTCATTTTTCTTTAGGCACATGAACATACACCGAGCTCCCGAATATCCTTAGGTGACTGATGTCAGGTTTGATTCCTGTAAAAGCTTCTTCAGGAGTCACATCCTTTAGGGCATGATGAGGATATCTATTCTGAATATAAACTGTTGTTTTGGATGCTTATGCCCATAGAAAAGGTTGGCAGGTCTTGATCATGGATCATGGCTCTTGCAGCTTCAACAATGGTCTTGTTCTTTCTATCAGCAACTCCATTTTGCTGAGGATTGTAGGGAACGCAAAACTCCCTCTTAATTCCTGCTTTAACACAAAAGTCATAGAAACTACTTGAGGTGTATTCACCTCCATTGTCAGACCTCAAACATTTTATTCGATTTCCTGTAGTATTTTCAACTAAGGCTTTGAATTCTTTAAATCTGTTTAGGACTTCTTCAGACTCTTTAGATTTAAGAAAATAGATCCATGTTTTCCTAGAGAAATCATCTATGAAGATAACATAGTATAGGAAACCGCTAGGAGATGCTACAGACATAGGACCACATAAATCTAAATGAATAAGTTCTAACCTTTCTTTAGCCCTACTATCGCTTTTATGAAAAGGATTCTTTACATTTTTACCCATTGCACAACCTTTACAAGCATCATCATGAGATAAACTGAGTTTAGGCATACCTTTAACCATTTTACCGAGAGTGGGAAGAGCTTGAAAGTGTAGATATCCCAGTCTTCTATGCCATAGCTCGCATGATTCAGGGGTCTCATGAATGAGAGCTTGAATTGGATTAGCTACAAGCTTGTATAAACTATCACATCTATTTCCAATAATACGAGCAGATTTGAAATTAGATTTCTTAGGCCAAGCGAGTACTTTCCCTTCAGAAAATGCTATTTGCAAACCCTTATCTTCTAAGGCAGAAATGGAAATAAGATTTCTTTTAATACCAAGTACAAAGAGAATATCACAGAGTTGTAAGGAAATACCAGAATGAAGTTTTAAAGAGGTAGTACCAGAACCTTTTACCGAATATCAAGCATCATCACCGATTACTACATGAAGGTTGGTGTCCTTTTCAATCAGATCTGAGAGATGCTCACGAAAACCTAAGATGTGTCTGGAGGCACCATTGTCAAGTATCCACGTATTGTTGTCTGTAAGAACATTGCTAGATAGAGCAGAGATAAGAAGATAATCTTCACTTTGTTCGGCAACTTCATTTAAGTTGAGTTCCCTTTCCTTTGGATCATTCTGACAATCTCTGGCATAGTGACCATACTTATCACATCTGAAGCAACGAATGTGAGAGGAATCTCTTGACTTCTTCCTTGGATCATAGGAGGAGGATCTAAAATCTTTGCTTCTCTTTTCTTTCTTCCAATGTCCACCTTTCCTAGATTTAGCTAAGAGAACATGATTATCTTTTTGAGAGTTCTTGAGTTTTCCTCTTACCTCAATTCGAGATTCCTCTTCGATGCAATCAGATTGAAGACGCTCAAAGTTGGGACGATTAGCTCTTCCACCAATGCTACGAATGAATGGTTCCCATTCATCAGGTAGACCATTTAATGCAATTATAAAAAGATCTTTATCCGAGATTTGGCAATCAAGAGTGCTTAGCTTGTCCTTTAGTTCATTGATCTTCATGAAGTAGGCTATGATTGAGTCTTCTTCTTTCATTTTCATGTGAAGAAGTTGTTGTCTTAGAGCAAGTGCCCTGTTGAGGTTGTTGACTTCATACATCCCTTCCAAGTGTTTGATCATTTCCTTGGCAGACACAAACTTTGATATGACAGTGACAAGATGATTCTTGACGAACTCAATTATGATCCTCCTAGCCCTGAGGGAATCTTTCTTGAACTGTTTCAGCTCTTCAGCATCTTCTGGAGGAGACAGCCTTTCTTCTTCTACAAATTTCAACAGATCATTCTCTTCAAGGATCAATAGAATACGGACCTTCCAAGCAGCAAAATCAATGGCTCCCTCAAGTCTATCTTTAGCCTTCAAACCTGACATTTTAATCTGAAAACAACCAGCAGCTATATGTAACAAATGATTTACTAAAATCAGAAGTTAGTGACACCTTGGCTCTGATACCATGTAATTTTATACCCTAGGATTGTTAATCAGATTTATATCCTTTAATTATGCCCTAGATTGTAATCAGATTTGTAGCATTTTAGTAAATCATAATTCAATAAAATCAGAAATGAAGGAAGTAAACAAGAGACAAACACAAATACCCTGGGAAAACCTCCGAGGAGGAAAAACCCAGCATTAAAGACCCTCAGGTCAGATTATATATTCTCTTGATAGCACAAGTACAATACTTAGCTTCCTTGACAAATCTGAATCCTTCTTGAATGACAGATCTGCACTTCTAATCTCTGCACCAAAATTGTCTTTGTCCTCTAGAACTAATTCGCATAAGTCTGGTTAACTTCGCACCCTCCAAGAGTAAGTTCGCACTTTTCAGGCAGAGCTAATTCGCTGAAATGAAGATGAGTGAAATTGATTTGCAAAGTGTCTTTTATTTATATGCATCTTTAACTTTTATTTTGCAAGTCGGTCTCTTTCATTTTGGCACCAATGTTTGTTATTGTGGCATGGGGTTTTAGGATAGGGTTGGGCTTAACCTTGGGGCACGTTACCCTTTAGGATAGGGCCCAGTCCTAAGTGGGTTCGGATGTTACCTTAAGGCAATCCAAACCCATACATTATCCTAGTTACAAACAACAAGGTGAAGTCCCAAGATAGGATGGGGATCAGCGACCCATAAGCCTTGAGGGTATAGACCCAAGATAGGTAAGGGCTTGGATCTGTAAACTTTGAGGGAACCTATTGTATTTGGTCTCTAAGCGCTTTGGTAACATGCAAAGACCATTCTCCCTTAAAACTGAAGTAGTGGCAGGGTTTGATATCTATGTTAAAAACTATGAATAATGAAATTAATCATCTATTGAGGAAAATAAATAAGAACTTTTGTTAATAACTAATTGAAGAATATCAATCAATTTTAGTATATTGAAATAGATCAAGTAGGGGACATTACATAACTAGATAGAGTGCTTATATCAAGGATGCCATATATAATTTATTTGATTTGAAATCCGATAGTCTAAAACATGATTGTTCTTCTATGGTTGCTTGTCAAATAACAGCAAAATTCGGCAAACACATATTTAGTACATAACCAAGAAATTGAAATATCAGGCAATTAAGTATTCAAACAAGACATTATTCTTCTAATGTTATCTTACATTAACCATTAGTTGTTCGATTAAATGCTAAATGAGGTGTCATGTTGAAACTATGTTCATGTTATTATTGTCAATCTATGGAGATTGTTACACAGGTATTGTAACTGTATTATATTTCCAGCTTATTTAGAGCAGTATAATGCAATAAGAAATTACAGCTTGTGCTTTCAATGTAAGATGGTCTCAAGACTAGTCTTGCTTCTGGATGCTTCATATGGATAAGCTTTTTTCACTCTTCTGCAGTAAGGACTTAAGGTACTCATTGAACAGTGGTGTTTCTGTAAGCATGGAAGATCTGGAATGATGTGAGGTAGCAATAATCAAATCCAGTTTGGAGGGCAGTGGCAATTTTAGGTACACAAATATTCATGATGACATGAAGGCAAAGCAAGCAGTCCCTATGGTACCTGCATTCAAGATTTATGGCAAGAGATTGGGCAGAATGAATGAGTGAGACATGAGGGTCAACAGCAAGCAGACTTTAAACTTCATGTTGTGACAATTACTGGGAGTTGTTGATGTGCGTTCTATGACCACGCCCAACACAGAATAAAGTTTCCCAACGGCTACCTTATCCTCTCTTGACCAAAATCAAATGTATGCTAAGATTGCAAGAAAATCATACATTGACTCCAAGGTTCCAACTGCGTACTAGCGACTTTATGTGGATATAGGCTCGTTTGGCTTTGATGTTTGCTAGTAATCCAAGGGAACTTACATTTGGATCATGCTTTCACTTCTTTGCTGTGGCTGGAACTTCATCATTGGATATAGCAATTCTCTGATGCTTTTGCCTTGAACAAACTAAACTGGAATGAACTGAAATTAAAGGGGAAAGGGTTTAGGAAGACTAAGCTAAATCTAAGAAGTCAATAGATAGCAATGCTTCGGATGAGATCAACCACACTTCACTTCGCCACTAGAAGACAACTACATGAAGCGGGTGCAATCTTCAAAGGTTGTGCTTGAAGGATTTTAAAGCATTGATGAACACCATCAAAGAACAATGTTCATCCTACAATTCAGATTAAGCGCACACATAAAATAGCTCAGTCCAACCTTGTACTATTGATAAAAATCATCTATCAACAAAAGGTATGAGCAAGCGATCTTCACCTTAAAACACTGCAATCAACCTTGTTCATCTAAATGCTTGAAAATAAATTTCTACTTTAAGTGAGGAAGGTGAAACCATGCAAGTTTTAAAAAATAACTTAAGTGAACACCATCAAAGAACAATGTATCACCGTTATTATCTCAATAACTTATCACAACAATTTCATACAATCTCCCCCCTTTACAAATGAAGGGGTCACCCCCTTATATAGGCCTCTAGCCTTGATTACATGCAAACCCTAATTAGGGTTTGACCCAAAAGATTCCACACATGATGCAACAAGCTAGGAATAAACATTAATGACCCATTATGCCCATTATCAATTAATTACATTCCTGCCAAAAATGGGGTCTGTTGTGCATTAAATGCACCACTTCTTTCAAATTTGCCCAATGTGTAATAAATGCTCCATGCAATAAATAGCCCATAATGCTCTAAATGCTCCACCATCTCCAAAATCAGCCATATGCAATAAATGCTCCATTATCTCGCCATGCAATCAATAGATTCTCAACATGCAAGTGGACCCCACCATCATAGGGGCTTTTATAATTTGTCAAGTTGTGCTTCATTGATATGGAATGTTCTCTTTGTAGGTCGCCAACTCATCTTTTGCAAGAATCTTTCTATTCTAGGCTTACAAAAAGACATTTTGGAAGATTTTCCTAACTTGGAAGAATTTTAAAAATCTTTTCCACTTCTAAAGGATTCTTGTATGTCTGGAATTCAAGGAGAGAAAATATTTCTACAGAGATTTTGTCTTTAAGGGAAATTCCTATGCACACTTCATCCTATAGGGAGGTTTTTCCATCAATTGACCACTTCTTCCATGTCTGAGGAATTTTATCAACCTGAGTCCTAGAGAGAGAAAATTCTCACTTAGCTAATTTTCTTCGTGCCTTGAAATTCTTCACCTTGGGTGCATTTCTCCCCTGAGGAAGGAAATTTTTTGAAATTTTGAAATTTTCCTCCCAAATAATGTTTTTGCATTTTCTACTTGTCCTGGAGCGCATTTGCTAGGAAGTGGAGGAATTCTGGATAATTAGACTTATCTTCCTTGATGTCATTTTGGCGCCCATTCCTTTCCTAGAGCACATTTTCTTTTTTGATTTGGAGGAAAAATTCCTCCTTAACTCATTTTGGTGCCCAATCTTGACCTTGATTCTACTTTACCCCTGAGGAAGGAATTTCTTCATTTCTTAATCGAATTTCACATTTTCCAAGAATCCTGTCCTAAAGGAAGGAACTTCCAACACTTGTCAATTTTTCACTTTCCTTGAATTTTGTCCTGAAGGAAGGAATTTCCAACACTTGTCAATTTTCACTTTCCTGGAATTTTGTCTTGAAGAAAGGAATTTCCTTGGGTTTTGAATATTTTGCTCTTGCCTTGAATTCCACACTTTTCGTAAAATTTCATCTTGGAAGGAGGAATTTTGAAAATTTTGGAAATTCCTCCATGACATTGATTTGGTGCTCTATGCATTGCCTTGGGCGCTAATCTCCTATGGAGGAGGAATTTGTCCTTAGGAAGAAATTCCTCGACCCCTGTTTGGCGCTCCCATCCTTATGTTGGGCGCTAAAACCACCATGTGGAGGAATTTGGCGTTGAAAACATTTTCCTCCCTTACCACACTTTGGCGCCCTTGCTCATCTTGGAGTGCATTTTTTACCTTATGGAGGAATTTTGATCTTGGAGGAAAATTCCTCCACTTCATTTTGGTGCCTTGAAAAACTGACTTGGGCGGAATTCTTACTTGAAGGAATTTTGACTAGGGAAGAAAATTCCTTCCCCACCCTTTTCTAGTGCTCTATCCCTAACTTTGGGCGCTAATTCTCATGTTGTGGAGGATTCTTGCTTGGAGGATGAAATTCCTACATGACCCCAAATTGGCGCTCTTCCTCCTAACTTGGGGGCATTTTTCATGTGATGGAAGAATTTGGTTGTAGGAGGAAAATTCCTCCACAAGGCCATTTTGGTGCCCATGCTCTTGAGCGTTGAAACCATGTTGTGGAGGATTCTTGCTTGGGGGACGGAATTCCTGCATGACCCCAATTTGGTACTCTTCCTCCTGACTTGGGCGCATTTTTCATGTGGAGGAATTTGGTTGGAGGAAAATTCCTCCATAAGGCCATTTTGGCACCCATGCTCTTGAGCACCGAAACCATGTTGTGGAGGATTCTTTGTCTTGGAGGAAAATTCCTGCACCACTCCTATTTGGCGCCCTCCTTTGGTCTAGAGCACCATTTACACCTTGTGGAGGATTTCAAGGAATTCCTCCTTGACCTTCATTTGGTGCCCCCCTTCTAGATTTGGATGTGCATTTTGCCATGATGGAGGAAATCATTGGAACTGTGAGATTTTGCCAAGATCAAGAGGCAATGGAAAGCACAAATAAGAGAGACAAAATAGATGATAGGAATAAACTGTATTCTACCAAGATGCAAAATATGATCAACTGGATCATTACAAGATATAGATTGATTACCCTTGTGTCTGTGGCATGGTGCAAGGCTCAAATGTAGAGAACATAGACTGCGAAGATGCCATATGATGAGAAGCCCCTGAATCTAGAAGCCATCTCTCTGAATCATGACTTGTTGTAGCACAAAGAGCTTTTCCTTTTCTTGTCCCAAAAGAGTGAGTCTTCCCACTTGTAGAAGCCATGAATGCTTGCCCTTTTCCTTTTGAATGTGAGGAAGTGGAAGTTGATGAATCATCCTTCTTGTAGACATTAGGCAAATCAATGTTATGCTTTTTGAGGATATGTGTGAGCTCATCAATCTTCTTAGAATGGCAACGACGCTCCTCATGACCAAACTTTTTACAATAGGCACAAATAGGTCTCTCCCTCTTTGGTGAGTTATTCCTCTTGGAAGAGGATGAATCTCCTTGTTGTGGAGAGGATGATGCTTTGCCCTTAGGCTTTGATTGCCATTTCTTCTTGTTTGAGTTGTCCTTTACTTGATTTCCTTTGTTCCCTTGATTTGCCACTAATGCTTGAGACTTAGAAGCCTTAAGAATGCCCATGCTTATCAACTTAGTTTGTTCCATCATCAACATTTCAGTGAAAGCATCAAATGTAGGCATTGTGTAGCTAGAACCCATTGTCATCCTATGGGTTTGGAAACTAGAAACAAATGTTGCATATTCTTGTGGAAGTTTGCCCATCAAGTTGAAGATCAATTGAGTGTCCTTATCAATGCCACAATCCTTGAGTTGTGCCCTCAACTCATTTGCCTTAGTGACATAATCTTGTATAGTATCAAAGTTCTTGGGATCTAACATGGTGAGATCACTATCAATCTGATATCCCCTAATCTCATCAACTTGACCATACAAGTCTTGAAACTTTTGCCAAGCATCCTTGATTAGAGTACACTTCTCAATATGAAAAATGAAATCCTTTGATACATACTTTCTTAAGGTACCAATTGCCATGATATTTTTAGTGAGCCAATCCAAGTGACCAACTGGATCAACCTTAGGATCAGCGGGAGCAACAATAGTTCCATCAATATAATGAGTTCGTCCTTTTTCCATAAGTTTACTCCATGCATCAATTTTCCAAGTAGCATAATTATGAGGAGTTAATAGAGGAAACTTAGAAGAACCCATAGCAGCAAAAAGGAACACAAGAGCACAAAAGCACAAGAGACACCCTCCAAATTCACTCAATCAAAGTACCCCCCCAAAAATGATGATTTTGGCACTTTATATGTAGTGCGTGTACAATAGGCCACTTGCAAAAAATGGCAAGGTGGACTTCTGATTTTGTTTTACAACTGCCCCAATAGGCTGAGAACTACAAAGCAAAAGATCAGAAAGATAGATCTATGCAATACAAATGCCAAATTGGTCAAATAAGACCATATGATGAAAGTACAATTTCTACCCAAAATTGTAAAACTGATAGCAGATTATGAAAGTAGATGAAAAATTATGCACTTTAAAAAAAACGGCACCTGAAAAGGAGTCCATATGAGCCCAAATGAAGCCTCCAAAGTTGTAAAAATCAGGATTTCATGATTTCTGAAAAACCTGTATCCGAAAAATCCTACACCATTGTACAGATCACGAAATTCTACCTCAAAACAAAAAAAAATGCTCGAAAAAAGGAGTCTGAATGAGTGAGATATCGCTATTTGAAAATTGCCTGCAAAATTACAATTTTTGGAAAAATTTTGTCGTGGCTTCAAACTTCAAATGCCTCTAGATTTGGCCTCCGAAGTCCAATTTGGATGAAACAAAAAGCAAAACTGACTTTCTTGGACCTCATCAATCCAATGGTGACCTCAGATTTGACCCATCAAGCTTCAATAATAACCTGCAATAGAAAGCTCCAAAATGCAAACCCCAAATAGCATCAAATTTCTCTCAATTGGCAAACCAATGACACTCTAATGGCTTTGATACCATGTGAGATTTTGCCAAGATCTAGAGGCAATGGAAAGCACAAATAAGAGAGACAAAATAGATGAAAGAAATAAACTGTATTCTATCAAGAAAATACTGATCAACTAGATCATCAATCGTTTTTACATACAATGAATATGAGCCTGCTTATATAGGCAAGGCTATATGGATATGTGAGCACACAAACATGACATGTGGCTCAATAAGAAACAAAGGTAGGTAGGAAATAGGTGTGGGCAGGTAGGAGAAACAATATAATATTCCACATGAGGTGGATCACCCACTGAATGTGGAATACAACAACAAGATCAACACCATAAAAGGTGGAAATTCTCCTACACACACTATCCCAATGTGGCACAAACACCCAAGTGTCTCATACCCAAACTACTATGAAATGCATGTACCTAAGTAAACTTAAGTATAGTGTAATAATATCCAAGATGAATAATTATTTACACCAACAGGAACGTACACATTCTCTCCTGATTTAGACATTTTTGCTCATTTTCCAAATTTAGATGTCATTTTGGTTTTTGAAGTCGATTTCTCTACCTAAGACTGATTTTTCGTGCTTTTCCACTTTAGGAAGGAATTCCACACAATCAATTTTTTGATCAACTATCTACTTTTTTCAGCTTTCCGGATTTAGATAAAGATTTTCAGGAATGCTCTGCCTACAATATCATGACAACTACCTAAGGTGGACCTACCAAAAATAGACTTACTAAAAATAGTAAGTACTTCAAAACATCATATCTAGGCAAACTGGGAGAGGGTGACACTTACTAAAAATAGAAATTGCTAAAAGTAGTAAGTTTGATTTTTGGCAAAATTAGGCCAATTCGGGACGCAGTGAAACTTAATAAAAATAGTAAGTGCTCAAAATTCGCTCAAATTTCACAGGTAGCTTCCTTGAAGAGCTCTGACTTCATTGCAATGTTCAGATTTTCAAAAACCCTAAGGAAAAGACCTCAAACCTAAGACTAAAGGGCAAAACCCTAAACGAGGCAAAACAAGTTCCAGACTTAACTAAATTCGCTCAAACGACTTGCAGACTTGATCAAATTTCATCAAAAATACTTGCAGACCAAGGGAGATAGAAAAGATTGCTGCAAAAAGACCCAAAGAACCAAAACCAAAAGACCAAGAGGACCTAAAAAGTAGGCGGTCCCCAATTGCAATAGGGTGATGTGTGAAAACGTCACAACATCTAGCCCCAACCCTAATAAATGTTCCTGAACATTTCAAAGATAGAAAACCCAATCCATACCCAAAATCATTGGAAAATTCCATCCAACCTATCAAAGGACTAGAAAACATACATGAAAAGGAAGTGGAATCTCATATTGGATCAAGTCACTCGATCTTAGATTATCCAAGTGTGTGCAATCGAATTCATTCCGGCTCATAAGATCATAAAAACTCCTAGAATTAGTCATGGCGAGCTAAAGGTATCTATACTTCAAAAGCATCCTGGACATTGCCTTGCTACTAGACAAGCGTCCATAGCTCCGACGAGGTTGTCTCTGAAATTCCAACGAATATTGCTCCATTGCCAGCTGGGCATCCATAGCCCCGATGGAGTTATCCGCATAGTCCCAAAGCCAACATTTTGATATTTCTTTTCATTTTCATCTTTTCTTTCTTTTGATATTGCATTCTTGTTTCCGTCAATTCCTTTGGCTCGTAAGCAATTTAGCCTACTATGGGTTTGGAAATTTCAGTGGCGCCGAAGCAAGATGTAAGGTTTACACCAGCCATAACTTCTCCCAAGAAATCTAAATGACTCAGAGCAATTGATTAGGCGTGTGAAGGTGGAATACACCCAGATTTGAGCAAAGGAAAACATCATCACCCTACTCGCCAACAGGGACTCCAAACATTTAGGCCACCCCAAAACCTGAGCAAAGCTACTTGAGCAAACAAGCTCAAGGGAAACCAACACCAAAGGCAGAAAAACAAAAACCAAAAACCCAAAGCAAAACAAAACAAAACGAAACAAACCAAAACCAAAAAAGGAAAGGGAAAACTCAAAACAAAACAAAACAAAACCTACAAAAGGGAAACCTAGCCTAATAGGAACAAAAAATTTTAACAGACAATACTCACAAGACCTAAATATATACAAATCCTAACATGATTTCTCAAGATGTGCAGGAGCAACATGGCATTAGTCATGGTTCGAAGCCTTGCAAATTCATCTTTAAACTCAAAAAAGTAATCTTTCATAATACAAACTTCAAACTCAAGCAAAACTTCAAGAAATATTAGAAACTATGGCAACTCATCAGGACCATGATTAATCCATAAACAAGTTGTTCTTCCTAAAATTTCGTAACCAAATTCATAGCTTTCAACCTCAGGAGCAAGGAAAGAGACAACCTGGTGGTTTTCGTAAATGAGCGAGAATTCTTGTGTGTCATCCACTGCTTCATCAGGAGGTCGAAGCTTGTGATGTATCATCCTGCTTGCATCCGAAACATGCAGATCGGGATCACACTCAATGGCAAGCAAACCATGGTGTGAGTTGGCTTGAATTGGGACTTGGAAATATAGGCCATTTCTCCAGCTACTCCTTTTGAATATTTGATAACGAGTTGAGCCCCAACCCGAATTGCTCTTCATTCTTTACTTCTATCACGACAACTTGTTCATCGGTCGGCATCTCACGTATCTCAATTTCTTTTAACAGTTCTTGGATCTTCAGTAGGGGATCGAGTGCCAGCCCGAATTGCATTTCATACTCTACTTCCATCTCGGTGGCCCACTGACTGTCACATATTCCTTCCTACCTCAAGCTACCTATCATTTCTGCCATCTTGAGCATGCACGAATGAACTTCATCAAGGATATTCCTCTTTGAAGTGCACTGGAACCACCACCCTCTTCATGTTTTCCTCCTTCGATGAATGGACTTTGGAAATCTCTCACATCATCTCTACTTTGAGCTAAGTCCTCCATTTTTGGTTCTTGATGATCTTCAATAACTTGCAATTTTGTATATTCATTCGCTTCCATATGCTGACAGTCGCCTTGAGTGGTTCTCCTTTCTTGGATGTATTCCATTGCTTCTTTGATCTTTACTCCAATGGCCTCTCATTCTAGTGTGATGTAGGAACAATCTTCGTCCACCTAAATGCTTCATTAAATTGTACTATCTTCTTCCAAATTTCTTCCTTCACAACCTAATGTTGTTGCAATGCTTAGTTCTTTTGATGCAGGACTAAGATGCATTGAAAGTGAATGAAAAAGTAAATAAAGCAAAAAGGATGGAACCAAAAGAAGAATTTGCCCAGTTGAAAGAGAGAAAAGTTTGAAATTTTTGGCAAAGTGTTTAAGAAAAGGGACAAAAGTCAAAGGCAAAAGCAGAAATTCGCTCAAGCATTGAAAGAGAATAAAAAAGGTGAATAAAGCAAAACTTAAAATCAAAAAGAATTCATGAAGAAAAAATGGATTAAGGAAAAAAAAAAAAAAAAACAGCAGCAAGGTGAAGTTAGCTCAAGATGAGAGGCTTCTAAAACAGAGCTAGAAAGGAAAAAAATTGCCATTTGATTTAAAACACAAAAACGAAACAAAAAGGAAAAAAAAAGTGAAATAAAACAAAGGTTGAGCTCTTTATAAGCACAAGCATTGGCATTCATTATTCACAAGTTGCCTCTCATACTTGAGAATTCAAGCTCTTAGAAGAATCTCTTCAAATTGCAAGGTAGATTTTCAAAGTGAATTTTAGGTGCAAGAGGAAATCAGGCCAAGCTGGAAGTGATTCTGTTGAAGAATTTCTTCAATATTTTCAGGTTTATAAAAATTTCTAAGGCAGATTTTCAGAGTTTCAAGTTCAAATTGCACTTCAAGACTTCCTTCTTTCAGTCTAAAATTCTGATTCTCAGACTTGTACATGATTTCCCACCTCAAATTCTTCAAGGAATAGTGTTGCTTTTTGTGCATTTTCAATTTTGAGGGCAGAAATCTCATAAATCAGACTTAGTTTCACAATTTCCAGACATTTCCAAGTCTGATTTTAGTTTTCAAAACTTCTCTAACTCTGATTTTTGTTTTTCCAGACTGGATTAAGTCTGATTTTAAGAATTTATGAGAAAAATCAGAGTTATCTTTCGAAATTCCTTAAACGAATATCAAACCCCCTTAATGTTTTTTTAATTTAAAAAATTTTCATGATTTTCAGGTGGTGGATGTCAACTCAAGGAAGGATTTCCAGAAAGGTGAAGATGAAACAAAGGAACTAGTTGGAAAGATGATTCCACAACGCATGGAAGGACAACATTCACACTTCAAGGTGGAATCCAAAGATGAATGGAACAAAGAAGAACTTATACTTTGTTGATGTTATAGCTAGGTCGGATTCCTTCTAGGGCCGACCTAGCACTTTTGGGTGGCTAATTGGCCTGTCGGCCTTAGCCACAATATCTTGCAAAGTTCAATGTATAACTTGTTATTAGGTCTGGCCCTAAATGGGTGTCATCATTTGTGAAATGTAATTATAACGTGTAACTTGTATTAGGTCCAGCCCTATACAAGTAACTTGAAAATTGTAATTGGGCTAACCCTGTGTGTGGGCGCCAAAATGAGATTCAATTATTAATTTAAATGCAAGGCTGACCTAAGCAGATCATATATATGCAAGATCATTCTTGCATCAATAATACATTCATTCAGTAACCAATCTCATTCACCCATCAGCGAACTACCTCTGCTATTGACCAGCAAATTACTTCAGTGAATCAGTTATCTTGTGCAGCGAATTAATCCTAGATATTATCTAGGGCTGGCGAACTTCCAACTAGGGCTGACAAACTTCCTTTAGGGCTGGCAAATTCATCCACAAGGACAGCGAACTCCTCCTAGGGCTGTCAACTTCATTTACAAGGTCAGCGAACATGTTCTAAGGGCTGCAAGATCAAGCGAATGGTCTACAATCAGATTATTGAATCATCTACAAGAAGCATACCTCAGATAAGTCTGCCCTAGTGTGTGTGCCCTAACTTGCATTATCATCTGCTGATTATATTATGCTTCAAGTGTTGAAGCAAAAGTTGTAAGACTTCTACTGATTTTGAGTTAATATAATCTGAGATCTTTGTTGCTAGGTTTTTCACCTCCAAGAGGGAGGTTTTCCTAGGTTACCGTTGTGTTATGTGTGTTTATTGTTTCATTTCTGCATGTCGTTATCAGTCTGATCTATAAAATTAACACATTCCACACCAAGGAGAGATAAGTTCAATGAAGAAAATGTTCTAATCATCTTGAATTTCCTTCGGGAATCCAAGAGTAAGGCTTCGTGATGGGGAATCAAATCTGCAAGACAAGCTAAGGTGGCATCCCAGTCATCAATCAACCAATCCAAGGGTTCCAAATCGGATACGTCCAGGTGCAATGAACCAGACTCAACAAGTGGAAGATTTTTTCTCATTGGTTATCCAAAACATTGTAATTTTGTCATTGGCCAAAAGGAGTTTTTTTGCAATTAACCCTGATTAGAGTTTTATCTACTAATCTTGGTCGTTGATCTTGGATCAATCTAGGTCGTTGCTTTGTAATGGGATGTTTATATAATATTATAAACCCTCTTCTCATTTGTAAAGAGAAATATTTCTAAGAAATTGTTGTAGTGATACTTCTTAAGTGCTAAGGCATAATTGATTGTTCAATTGTTGGTGAATTTTGTCTACTTTTGCAAGTTAGCATGGTTTCTTGGCTCTCAATAGTATATATTTCATTTTCAAGTTGATAGATTGAATGAAGGATTTGATGGAATTGCTCAATGTGGAATGATGTGTTCATATTTTTGATAATTGGATAATTTCCAGTTATTGTGCAAAGTTAGCTTGAACCAATAAATGAAATTTAACTTCTATTGCTTTATTCATTGTTCAAAATGTTGGTGAATACGAGTGATATGAAAATCTTTTGAATTCCTTAGAAGATTGCACCGTCCTTGTGTAGTTGTTGAATTTGGCCAAGCAAGGATTGATTTTAATTCCACATTTGCAATTTTCGTCTCCACAATTCATAGGATTAGATTAGGGTTAGAATTATCTTCCTAAACCCTCACACTTTTTCCCTTTGTTTCCAAGTCTTAGTAGAAGTAGGATTGAAAAGAGCTCATTGAAAATAATTCCAAAAAAGAAGAAAGTTACAAGTGTCGGCAATCAACAAAATCCTTTGATTGATTCACTCCTCGAACAATTGTGTAAGTCCCCCTTGAGATTACTAGCATAACACAATGAACCAACTCAGACTATCTGCATGAATCAGGAACCTTGGAGTCGTCTTTGTGATCACACAATCCGTCTATTTAGCACATAGAAGATTTTGATCAAGAGAGAATACGATATCACTAGGTATTTTATTCTAAGTTGCGAGTGCATAAAAAACACACCAACAAGACCACAACCAAAAAATATTGAACAAAGAATCAAAACCAGTTGATAATCCCATGGATTTTGATAAAAAACATGGACAAGCTTTGATGCTTCTAAAGCTCAGTTATAGATGCATCAAAACCAAAGATCCAGAATGCCACAACTGTACTAACTCTATGGAAGAATGTTAATGCAAAAAACAAATATCAAATGCCAAACACTTATGTACTAACTCTATGGAAGAACCTTAATGCAAATAACAAATATCAAATGCCAAACAGTCTTATATCTAAAGAATCTCTTGTTTTCAAATAAGCAATGGGATGGAAGAACAATCACTATTTCAGTTTAAGGATCCTGAATCTTAAAGATTAGTTGTCAGCTTTTCAAAATCCAGTGGATGATGATGACATGGTAGCTTTGATCTTACAGAGCTTACCATTATCCTATGTTTCATTTGTCGAATCCCTGCATTTGATTGTGTAAAGTTATAAACACAAATGCTTGACTTCAAGAAGTTATCAAAATTTGTAAGAAAGAGGAAGCAATACAAATACAATTTGGTGCAAGGAATAAAGGTGAATTCAAGCTCAATAATTTACCCAATCACACCTTCAAAAGCACTAATGCATATACAGGAAATCAAAATGGAAACATTTTTTATGTCATGAGCTTGGACATCTAAAGAGAAATTACCATAAAAAGAATGAATAGTATGGCTTGCCAAATAGGATCAAAGCATGAAAAATGCTATTGACAATGATGACCTAATGGTGATAGGAGAACTTGTATTTGTTGTGACCAATCAATTAAGTCAAGAACCTAGTATTTTGACTTTGTGCACATAGATGCTATGCATGTCACAAAGACTGGTACATAACTTTTGCTCAAGATAAGAATAGAAGTGATATGTTTCAATAGGCGATGATTGGACTCACTATGTCAAATGACATAGTAATGCGCATGTCACTTTCAACAACACAATTAATTTATACTTTCAAGAAAGTTTGGTCTGTTTCTAACATGAACAAAACATAAAGATACTCTTTCAGTAAACTGTCAAAGCAACAAATGTGTGATCACAACTCTCCATAATAACAAGATGATTGCAATGAAGTTGGTGAAAGGGGATTGTATAAACTTGTTGATCACAAACTAGATAACACTCATGCACTAGAAGCAATGGAGAATAATATGCACACCTTTATTATCAATATATGTCTATATTTAGTAAGACTGACATGCTTGATGGAGTTCGATAGTCAAGACATACGTATAGATTGTCAAAGGGGAAAATAGAGTTGACACCCATTTGATACTAATAAAGCATATGCAACAAAGGAGTCTTGGACCTAATACATGTTGATATGTTAAGTCCAATGAAGACAAACACTATATCTAGAGAAAAGTATTTTTTGCTATCAATTGATGACTCCTCAAAAAAATATGAGTCTATTTCTTCAAAAAACAAGAATATTTTACTCACTTTGCAACATTCAAATCTTTGGTGGCAAAATCAAGTGGCTAGAAAGATGAAGACTATTGGGTCTAATAATTGAAAGGATAATTTGTTATATTAATAACAAAAGAGACAAAAGCTCCTTGAATAGAGATCACCAAAATTTTCCATAATGGAAACGATTGAGAACAAAAGACAAAAAGTTAACTTTCTAAAACTAACTAAAGACGAAAGATATAGAAGGAAGTTTCTAAATACTAACTAAACAACTAAGATGAGCATTACATCAATATCACAATATTACTTTAATACCCTCCCTTAATGTTCATTCTATGAGCTACCTGTCAACATGTATTTTGTACACAATCAAACACAGAATAAAATACCCAAGGGTACCTTATCCTCTCTTGAATAAAGCCTCTGATTGCTGAAGATGTCGCAAAAAAGGATCAATCGGGATGACTCCAAGGTTCTTTGATGTAGGGTCTCTACGTGTGGATAAGCACCAGTGGTCGTTGTGAATGTTGTTTCATCAAGGGGCCTTACATTTCCGAATTGTAGGAACAGAATTTCCTAAAACTAACAAGTTCTCAAAAAGATCAAAAGGTAAGGTTGGCAAGAGATGAATTCTAATCTAATCCTAGGAATGATTCAATGTAAGCTAGACTTGGTAAGATTCTACCAATTTCAGTATTGCCAAGGAATAACAACTCTACTGAAATTGATGCGATCTTCTAAGGTGACTAATGATTTTTCAACTCATCAAGAATCATAGACACTACCATGAAGGTACATATCAATAGTTCAATAATGATTGAAGGTTTAAGCAATCCAAATATCTCCAGTTGACCACACAAGGCGTCCTTACAATCAGCAAGAAGCTAGTGGTTTGGAACGTGAATCTCACCAAAGATCAAGCTCAACACTTAGTCCTTAAAATTTAAATACTACTTCAACCAAGAATGATTCAAGAAAGTAAGCAACCATGAAAGTAGCCACAAGAATTGCAATAAAACACCATAACTTCAATATTTTATTGATCTCAAAGCCAAAATAGACAACAATTGCTTGAAATTCTCTCTTCAATGCTCAATCTTGCTACAAAATAACTCCTAACTATCTGACTCTAATATCTATTTCTCCTCTTAATCTCTAATTACAAAATGAAAAATGAGTGAGGGTATATATAGCATCCTCAATTACAATGAACGGCCCAGATCAAAAGAAGATCAACGGCTGAGATTCTGACACCTAAACCCTAATTAGGGTTTATTACAAAAAGTTCCCCATTTATTGAACAATATTAAATGCATAGCCAAATATTTGATTGGCACAAAAATCTACGAAACATAGACCAATGATAATTAAGGTGCCACATCATCTACAACAACCTCTCTTCTAGAACCTTGTTCCCTTTCCAATGCTCTTTCTTAGCATATGCAATGAATCTGGACACAATTCCTTCAATCTCAACAATAGGAATCTCGGGAAGATTCCTCATTCGTTCCTCCAAATGGATAACCTGATCAAAAGCCTTGAGAAGAGTCGCATCCCATCCAGGTTCGAGTTCTTTGATTTTCTCAATCAGGAGCATAGTAGCGAACATTTGATCCCGTTGTTCATCTGTGATAACATTCTCATCTTTGCAAAAGATGACCTTGACCTTTTCTTCCAACTCTTGAAGATCCACATCTGTCTCATCTTCAATCCTCCTGCCAAGAATAGAACATAACACCCCAAACACCTTGTCCTGAATTGGATGGATGACCTCTTCAACTTGATTGCATTTGGTCCTGATGTCTTCGAAAAGAACTTCCTTCATCTGGAGTAGAGTTGACCACTGGAGTAAATTATGAGCTCCTCCATCCATTATCTTTTCTTGTGCTAGGATTTTCCTTGGTGTTTGCCTGATTACTTGTAGAACAGGAATGATAACATCTCTAGTGTGGGCAAAGGCGGCCACTGTTATCATTAGGTTGTGGATGATCTCAAGGACCTGGATAGCTCGATGGATGGTCTACATCATTCTTGATGCGAATTCAACGGCTACTGTATGGGACTTGTCAATCCAAGAGCTCATAAGCTTAACCAAGCTCTTAACTCTTTCTGCCTCGCCAACTGATTCAAGGGGAAGTGTTTGCACGGGAGACACTGCTGGATCCTGACGTCCCAAAGGCTGATTGAGATGGCTAAAGTAGCCTCTCCAAGCACCGACTTCTCGCTCAAGCTTTCTATTCTTTTCCATTTCTTCTTTAAGCTTGTCTTTAAGTGCCTCAAATGAATCGATTGCCTCATCCAGTGTCTGCTCAACGGTGAGTGGACCAAGTTCAAAGGTTTCTACATCATACTCCTCTGCCAGGATTTCACCTTCATACTTGTCCATTGCTGGTGTAGCTATCTGCAACTTCCTGGACCCTGTCTCATCTCTAATCATCTTGGACATCTTGGTGGCCTTCCTCTTTTCTGTCACTCCCTGAGAATTTCCTACAAGGCTCTCTAAGTCAATTACATTATCTTCATCTTCGATCACAATCACCCTTATTAGCTCTCCTTCAACCAATCTGGAATGGCGGATCTTGTCTCTCTAACTTGTATCTCTTTAGGCAATGGTTCTTCTTCTCGGAGAGGAGATGTCACTTCATCATTATTCTTGTCTTCATGTAGCTCATTAACTTGAGGAGATTGACTTGATGAACGTTGAGATGCCTGTCCTTCTTCGTGTTTATCATTTTGTACCATTGATTCCATAGATTCCTCGACCTCAGGTACCCTCTTCTCTTGTCCTACATCCTGACTTGTCCTTTTTTCATGTCGAGAAGATGTACCGGATGAGCGATCTCGATTGGCCTCTTGCTTCCTCTTGGAGGGTTCCCTTTTCTCAGGTCTTTCTTTCCTCTTCGCGCCTCTAGGATGAGGATTGCCTTTGCTTGCGCTTCTGGGATGAGGATTGCCTTCACTTGCACTTCTAGGATGAGGATTGCCTTCACTTACGCTTGCTCCTCCTTCTCCTGGCTTTTCCTCCAAAGTAAAAGTTATTGGTACGTTCTGATCTCTCAACTTTTGATGTTGTATATCTACCCATTTGCGAGTATATGACAAAACTGGAGCCATCAAAGCTTTTAAGTCCAAAACCTCAGGCTCATTCCAATCTATCTTCACTGCTTTGTCTTCTCGGTCATAAGATGATTGGAGATGTCTGCCACTGTCCTGAGCTTGATCAACCACTATAAACTTTGCATTTCCTGATGAAATCTAAAGGCAATCTGGAATGCATCTTTCTTTTTACTTCTAGATCACTTGAGAGATTCATCCAAAAGTCCTCTACCTGACACTCATGCCTGTACTTTCTACCAACTGTCTCTTCTATATACCTATAAGGGTCAAAATTCTCCCTCAAAGCAAAGAATGAAAATGAATACAAGGCTAACTCCTTTTCTGCATCATCCAAGGCTAGAGCATTAGGACATACCTCAACTGAATTCCCTAGTATGATAGGCACAGGAATTCCATTTCCATGCCTGTGTCTAAATACCTTCGCATAAGCCGCCAACTGCCTAGTCACCTCAAGTAGCACTATCCTGTCTGTCGGATATCTTGGCAACATATAGGGAGGTGAAGGACACCCATGAACTCTAATATATGTAAACTTTTGGAATTGGATGAACCAAGCACCATACCTCTTTACAAGCTCTTGTGCATCTTGAGACAACCGATTGTGAATCCCGCCTTGCAATATCCTGGTGATATTCATCGTAAAGGTATCGGTGACTAACTTGTAGTCACTTCCTGGTGGGTGATGCAAATGAACATAAGATTCACAAATTTTGACTTCTCTGGGTCCTCTTCCGATCACTCCTCTGTGAGGTAGTCCTGCATATTCGAAACTCCTGATCAAGGCATGTATGATGTATGAACTCATGTGGAAGGACTTGGTAGCCTTTAGTCTTCTCAACTGCACGTCCAAGCAATGGCTAATAATTCTAGCCCAATGAATTGTTCCTTTTCCTTGAACTATCACTTGGATGAAGTAGAACATCCACTTCTCAAAATAGAAGGCTTGAGGAGCCCCTGTAACTCGATTGAGCAAAGTTATCAAATCTCTGTACTCCTCCTGGAAGTCGATCCTATGTAGTGTGTTGGGAATCTTGCTCAGGCGAGGACGACTTTTGAGTAACCAATTCTTATTGATAATGCTCAAGCAAGTGTCTGGATCATCTTCATACATGGACCTAGCTCCTTCTAAGCTTTTGTAAATCATATCTTTATGTTCTGGAAGATGGAGAGCCTCACTTATAGCCTCTTCTGAAAGGTAAGCCAAAGTGTTCCCTTCCTTGGACAGGATTGATCTTGATTGTGGGTCATAATGGCGGGCACACTCGATCATTAGCTCATGGCACTGGACTGCTGGAGGGAAACCGGCCACCTTGATGATGCCACTTTCAATTATTCTCTTTGCGACAAGTGATGGTTTTCCAATGTAAGGGACCTCTCGAAACTTCTTCACACTGAAGTTTCCCAAGTTGGTATCTCCAATGTTGCTCCACTTTGATACGATCTTGGTCTCCAATTCTTCATTCCTCTGATCTTCCTTCATGAGAGCTGGACGGCTAGTGGATGCTCCTGCCTTTGGGGTCGCCATCTTGTCACCTACACAACATTTCATAATGAGCAATATATTTTGCAACGTAGGAATATAGATTAGAAAGGAAGATTTAAGCTTTTAATTAGGAAACTTCATGATAAATCTTTAAGTTATCATTTCCTAATTTAACTACGCAATTTTCAAAAACTTGAAGTTCAAAATTCAATATTTCAACATTGGGACAAGGATGATCACGCCATACCTCCACTTTGAAAATTAATTCTAAGAAATCATACAAAAATAGGAGAATTTGCTAGGCGAAAGATATATCGAAGTCCTCCCTTTAGCAAAATGTACTTCCTCTAGTCTTCACAAGCATCAATTCCACCACCTGTAGCCTCCAACAAAGTTCGCTCCAGCTAGACCAGATTTCGCACTTCTTCCTAGCTTCTCCAAATCGCACTTGATACAATGAATGAATGATTGATTAAAATCGCTCAACACATCCCTATTATATAGGCGCTCACCACTTCATTTTCCCATAGGCCGACTTGGTGAAAATAGGCCAAAATAAACAAAAAATTAATAAAAGAAGAAGGCCGACTCAATTAGGCAATGAAAATGATACCTCAAGCGCTCTATCTTTTAAATTTTAATTTAATAATAATTAATTTCAAATGCCTCAATTAATTAAAAAACGATTTTCCAAGGCTTAAAATTAATTATTAAATGCTATGCGCTTTTCATTAAATGCCAATTTAAAAAAAAAAATTTAAAATATTTTGAAGTCTTTTGCGAATTTGGCATCTAATGCGATTGGGCGGATATTGGCGTCCAAGCATGGTAAAACGATGAATGTTAATAACCTCGCTCTGGTCCCTTGGAGAGGGACAGGAGCACTCTTTCATTTTAAGCCTCGCATTCGTTGCTTTCACGTTCAAAATCTCCTCCTTGGCGTCCAAGATGGGATTTTCATTTGGAACTTTGAGTTTAATTTACTCGATCTTTAGGAGGGGCGTACCTTAGGACATTTTCGCCCTGGTCCCTTGGTGAGGGACAGGAGCGATTTTTGTCTTTTGTCCTTGATCTTTATCTTCCAAATTGCCAATTCATGTTGTGGGGTAAGCAACGATCTCCTTCGCCCATTCTATGCATGCTTAACTAGTTTCTTCAAGGCAAAATAGACTCTCCCAAGATTTTCGCCCTGGTACTCCAGTGAAGGACAGGAGCGCCTTCTAGTTCATTACACAAACTCTTGACCTCATCAACCTCCATTTACCCTCAAGGCATAAAACATCATTCCCCACTCCTTCTTGAGTCCTGGAAACAAGAGATAGCATTTCAAAATGTTAGACAAATAGGCATATATGGGGATTTCGCCCTGGTCCCTTGGTGAGGGACAGGAGCGCTTTAGCCAATTGTCGTCGAAGTTTGTGGTCCTTGCAACTCCATTTCTCCCCGAAGCCTTGGCCTAGGTTCGTCCCAATTTGGAGAGAAGAGATAGTCCTTTAGATCTTTCGCCCTGGTCCCCTGGAGAGGGACAGGAGCGATTTTGCAATTATGAACTTATCTGTGCTTTGCTAGCCTTCGAAATTATCTTCAATGGACCAATTACGCCCTCTTTCATTCATTTCAAACACAAAACTTGCCTCACTTTTGCAAGAAATTTGCCTTGTTAGAAAATCACTCTGGTTCTTTGGTGAGGTACAGGAGCGATTGTTGTCTTCTAGGTTGATTCCCTCCCTTGTGGCCCACTCAAGTTATATTCAACAGACGGAACACACTTCCCTTGGCCTCCTCAAATCGTAAAATCACTTTGATCTTGCAAGGAAAATGCAAATTTGAAATTCAAGCTCCGGTCCTTCAGTGAGGGACAGGGGTGAATTTTGCCCTCTAGGCCAAATCGTTTCACTTTTCATCTCGAAAATCCTTTGCTGGGGAAGGTATCACCCTTTTGCAAGCCATGAATGAGAGTTCAAGTCCGAAAAAGGTCCAAAAAGGTATGTATAAAGAAAATTGCTCTGGTCCTTCAAGGAGGGACAGGGGCGAATTTATCTTAATCCTTCAAATTTTATCATTTTCAAATCTCCAAAATCCTTAAAATCATCAAGTCATGTTCAATTATCTCCCCTGTAGACCCTGCACAAAACA
This sequence comes from Cryptomeria japonica, assembly GCF_030272615.1. NCBI lineage: Eukaryota > Viridiplantae > Streptophyta > Pinopsida > Cupressales > Cupressaceae > Cryptomeria > Cryptomeria japonica. The sequence continues at coordinate 1,006,406,672 of NC_081407.1, read as the reverse complement.
AATTAAAAAAAAGTCAGAGACCAAAATGCACTAAAAAACATTTTCGCCTTGGTCCCTGGGAGAGGGACAGGAGCGATTTCACTTTTCTAAGCTAAAATATCTACAATTTAGATCTTCAATCATTTCACAAGGCATAATTAGGTCATCTTTAAGGCCTGGAATCAATTATCTTGAAAAAGTGGTATGGTGCTTCCGGGGAGGGACAGGAGCACTCTCTCTTTGTTTAAGGCATCATCTTATTTCCAAAATTTGATCAAAATTTACCTAGGCAAAAATGTACAATTTTATCCTCAAAATGCTAACATTCAGACAAAATTTGAATTTTCCCTCAAAAAACCCTGACTAGACCTAACCTGAGACATATCTGACTTCCTGACAGGCTCATCTTATTTCAAAAATCGCAATCTTCGGGAGGATGCTTAATAACCTTCAAAATTTGACTGGACTCGGCTTGAAAATATCTAAAAGAAACCCCTAAGGCTTAGCCCTAGCCCAGACAACTCACTCACTCACACAAAACCCTAAAAGCAGAGAGAAGAACAGGCAAAACAAAAGCAAAAAAGAGGGGGTCCCCATTTTAATGTGGCAATGTGTGAAATGGTCACAACACTACCCTACAGAAGACTTGACATAATATGTAGGTCATTTGGCCAAGAATGCATAGAAGGTTGCCCCTTTCTCCTCTGAATGCTTTGCAACATGAACCTACTGCTAAGACCCTCCATGGTTGGACTTCTCATCAGCCAACTGCTTTCTGCAGAACTTCTTCATATGACTAAGAAACGAAAACCATCCCTCCAACATGATCTTGGGTAATGAAGCCACCCCTCTCGTTATCCAAAGACATGGAAACCAAGATCAACGTCTCAAAAAACTTCAAGGTTTTGAAAGAACACGATTTTGTTCAAAAAACCGTCAAAATTTTTTTAGAACACCATTTGCCCTAGAAACCCTAGGTGTGACCCAAAACAGGCCAAGAAACCACAATTTTGTGAAAAAATCATCAAACCCTCGATGTGATGCTGAAATCACACACCTTTGTTTTTGTGAAAAAATAGTAAAAAAACCTTTGTTTTTGTGGAAAAAATAGTAAAAAAACCTTTGTTTTTTGTGGAAAAAAAAATCAAAAAACCCACCATAAAAATCAAAAAATGGGAAAAAACCCTGTCACACAACACCAATACACCACGCCAAAAAACCAAAAATCATGCCAAAACCCTATGTGCTCATTGCAGGAAACCCGCAATCTTGTAGAAAAACACCCATCACAAGAAATTGCAAAAAACCCACGAATTGTTGAAAAAATCATGATCAGAAACTCGAAGAAACCCTTCACACAGCAAAAGAATAACATTGACTTTGTGTGGTATAAAAATCTCCACCAAACCAAAAAACGTGTGGGAGTAACAACTGCAAAATCCCATGAAAAACACACGTGACCTAAGATTTTGCACTTAACCCTTGATTTTTTTTTCAAAATAAAATTGATCACAAACCCTTCTGAAAACTTCTCACGAAAAATTTAGGAAAAGACCATGATTTTATTTTAAAATCGTTAAAACTTTTGAAAAATATTCCAAGTAAATACCCCACAAATTTTTATTTTTTTTTAAATTCTTCAAAAAGACTTAACTTGCTCTAATACCATGAAATGATAATTTGTTATATTAATTACAAAGGAGACAAAAGCTCCTTAAATAAAGATTACAAGAAGATCTTTCCATAACGGAAACAATTGAGAACAAAAGACAGAAAGGAAACTTCCTAAAACTAACTAAAGACAAAAGACATAAAAGGAAGTTTCTAAATACTAACTAAATGACTAAAATGACCATTATATCAATATTACAATATTACTTTAATAATAATGTAATTTAAGAACATCCTTGGGCAAAACAACAATCTTGCAGCACCCAAAAAATTAGTGACTTGCAGCTGTAGGCAGGTAGGAATAAAGTGGCTCCTATTTGATCATTTAGTGAGAATTGAGCTTGAATCTTTATAATATTTAAAAACTATCCCCAAGCAATGCTAAACATCCTACCTTTAAAAGCAAATTTGAATAGCACAAATAGAAACCCCACATATGTCACACTTGTTTTTTTACTTGTGGCCAAAGTATTATATGTCTAGACATATCTTTAAGCATGTTTCACCTCAAATGTAGATTGCAAACACCAGCCAACTCCTTGTCTAATACTAATCTCAAATAATTTGCTCCTTTCCATGTTGTCCATGGCATGAAAATGTTTCCTTTCACAACGCATTTTCTTCATCGCACACTACTACTTTCTGCATAACTCAATCTTTCTTCCCTACTCATGTTATACCTTAGCTGCGCGTGCCTTGACTACTCCTTGTTTCTCCATACTCACCTCTCTATGGGCTTTTTTTGTCTCTACAACTATTCAAGGCCTGCAAAAAAAAATCAGCTTGACAAAATCTGTTCTCTCCACACAAACTGCAATCCCTTCATATTCCACCCATTGTTTCATGGTCTCCTATGAAATAGTATATATTTCATATGACAATTCTTAATGGTGTCTTGAAGGTTTTATTAGACTTGATAAACCCTATCTGGTTTTGATGCTAGCTGGTCACAGCTTCACAAATGATTTTCGACATCACACAAGATGTTTAAATTCCCATTTTTGTCTTTCTTCTCCTTCAAACAGCATCCCCTTCCTTTCACCTTTCACCAAAAACCTCCAATTCCATAACCCACTACTCAATTTTAATGAATAATGTCTCCACACAAACACAATAATTCAGTTCTTCCCTCATAGCTCCATGGATACAAAATCTCTTTGAATTAACAACATCATTTTTTCACATATTTACAGCAGCTTTGATTTTTTTGTTTTTCCCTTTCAAACTCCAATACCATGTTTTAGTTTTGGAAAAGGAAAATAATGTGTTACCCAAGGATGAATCCATGGGATTTTTTGCCTTGTACTCCATACCAAGGATGTGGAAATGCCCTGGAAACATCCCCACCATCCCCAAACAAAAAGATTGCCCCAGCTATCTCAGAAATATAAGGATAGTCAAACATCTCCTTATGTGTGAATGACGAGAGCATTGGATTTGGTTGAGTTATCTTTTTTTTTTCATATCCAAGGCTTTCAACTTGACTTATCTTTTGCACTTTGATCATTACTTGTCTAAAATATTACCACTTAATAGTTGATTAGTTTTATGTCCAATAGAATAAGATTACTTTTCTTAACATCAAATAAAAGAACCTTTCTTAACAATTTTTTGCATTCATCCCAACTACTTAAAAAAATTTCTTATTTTCTGATGAACTAGAGAGCTTTCCCACAAAATTAGAACATGGCCTTCCATTTTGAGACATGCAAATGAGATTTTTTGTGCCTCACTAAATCCATGCACACTTAAGTAAACCTCAATTTGTTTTAACTTATCCGCTATTTTAACATCTACTTGCCCTTCAAATTCTTAATTTCAAATTTTGTTTCAAATTTTAAAGGGAAAAGATCGGATGGTTTTATGTCGGCCTTTTCTTTGTCCTTAGGTTGCTCTTCCTTATAAAAGAGCTCTTGTTTGAATTCCTCTTCTTATTGGTAGTGTTCTTCTTCCACTCCAAGTTTCTTTGCAATAGCATGAACCAACATGTTCATTGGGTGCTTCATTCTTAGCCATGAGCTATTGTTTCCTAGCTAAGTTACCGATTCAAGTACGGGTACGGGTACAGAATTGGCTATAGAATTGGCAAAAAAAAAATTCCTTGGCTACGAGTATGGGTATATATATATATATATGTTCAAACATCAAATTATAAAATATAAACTATCACTACCATTATTTAATTATTACAATGATACAATCCATACAATGTAACTTTCCCATACATAAATGATAAAACCATAATTGCCAATAAATATTCATAATATCATAAATGAAATATCATATTCAAAATTTACAAAAATGATAATATTCAACTTTCAAGTCTCAAAATGTCATGACAATGAAAATTTCAAATTTCAAATTACAAGCCATATGGGATTTAATGTCCATATTTATCTTCATTTGTAGCATCCTGCCCAAGCCCAAGGTCATCATATGGTTCAAATTCAGCATCATTTGAACTACAATCCATTGGAATGTCACTCCCACTAGCTATATCTCCCTCAAGTTCCACAACTGCCTCATCTATAGAGACTTGGGCAAGTTGTGCAACTGTAGCATCTAAATCAACACACTCAATGGCTAGATCCCAATTCCTTGTCTCACCCTCATTATATTCAGGTTTCTTATGTGACAATAGACAAAGGTTGGAGTGTAGACCAAATTCTTTGCTTTCTTTGCACCCAAACAATTATGTTTGATTGAGTGGATGTAGGAGTATGTACTCTAGTTCCGCTCAAATGGAGAAGAACTTGCAACCTGTTAAAACGTAATTAGAAATTTATAAATTATTAAATAAAAATATTTTAATATGATAGCATCAAATGGAATTGGAAAACTAAAAAAATAAAAAATAAAAAGATACATACTTGGGAGAGAAGATTAATTGCAAGAGGCTGCAAGATAATGAAGCCTCTATGTACATACCACCACTCATCAGCATCCATCCCATACCTAGCATGAAGACCTATATTATCATGATATTTTGTAGATAAAAATTGGCCAAACTCCCTCAAGACAATATTTCTAGTCTCCTCATCTACATATATCTTTTTAAAGGCAGCCCTATAGCCAATAGCAACCTCTACATCTCTATATGATGGCACCCTCCTTGGTGTTGCAAGCATCTTTATAGTGTAAGGGGGTGGTCATCTTGTTCCAACGGTCAACAACAATTTGTTGCACAGCTTTGAAAAATGTTTTTGTTGGGTCATTGTCCTTTTTGTGTATTACTTCTCTCATTTTCTCCACCATGCAATCCATGTCATCATAAATTTCACCCAAACATGGGCGGTTAGAATCAACATACCTAATCATGCTCATGATGGGCTCGATGAAATTCAAAACATATTCCACACTATCCCACCATTTCTCATCAAGGATCAATGCTCTTACTTTTTTAGCTCTTTCTATGTCGGACTGCTTCCATACACCCAGCAAGGTGTTGATGACCATAGAACTCAAGGCCTCTCGCACCTTCACAAGTCTTAAAACAAGCGTGTGAGATGCAAATCATGTTTTGGCAACCTAACATGGCAAAAAAAAATACACATCATATATCAACTATAAAAAATAATAGCTAAAAAATAAAATTTAAATTAGTAATACCTTCAATAACTCTAACTTGGAGAAGGTCTTGAAAATGGCTTGTGACATATGATGATTTCACAAACATTTGAATCTCCCCGCCCTCTACATACACTTGTTTCACTCAATCAATTTGTGTAGCAATCTTTTGCATGATTAAATTGAGTGAGTGAACTGCACATGGTGTCCAAAAAATGTGACCATTTGTAGCCTCCACTATAGACCCAACTGCCCTACAATTTTTGGCATTGTTCGCTATGACTTGGACAACATTTTGAGGCCCCATCACTCATGTCAATGGATTCTATGAAGATATTGGCAATGAAATTTGCATCTTTCACTTGTAAGTATGTGCTTGTATTCTTCGATGACATTTTGATATACAGTAGGACTTGGGAGGAACACTTGAGGCATTTGGATGAGGTTCTTGGTATTATGGAAGCCCAATCTTTGTTTACCAAGACGTCCAAATGTGAATTTGGACTTACAGAGATAATATACTTGGGGCATGTGATTTGTGCTAATGGAGTGAAGGTCCACCAAGAGAAGATACAGGCAATACTTGATTGGCTGCCACCTAGGAATGTTTCACAATTGCGGGGTTTCCTAAACTTATGTGCATATTACAAGAGGTTTGTGAAGGGTTATTCACAGCTTGCAACCCCATTGACGGATCTCACAGGGAAGGGTGCTTTCAGATGGATAGATGAGGTGCAGGTTGTATTTGATAGGCTCAAGCAAATCATGGGCACGCGTCCAATTTTAGCACTTCTAGATTTCTCTCAGCCCTTTGTGTTGGAATGTGATGCATCAGGAGAGGGTATAGGTGCGGTACTTATGCAGAACCGCCATCCCATTGCCTATGAGAGAAGGAAATTGAGGGATAATGAGAGATTGTACTCCACCTATGATAAGGAGATGCTCGCCATTATGCATGCTTCGGCGAAGTTCAGACAATATTTAGTAGGTGGCAGATTTGTGGTGAGAACCAACCACAAAAGCTTGAAGTATTTCTTGGAGCAGAAAGAACTTAGTGAGTTCCAACAAAAATGGGTCAGCAAATTAGACATATGATTTTGACATTGAGTATGTCAAAGGGAAGAAGAACATTGTTGCTGGTGCACTTTCCATGAGGCCTTCAGTTGCTGCCCTATGCTCCTTGAGTGAGATTTCAGCTGATTGGAAGTCTCAACTTTTAGTTGAGCATTCCAAAAATCAGTTTGCATGCAAGATTATGGATGGAAAGATCCAAGATGACAAGTACATTGTGAAACTTAATGCATGAAACAGAAAAAGAAATAATATCCGCAACACATAACACAGAGATTTGTACGTGGAAACCCTGTAAGGGGAAAAACCACGGTGGAAAACCTTACCCACAATCAAATGATACTACTGAAGATAGTATGTGTATACAAATGGAGTCTGCACATGCAGATAGGCCAACTGCCTAGAGCTCACTGCTCAATCACAAAATGAGAGTCACACTGACTACAATTGGATGATTAAATTCAATGATAATGTACTGCTCAAAGTAGCATCTCCAATGCTAGATTCAGTATCGTTTAAGCTCTGATTGTCTCCTTCGAGCCTTCCTTGAATCTTCAAATGATATCTGCGTGAGTAGCTCTGCTTATATTCGCACATACCGAATATCACAACCTTATAATACCTTATCTCATCTCCTATATTCAATCTCACAATTGAGATCTTACATATATGCCAAAACCTAAGACCAAATGTGTACCTAAGACCAAATGTGTAGGTCGGCTTACAAAGAATAATATAATAAAATTTATTACAAGTAAGTCAAGATGTTATTACAAGTAGGTCAAGATGCAATGCATCATGTCGACTCAACAACAATATTAATTGATTAAACCATCTCCATAAAGTGTCGTGCTGATCTGGAATAGATAACGCTTGCCGGTCCATAACCTAGACCAATTTGTCGGTAACAGCAAATATGTCAACCCGATTAGACCACTAACCAAATCTCCAAAACCAAGTGTCCAAACCATGTCTTCGACATAACAAAGTGATCTCCAGATGATAAGAAGTCATCCTTAGGGCTGGTGAACAATATAACCAAAGATCTCTAGAAGGATAAGTGTTAAGTGATGAAATCAATGACAAAACCAATGCAACATATCCATAATACCAACAATCTCCCCCTTTGGCATTGATGGAAACACAAGATGGAAAAACCATCTAAGTGCCAAAGCAAAAATGCCGAAAACCAAAAACAAACAATCTCCAAAATAGATCAATAGCAAAAATCAAAATACAGATCATCTCTGCATCTGTATAATCACTCCTCAATGTTAGAGTAATTGGCTATTTACTTGATTAATTAAACAATATTTGTTTAATTCTTTAAGTTCCCTATTATCTTTTTACACTTAAGCTAACTTTAGGTGCATAATAATTAATTCTTTTATTAATTATTATGTGCAAGCCTAGGTTTTCCCTTTTAGGGTTTCTTGACCTATTAGAAGTTATTTTTCTTTTTTTTGCCGATTATGACATTACACATTTTGTGAATATTGAACTCTCTCTTTTTGAGCATATTTTCTGTGTATTTCTTTCCTCTGTGATTTGCTTCCTTGCTTCTCCTTGTAACAGGTTTTTCAGCTTGCAGAGATCATTTGGGCTCCTGTGGTGTTGTATGTTCTCAACTCCAACATGGTATCAGAGCTTCAGATCTGTAGCTATCTGTTCTTGTTTTGAGATTTTCTGCATTGGAAGCAGATCTGGGGTTTCGGAATTTTTTTTAATGTACCTAGGGATAGGCTTTTTTTTCTAAGCACCTTGTGCCTAAACGGACTTCACCATCGTGCTCAGAAGGCCCGAAAACCCCTATGGTCATATAAAATTTGACCTATTTTGGTTCCTGAGCCTCTGGAAGTATTTTTTCTCCAGATCCAGGCCGTAGAGCCTTGGCACGTAGTTAGAGAAAAAAATTCAAAAAAAAAAGCCTTTTTACGGCATGCAAGCCGAAATTTGATTTTTTTTTTTAAATAAAAAAGGCAATAGTTGTTTATTTTCAAAAAAAAAAAAAAAAAAAAAAAATTTGGGGGGGTTTGTTTTGCATTGCGCAGGGTACCAGGCTGACAGTCTGGTCGTCGTACGGCAACCAGACCTGTCAGTATGGTCACCTGCCGGTCCCGGCGGCCTCTACGGTCCCCGCTGACAGCTCCCTCCGGCCCCCACGGCTCCGCCAGCAGCTCCCTACAGCCCCAGCGGCCTCTGTGGCCCCGCCGACTACCACCATCGCTGCCGAAAACCGCCCCGGCCAGCAATGCCCAACCACCGGAGCGCCACCTTTCCGCCACTAGAGAGCCACCCACTAGCCACCTCCGCTCGCCACAGCCACCAGACTACCCCTTCCTTTTGTTTTGAAGGGGGGTTTGGTTTTTTGGTCATATCTTGTGCATACGGAGTCATTTTTTCGAAAACGAATAGGCGTTGGAAAGCTGGTTCCGAACCAAACCTCGTCATGTTGGTAAATTTTTCCAATTTTTTTGTTTGACTTTTTTTTTTCCAGTCAAAGTGAGGTCTCTTTTTTGCACTCCAGGGGATGTAGAATGAGCATCCGAACTCCGTTTTTCGAAAAGTTTATATTTTTGGAAAGCATGTGCTGTTTATTTTCTAGCCATCTGAGTTTTATTTCCAGATTCTGCTCCATGCATATTTTATTCAATTTTTTGTTTTTCAGCACTCTGGTGGATATCGTGGTTGTTTCAGGTCCTGGGATCTCTTCTCTGAGTAGGGTGTCTCTACTTTTGGTTCTCCTTTCTATTTCCAGTCTTCTTATCATTGTAGCATTGTATTTATGCAAACGCACTGAGATAAAGTGTCATCATGCATTGTTTACTTCGGATCTTGCACATCTTGTGCCTTGTTGTACATGCACTATTGATTAAATGCCATGAGGGGTTGATGTTTGCCTGTTGTTTGCCATCTTCCTTTGTCCAATGAGTGTTCCTTTTACGACATTCACCTCATGATGTGTGTCAAGTGAGTGTTCCTTCCACGACACCATGTACTTTTCTCAGCACCTTTGATGTTCCTGGTTCTTCGTCATGCAGTTCTTCTTGGCCGTTCTTTTCAATGTTCTTGTCCCTCTCCCTCTTCAGCATTATGGGGAGGTTTGTCATGTTGGTTCTAATGCTTCCATGGTTCGATTGATCAACTCTTCAGGCTTTGGTGTTTTCATGTCATTTGTATCTTCAATTTCAGTTGTTTGCCTTGTTTGCCTTCTGATTCGAGTAGAGTCATTTGAAGGCACTCGTACAGATTACAGTCTTCTCTACCTGGTCATGTTCTATTTCAGTGGAGGTTCTTCAGATCAGCAGTTTCTCTTCGACAGTGTTTGCAGGTTCTTCATGCTTCAGTGGTGTTCTTTCCATCTCTTTTTGGAATAGAGTTTTCTTCCCACGTGGTTTTCTCTATTTCTCCAGTTTCATAGAGATTTCATTATATTTGGGTACCTGATCAGGCCTTGTTGTCGGGACCCATCTTTCCTGCTTTTAGTAGTTGTTCTAGGCTTTAGCTTCTCCCTAAGCCTAGCTTAAGGGGGGTTGTTAGAGTAATTGGATATTTACTTGATTAATTAAACAATATTTGTTTAATTCTTTAAGTTCCCTATTATCTTTTTACACTTAAGCTAACTTTAGGTGCATAATAATTAATTCTTTTATTAATTATTATGTGCAAGCCTAAGTTTTCCCTTTTAGGGTTTCTTGACCTATTAGAGGTTATTTTTCTTTTCTTTGCTGATTATGACATTACACGTTTTGTGAATATTGAGCTCTCTTTTTTAGCATATTTTATGTGTATTTCTTTCTTCTATGATTTGCTTCCTTGCTTCTCCTTGTAACAAGTTTTTCAGCTTGCAAAGATCATTTGGGCTCCTGTGGTGTTGTATTTTCTCAACTCCAACACTTAAAAGATAATGTGTTTTTCCATAGATATCTCTCCCCCTTTGACATCAAATGCCAAAGCAAAACAAATACCAGATACAACCAGTTCAAAGAGCCAGTTACAAATACCAACTTATCCAACTACTCCCCCTGAGAAGTAGCCTTCCTCCATCAAAGCCGGAAAAAGGTTTCTCTGTAAATTCTATCGATTTGATGCCAAGCATCAACTGTCTAAGTCTCTACCGGTGAGGGTATGACCCCAAGCTGCTCTCTGAGATATTCAAAAGTTTCCTTAGGCAAAGGCTTAGTAAAGATGTCTGCAATTTGCTCCTGAGTATTCACATAAACCAATCTTACTTCTTTTGCTTCTACATTCTCTTTCAGAAAATTGTATTTGATAGAAACATGTTTAGTTTTAGAGTGAAATACCGGATTCTTAGATATATCAATTGCTGTTGAATTATCACAATAGATGATTACAGGTTCTTTGCATTTTACCTTTATGTCCTTCAACATTTGTTTAATCCATAATACCTGAGTACAATTGGTTGCTGCTGCAACATATTCTGATTCTGTTGTTGATAATGATATACAACTTTGTTTCTTGCTCGACCATGAAATGAATCTGCCACCAAGAAAGAATGCCCCGCCGGTGGTGCTATTTCTGTCATCTACATCTCCTGTCCAATTAGTATCGATGTATGCACATAAATCAAAATTTTCATCTTTAGGATACCATAAACCAAGATTTGTTGTGCCTTGTAAATACCGGAAAATCCTTTTTACTGTTGATTCATGATTTTCTCTAGGATTACTTTGAAATCTTGAAACAATACACACTGCATTCATTATATCAGGTCTTGTTTGTGTCAAATACAGTAAACCTCCAATCATAGATTTGTATCTTGTCGAATTAACAGGAGTTGAATTATCTTTCAATGATAGTTTATCAGTTGTAGTCATAGGAGTACTTACCGGTTTAGAGTTTTTCATACCAAATTCCTTCAGTAATTCCTTCAAATAAATTGATTGACATAAGAATATACCTTTATCAGTCTAAGAAATCTGCAATCCTAAAAAGAATTTTATCTCCCCAATCATAGACATTTCAAATTCTTCCTGCATCTTATTAGAAAAGTCTTTACACAATCCATCTTCTCCTCCAAATGATGTCATCAACAAAAACTTCAATAACCAAAATGTCTTCATTAGTCACTTTGAAATATAAGTTGTTGTCAGCATTACCTTTAGTGTAACCAAGTTTCATAAAATATTTGTCCAATCTAGCATACCAAGCTCTGGAGCTTGCTTCAATCCATATAAAGTTTTCCTTAACCTGCAAACCATATCCTTATCATGTGTCAATGAAAATCCATCAGGTTGTTCAATGTAAACTTCCTCTTCAAGATCACCATTCAAAAATGCACATTTAACATCCATTTGATATACTTTATAGTTTTTGTGTGCTGCAAATGCAAGAAATAATATGACTACCTCAATTCTAGCTACCAGTGCAAAAGTTTCATTGTAATCAATTCCCTCTTTCTGTAAATATCCCTTACACGCTAGTCTTGATTTGTTTTTTATTACCTTACCATCTTCATTAAGTTTATTTTTGAATACCCATTTAGTTTCAATTACATTTTTATTTTTAGGCTGGGGAACCAATGTCCATGTATTGTTCTTTTCAATTTGTTCCAATTCATCTTCCATAGCCTTAATCCAATGTTTATCTTCACATGCCTCAATGACAAATGCTGGTTCAATTTGAGAAATTAAACATACCTCTTCATTTGTCAATCTTCCTCTTGTCATAACTCCTTGATACTTATTCCCAATTATCTGACTTTTAGAGTGATTCAATCTTACATACCTGTTGTGACGTATTCACACATCACCCCATTGCAAATGGGGACCCCTGCTTTTTGCTTTCTAGGGTTTGTTTTCTAGGTCTTTTAGGGTTTTGTCTGTTAGCCTTTGCAGGATGAGTGCTGTCGAGGGGATTGTTGGATTACAGGCTTTGCTTGAGCCAGGGTGAGTCCACAGGGCCCCAGAATTAGGGTTTCTTTGAGAGTCTTCCTTAGGGCCTGATTTTACTCTTGTTGCTAATTGTGTCTTGCTTTGTGAGTGAGTATCATCCTTGAAGGTCTGAATTAGGTCAAGTTGGTGAGTGATTCTGGAATGTCATCCTGATCTTCAAATGCCCTGAAATTTGGCCAAGTCTGGAATGTCCTGATCCTGAAATTTGGCTAAGTCTAGAATGTCCTGATCCTGGAATTTGACTAAGTCTAGAAAACTGAAGAATCCTCCAAAAACTAGATTTTGCAATATAACTCCTGGAGGTCCGAAACCACTCTCAAACATCTGAAAGTATATATGGAATATAACTTAAAGTATCACTTATACTTAAATGTTATATTCCATAAAATGATCCTGACGGAGAGTCCAAAATGTCAAATTTCGCTCCTAACCCTTCCAAAGGGTCCAGAGCAAAAATCTCTCTAAAACACATTTCTTGCCTTATTTGGCCAAAATTTGATGTCCAAGGCATGATGAGATGAAGTATGAACATGTTGAAATCCTTGGAGATGATTAGAAGATTGTGAAAATGAAGAATTCTAGCCAGGAAAGGAAATTTCGCTCCTGACCATTCCAAAGGGTACAAGGTGAAATTCCTTATAAACCTACCTTTTGACCTTTCTTGGACATGAAATCTTATTCCTAGGGTGATGAAGGACGAAATCCTACCTTGCAAAGAAGTTTCAAGTTTAGAAAATGATGATTTTGGGTCAAAAATGAAAATTTCGCTCCTGACCCTTCCAAAGGGTCCAGAGCGAATTTTCTCAAAACCTCTTTTGCTATCAAGTTTTTTGCTAGGTCAAGTGTGGGATGAGGCAAAATCAAGAAGAGCATGCCCTTAAGAATGCCTTTAAGTTGTCAAAGACCATGAATGATGAAGGAATTGAGCCTAGACAAGATTTTCGCTCCTGACCCTTCCAAAGGGTCCAGAGCGAAAATCCTTGAAAACATTGTTTTTTCAAAATTTTGGGCAAGGCCAAGCTAGGACAAGGGTGTGAGAAGGCATTTGGATTGCCTTAGAATGAATTTTGGTTGCCAAGAATGCAAAATTGAAAGCCTAATGAAAATTTCGCTCCTGACCCTTCCGAAGGGTCCAGAGCGAAAATTTCTAAAATTCCCCTTTTTCCTTGCAATTCAAGATAAGATTTTGGTTTTTCTACCATGGGAAGGAGAAAGACAAGATGTTCTATGCCTTGGAAGTGATTTGAAGTTAGAAGGATGGCAAGATAGCCCTAAAACAAGATTTTTGCTCCTGACCCTTCCAAAGGGTCCAGAGCGAAAATCCTAAAACCTACCCATTCCTTTCAAATTTATGCTAAGACAAGACTAGACCAAGGTAGAAAAGGCCCTTGAGACCACCTTTGAGTGGATGTTTGTCTCAAAAAATGGCGATTCTAGGTCAGAGAAAGATTTTCGCTCCTGACCCTTCCAGAGGGTCCAAGGCGAAAATCCTAAAATCTCCTATTCTGCCTTGCAAAATCAAATCAAACTTGGGTTGGATGTGAGAGGAGAAGTGTTTTCTAGCCTTTTGAGGTGAATTCAGCTTGAAATGATGGAGGAATAAGCCTAAATTGAGAAATTCGCTCCTGACCCTTCCAAAGGGTCCAGGGCGAAATTTCACCAAAACCACCTTTTTTCCAAATTTTGTGACAAGACAATTGCAAACTAAAGTGAATTGGGATGGAAGAAGTCTTTAGGAGTAACTTCAAGTTGCTAGGAAACATTGAAATTGAAGGAATTGAGCCAAATCAAGAATTTCGCTCCTGACCCTTCCAAAGGGTCCAGAGCGAAATTCTAAAATCCACCTATTCCTTTCACATTTAGACCAAGCCAAGCCTGGACAAAGATGATAGAAGCCTTTGAGATTGCCCTTGAATGGATTTTGGTCTCCAAAAAATGATGATTTTGGGATAGAGGAAGAAATTCGTTGCTGACCCTTCCAAAGGGTCCAGAGCGAAAAACACTAAAACCATCCTTTTCTCCAAATTTTGTGCTAAGTCAGGCCTGGACTAGGGTGAGAAAAGCTATTTGGAATGCCTTGGAAAGATGTTTGACCTTCAAAAATGTGAATTTTGAGCTAAAGTTGGAATTTCGCTCCTGACCCTTACAAAGGGTCCAGGGCGAAATTCTTATAGGGTTTGTTCTTGGAGAAAATCTTGGGCAAGTTTCATGTTGATATCTTTTCGTTGATGATTTAAGTTGAAAATGCTATGTTGAAATGAATTTATCATGTGTCCTTAATCATCTTTTTGTTTGTCTTGCAGTTAAAAGGACGACCTTCTCCAGTCCAACATCAACAAGGATGACCTTCTCTAGTCCAGCATCATCAAGGACGACCTCTTCCAGTCCAACATTTGAAGGAAAGGTACACCATCCATCCTGCACATCAAAGACAAACGAGGTTAAAGCAAGGGTCTGTTGAAGAAGCCAATAGTTTCAAAAGAGTTAATTAAAGTTAGCTTCTAAACATCACCAAATTGAACATCAACCAAGTGTCGGACAAGGTGGCATCCCAATCATCACTCCTCCAGTCGAGTTGGTCCACTTCAGCATGTCCAGATTCAATGTACCTGACTCATCAAAGATGGCACTAACTTCGATGTACCTACCCCAGCCATCCATTGGTCGAATATTCCAAAGAAGACATGTGTCCAAATAATGCAATTATTTCATTGGTCAGAATTAAGTTTGTTGTGACAAACCCTAATTAGGGTTTTCATTGTAAAATCTCGGCCATTGATCTCAAATTGATCTAAGCCATTGATTTGTATTGTGGGCACTATATAAGCCCTGGCTCCTCATTTGTAAAGGCTAATAGTTAGTTAGTAGTTAGAAGGGGAATAGTTAGAAATAGTAATAAGTCAGTTAATAGTATAGCAATTAGAGTAGAATAGAAAGAGAAGGCAAAGATTGTTGCCAAGATGTTGTTGTAAAAGGCTTGTAAAACTTCATTGAAGAAATGGTGAAATCTATGGGTCGATTCAACAATTTGCATGGTCTCTATACTTCTCAGATTTGATTTCATGTTATTAGATGAGTGGAAGAAATGTGTTTGATTGATGGTGAAATTTGTATATCCATACTACTAGCAGTTTGTTGATTGCAAACTTGCCTTGTGTAGTCAACTGGAATCATTCAGCTTGAGCTTAACTTCAATTGTCGCTTCTTCATTGACATGCATCAGCCTGATGGTGTCTATGCCTACAGCAATGATCTGAACATCACAAAGCTTTCCTCCGAAGATCGCACTAATCTTGTGGAGATGGTTCTGGGATGTCAAAACAAGACTTAGTTAGAATTTCATCAAAGATCAATCATTGCTCCTACATTCTTAGTGTCAGAATTAGATCCTTTCCTCGCCCTCATCCTTTTCCTTTTTTTTCAAAAAATCTAGACTAGTGAAATCCTGTGTTCCAACAATGTTCAAAGCAAATCAAACGTTTAGTCATCAAATGTAAGTCCCCTTGTGATTCCAGCAAAATCACATCATACCACAAAGAGCTTATCCACGAGTAGAGAACCTACATACAAAAACCTCGGAGATGCCTCGACTGATCCTTCGGCGAGATCTTCAGCAGTCAAGAAACTTTGCTCAAGAGAGGATAAGGTACATTCAAGTATTTTATTCTATGTTTGGTCGTGTACAAAATACACATCAACAATACCTGATGGAATTCTCTGATGATGCCGGTGTAACTGGATCAACATTCTATACCGGTGCACTCGGTATAGGTTCATTTGTGATTATCTCAACTGCCGGTTCAGAATCCATAGACCTTGAATTTCTTCTAAAATGTTCATCAATCTTCACATTTGCACTCTCAATGATTTTCTGCAATCTCTTATTAAAACATCTGTATGCTTTGCTTTTAGATGAATACCCAAGAAATATTCCTTCATCACTTCTAAGATCAAATTTACCAATATACTCATCTCTCCTAATGTAACATTTACTTCCAAATATTCTAAAGTACTTAAGAGTAGGAATATTACCAAACCATAGTTCATAGGGTGTCTTACCGGTTTCACCTTTGATGTGAACTCTGTTGAAAGTATAAATCGTTGTATTCACTGCTTCTCTCCAATACACATGAGGTAGATTTGTTTCTGATATCATGCTTCTAGCTACATCCAAAATAGTTATATTCTTCCTTTCCACAACTCCATTTTGTTGAGGTGTCCAGGGTGTTAATAGTTGTCTTCTTATTCCATTCACTTCACAAAATTTATTGAACTCCTTAGACATAAATTCATCTCCTTGATCTGATCTTAAACATTTGATTTTCTTGCCGGTTTCATTCTCTACAAGTGCCTTGAATAGTTTGAATTTCCCAAAAGCTTCTGATTTCTCCCTGAGAAAAGTAACCCAACACATTCTAGAATAATCATCAATGATTAGCATAAAGTATCTATCTCTCTGTAGACTTCTTGTTCTTATCGGACCACATAAGTCAGTATGAATTAAATCAAGAACATCATTAGTTTTCTCAGAAATACTCTTAAAAGTTGTTCTAACTTGCTTTCCCATTTGACATTCCTTACATACCGGATTATGAGGTTTTACAATCTTAGGTAAATCCCTTACTGCTTTAGATGAACTAATCTTCACAATGCAATCAAAGTTTACATGACAAAGTCTTTTGTGCCATAACCAACTTTCATCAATGTGTGCAATCAAGCATGTCTTTTCAATGTTATTCAAATGAAAGATATTACCTCTAGTCTGCTACCGGTTGCAATTTCCAAACCAGTTCTATTCATGATTTTGCATTTACCATTCTTGAATTGTAACTGAAATCCTTTTTCAACTAATTGACCAACACTCAAAAGATTGTGCTTCAAACCTTCAACATAATCAACATTGTCAGTATTGTGCTTACCATCAAAAGATATACTGCCTTTTCATCTGATCAAACAAGCTTTGTCATCTCCAAATCTTATTAGACCTCCATTGTATTCCTGAAAAGATAAGAATTTACTTTTATCACCAGTCATATGTGTTGAGACATGGACCAGCTAGGACTCGAACCTAGGACCTTCCATACGCTGCTGGAGTGCTCTACCACTGAGCTATTGGCCCCTCTTGGACCAGTCCGTCGTCAGTCCGGGTGTGGCTTATTTCCAACACCAACACCCCCCCTTAAGCCACACCTCTCGTGTGCTTGGGGCTCCTAGCCTGGACCTAGCTCTGATACCATGTTGAGACATGGACCAGCTAGGAGTCGAACCTAGGACCTTCCATACGCTGCTAGAGTGCTCTACCACTAAGCTACTGGCCCCTTTTGGACCAGTCCATCGTCGGTCCGGGTGTGGCTTATTTCCAACACCAACAATATGATGTGAACATCCGGAATCCATTATCCATTCATCCTTTTCTTCAATTTTAGCTGCCAGGGCCTACTCTACCGGTGGAACAGTAGGTGTCAGTTGATCTTCTGTTATTGCAACAAAAGCCCATCCATTGTCTCTCGGTTCTTCATCAGAATCAGTAACTCCTTCATCAGCATAGTAACAAGATTTGTCTCTATTTTTCTTGAATCTGTATCTTTGATATTCAGGGTTAAGCTTGTATGTTCTATTAGCTTCTTCTCTTAATCTTGCATGTCTATCCGGACATCTAGATGCCATATGACCAATTTTATTACAATTAAAACATTTAAAAGGTGCTTTACCTTCATGCTTACTTCCAATAGGACCTTTAGGCATTTTCCTTGCAAATAGTGTTTCAAGCTCTTAAAGTTCTTCATTTTCCCTCCTGATGTCTTCAAGTTCTCTTGCATAAAGTGTTTTCCAATCAGATTTATCAGCTGATGATGAAGATGCTGCAAATGATGATGCTTTGAAAGCTAAATCTGTCTTAATTGTAGCAACAGGACCAAATTCCTCAAGCTCAAATGCTGAAAGTTTTCCAAGGTATCTCTAGACACTGATGTATTAGGCATAGTTCTTAACTCATTAATAGCAGTTACTTTCATTTTGTATGTCGGTGGTAATGCTCTTAAAACTTCAGAAACAATTTCATCTTCACTTAAGGAACCTCCACAGCATTGTATTTCCCAAAACAATTTCATTAACTCTTTCCATAAGAGCAAAAATTCTTTCATCTTCTATTTTCAAATTTTCATACCTGACCCGGAAGCATTTTAGTTTTGCAATTTTGACAATGGTATCTCCTTCATTCAATGTTTCCAATTTATCCCAAATAGCTTTAGCAGTAAATCGGTCTGATAATCCCATTATTTGTTGATCCAACAAGGCGCTCAAAAGTGTTTCTCTTGCTTTGCAATCATTCTCTTGATCCTTACCCAATGTAGGTGGATTAGGTTGATTCGATGTAGGACCAACATAACCATTCTGTGTAACATCCCATATGTCTCTTCCAATGCAATTCAGATGAGTCTCCATTCTGATCTTCCATATACCATAGTTAGTTCCATCAAGTTTTGAACTGTCCTTCCTGAAATAGTTAGTTGCCATAGAATCTCCTCAAGTTGTTAAACTTCTACAAAAAGAGGACTAGGCTCTGATACCAATTGTTAGGACCCGAAGGCAACTGAGACGGGGGGGATGAATCAGTTGTCTATTAATTTCAACCCAAATACACTTTAACCAAACTTGATACTAAATACCGATAAACTAAACTTGATACTTAATACCAGTAAACAGATTAACAGTACCGGTGAAACTTAATGCATGAAACAGAAAAAGAAATAATATCCACAACACATAACACAGAGATTTGTACATGGAAACCCTGTAAGGGGAAAAACCACAGTGAAAAACCTTACCCACAATCAAATGATACTACTACAGATAATATGTGTATACAAATGGAGTCTGCACATGCAGATAGGCCAGTTGCCTAGAGCTCACTGCTCAATCACAAAATGAGAGTCACACTGACTACAATTGGATGATTAAATTCAATGATATGTACTGCTCAAAGTAGCATCTCCAATGCTAGATTCAGTACCGGTCAAGCTCTGATTGTCTCCTTCAAGCCTTCCTTGAATCTTCAAATGATGTCTACGTGAGTAGCTCTACTTATATTCGCATATACCGAATATCACAACCTTATAATACCTTATCTCATCTCCGATATTCAATCTCACAATTGAGATCTTACATATATACCAAAACCTAAGACCAAATGTGTAGGTCGGCTTACAAAGAATAATATAATAAAATCTATTACAAGCAAGTCAAGATGTTATTACAAGTAGGTCAAGATACGATGCATCATGTCGGCTCAACAACAATATTAATTGATTAAACCATCTCCATAACGTGTCGTGCTGATCTGGAATAAATAACGCTTGCCGGTCCATAACCTAGACCAATTTGCCGGTAACAGCAAATATGTCAACCCGATTAGACCAATAACCTGTTGGCGTATGCACACTCCAATGAGACATTGAAGGTGATTGAAGGTTTTGTCATTGATGGCAACCTTACAATCCTATGGCACCGGCAAGGCATTACACCGGCATTAGCAGATCACACTCTACACCGGCACTCAGACCACCGGCACCAACAGAGAAAGGAAGCATACCGGCACAGAGGCCGACAAGATTTTTGTTATATTATATTTTGTTTATTATTGTAAAAACTTTGAAAGCCGACTTGATATCATTGTAAAATGACTTATATATATAAGAAGTCATTGTAAGACATTTTGAATGAAGAAGGAAAAATAATTAGGCAGACCTATTAAGCGAAATATAGGTTAAAGGGTTTATGTAAGAAGCAGAGCAGAAACCAGTACTGAATCTGGCACTGTAGATGCTATTGTAAAGCAGTACAAGACATTGGATTTGTATAATCCACATTGTAAGTCAGTGAAACTTCCCATTGAGCAGTGAGCTCTAGGCAATTGGCCTTCCTGCATGTGCAGGCCCCTCTTGTAAGTAATATTCTCTTATTGGCCAGTAAGTGAATATTGTGGGTCACAAATCCCACCGAGGTGTTTCCCACACCGGGTTTCCTCGTTAAATTACTGTGTTATGGTGTGTCTCTTATGTGGTTGCTTTCATTTCTGTTTATTGCATTATTTCTTCAATACCGGTACACTGTTATAATATGTGCTACATGTTTTAAGTTAAGAAATTCAAATAACCAGTTAGATACTGATTCAACACCCCCCCCCCCTCAGTATCTATGGGAATCCTAACATAACCAAATCTCCAAAACCAAGTGTCCAAACCATGTCTTCGACATAACAAAGTGATCTCCAAATGATAACAAGTCATCCTTAGTGTCGGTGAACAATATAACCTGTTGGTGAACCAGATACCAGTGATTGTGCATAAGTCACTGAACTTGCCGGTGAACATAACCAAAGATCTCCAGAAGGATAAGTGTTGATAAGTGTTGACATCAATGACAAAACCAATACAACATATCCATAATACCAACTTCTATAAGAACAGATTCTACATGCCATCCATGACACACCATTAGCAGGACATCCTAGATTCTTCAAGACATACAAGCAAGTACGAGAGAGATTCTCATGGAAGGGTCTCAAGGATGATGTCTTGTGCTATGTTCGTGAGTGTGAGACTTGTCAGTAGAACAAGTCAGAGCATACTTTCCCAGCTGGTCTCCTACAGTCATTGCCTATTCTAGGGCAGAATTGGGAGGGTATTTCGATGGACTTTATAACTGGTCTTCTGAGAGTCCAAGGGAAGGATTGCATCTACGTGGTTGTGGATAGATTAACAAAATTTGCACACTTCTTTCCTATTGCTGCCGACTACACAGCTTCATAGGTAGCAAAGTTGTTCTTTCGTGAGTTGTTCAGACTCCATGGACTTCCTAGGACCATTGTTAGTGACAGGGATAGCAGATTCATGAGTGTATTTTGGCAGGAGCTATTCCGACTTGCAGGTACAGAGTTGACCCCTAGCACCAGTTACCACCCTCAGACGGATGGTCAGACAAAGATAGTCAACAAGTGGGTAGAGGGATATCTACGTAGCTATGTTTCGGGTCAGCAGAGAGCATGGGTGCGTTAGTTGTATCTGGGCGAGTATTGTTATAATACTATGCACCACATGTCTATTGGTATGACTCCCTTCCGAGCCTTGTATGGTTATGATGCCTTATATCATTTGTTGATTTGGTGCTAGGTTATAGCAGAGTGCCTAGAATTCGGGATTGGCTTCAAGACAGTCAGGATATCCTTAAGGCACTTAAGGATAACATACAGCATGCACAGAACCAGCAAAAGGTGTATGCAGATCGGCACCGTATTGAGAGGACTTTTGAGGTCAATGATATGGTATTCTTGTTTCTACAGCCCTACAGGCAGAGTACACTCAAGAGGAGTGAGGCAGAGAAACTCAAGCCTCAATTTTATGGTCCATATAGAGTTCTAAGGAGGATTGGAGAAGTAGCATACGAGCTTGAGTTACCCTCACGAGTAAGATACATAACGTCTTTCATGTATCTTACTTGAAGAAGGCTTCGAGACAGCATGTGATTCCATCACCTCATTTGCCTCCATTGGATGAGGAGGGCCGATTGATTTTGATTCCACTAGAGATTCTTGATATGAGGGAGAGGAGGTTGAGGAGCAGAGTGATCAGGGAATATCTGGTACATTGGAAGGACTTGCCTATAGAGGATGCCACGTGGGAAGGAAAGATGATACTTCAGCACCCAACTTTGCAATTGCTTGAGGGCAAGCAATCCCGGGAAGGGAGGACTGTAATGTCCCCTCTTACCTAGTTGATCACTCAGATACAGAGATTCACCTGTTATTCAATTCCACAAGTGAATTCAATGATTAGGAGATGACAGTGTTGACAAAGGGAAGCCTACACTTGACACTTGGGCGCTAGGAAGTGTTATTATTTGATAATATAAAGTTATTTAATATAAAGTCACTTTTCCTAAAAATAGAAAAAAGTTAATTAAAATGACTTTATGGGGTTAGGTTATAAAATTATATATAAAACATTAAAGTAACCCCATGGCCCACCTTCCATTCTCTCAGCAAGTCAAGGATGACCAACCTTGATAATTGCCATTTGCAAGCATTTCCAAGGAATTCACGATGTGATTGGCTGCAAGGAATATGCTATGATGCATTGCTTTGAATAGTAATGATACTATAATCTATTGATTTGAATATTATCATAGCTTCTTGATCTTTAATATTAGTTTTTAGTGATTAATATTGTTTGCAGGCATAGAAATCAGGAATATCCCCAATAGGGACATTATAATTACTCTGTTTCTATGTTCAAATCAGACAAAACTCCCACAATTATTATTGTGAAAACTACCAGGCCACTTACAAACCACCATAACAAATGCAAAACTGACCTGAAACATTCAAAACCATCAGGACATTAATGCAACTGGCATGCTGTTCTATCTAACTGTTTTGTTCTATTTCTGATAGAATTATGGTTGTTTGATGGAGTGAATTTTTTTTCCGGATCCCAATGGATCAGAAAGTGATATTAAAATTTAAAACACATAAAATGTTGCTTCCAATGAAGACAAATGCTTAGGTGTGTACAAGTAGAGCATTCCAGCTAATAAAGAGCTTGATTGCTTCAAAGTTTCAAACCCTTGTGGATTTCAAAGCTGCATCATGAATCTTCCACCTGCATTCGCAAATTACTCTTTTTGGCCTTATAAGTGTTTTCTCTAGAAAGGGATTTCCGGTGCACTGAACTCCCACAATGATTAAGGACCTGCACTCCCATATGCTTGGAGCCATTTGGCATTGTAATGCCAACATTACAAAGAATCTATGGAAATTGGCCCTCTGACAGACAACTTAAGATCAATGTATATCAAAGGTGTTCTTTTCTGTTTTATATGCATCTGATTGGTCAATTTTTGTCCTTAATTTGAGTAGTGTTCTTTCTATAGAAGCAGATATCAGGAATAAATCATGAATAATCACAACTCAAGATGTTTCCCAATTTTTTCTGTTTAAAAAAAAAGCAATTTTTCTGATAAAATTGTTGAAACAATTTTTTACCATAAAAATCATGATAAAATTGCAAATCAGGTTTTTTGGCAATTTTTGGTGCAGAAGCATCCAGGGGTGTACAGCAATCTTGCATCACCCAAAAAGATTTATTTTCATGCTGTTTTGTTTGATTTTGTCCTTGCAGTAAGATTTCCTCACACTCTTTATGCACCTCCAATCCATTAAAGAATTAAATGGTGAACTTGGAAAATTAATAGCTTTAATGTTTTAAATTGATGAATTTAAAAGGCTCAAAATATTTGAAGTTTTAAATCAAATTAGGTGAGGCAAATATCCAATGCCTAAGCATGTTAGTGGGCAATTTATTGCTATTGTGTGTTCCAAATTCAAATTTCCAATGCCCCTATTTTGGGCTATGCTCTATTCTGGGTGCCTGTTGCTTTCAGGAATGAAGAAGAGTTACAAATTGAGTGCCACATTGCAAGAATGGGTTGCCTGGTGATTTTCAACACCCAAAATGAGGAGACATTAAGCAAAAAGAAATAAAGTTTCAGGAACCTTTTCAATGCCCAGGAAGGAGGAAGGACAAAGAGCTCAAGTTGGTGAACACTGAAGATCATGAAGCAAGAATGGAAAAAGAAAGATACTAGGCCCAGGTTGTGTGATTCCAATATAAAGAAATGCTTGTAGATGGAGGTGTAATGCTGATTTTAAGGTGTAATGTTCAGATTTGCAAAGGGTTTCCTGTAGTTATGAATGCATAAGAGACAATATCTAGTTTGAGGAAGCTAGTTTTAGAATTCATGTTGCCTGTAGCTTGTTGCAGATTGTTGAGATTTTGTTTGCTTCAATTCAATAAAAGTTGTTAGTTAGCCTGCAAGAAAATTTGATATTTGTTTGTTTTAATTTTATTGAAGTGTTGAAAGTTGCTTGCAATGGATTTTGAAATGGTTAGGACTCGTCCCTTAGCTGCAACAATTGACACCCATTGAGGATACTTAATTGCTGATCTGCCTGAATTTTCCAAGAAATTTTTGTCAAAAAAAAATTAGGTTTCTTGGCTTTTTTTATTCCTGCCACAATTTTTTTCTGATTTTCCTTAACCATAACCTGACTTTTTCCCTACATTAGAAAAAATATTTATCTTTTGGTTTGCCAAGTTATTTCCAAGAAGAGCTTTTGCTACTAATTTTTTTTTCCCACTGTCTTTTCCGCCTGATAATCCAAATGGAACTACATGTTGCAATTATACCAGCATTGGAAAAGCATTGTCATTAAAAAAAAAAGAAAAGATCAGTTGGTTTTGAATGTTCAAGTGCAGATTGAGAGCATTTATTGGACATTTGTTGGAAAGATGGAGCTAAATGAACATACAACTCCAAAAATTGATGATCAGGACCTGCTTATGAAAAGCTTTTATAAATTTCATTTTCAGCTTCAATAGCTTCATAGATGGAACTCAATGTCTGTGGCTTTGGTCCTTGTCATAAAGACTGACTTGAAAATGATGATTTTTGCTTGTGATATGGCCCTTCCGAGAATGGAATTAAATTGACAATTACTTTCACATTTTCTTAATTTTTTAAAGCCAGTTAAAGTTATGTTACAGTTAATAATCACACTATTTAAGGATATGAACAGGAATTTTAATATGCTTTGTTAGAGATTTCTTACCTACTAGTGTATCATTTTGCATCAGCTGACAGACTATTGTCTACAAAGTTCATGCATATGTGAGCACCATCCATTATCTTTGTAATGTGCAGCTAAAACACAACTGTAAACAACTCTTGCAATGCACAAGCTTGAATATCATAATAACAACTGTGATCCATCAAGACTTCATAACAAGTAACAGTCGGTCTGCTGGAAGAAAACTTATCAGTTGGCCAGGTAGGTTTAGATAAGGTCAGTCAAGCATCAACACAATTCTTTAGAACTTGAGGATACCTTGCGCCCACAAAATTATGGCCTTTTTTAATTTAATCAATTATCTCTTTCACCTTTAGTAGAGTACATGGCAAATGGGAAGTTCTAGGATAAAATTAGAACCATAATGACAGAATACTGCCTACATCTTGTTGATTACAGATATAATTTAACAGGACATTTAAAGTTATGGGGTTATGCATTTAGAACTTTAACTGCCAAAATGTCTGTCAACATGAAGATGCACCCTGAACCAAGCATTTCTTCTTCCTTGTATACATCATATCCGTCACTATTGATCTACTAGTGCTCCTCCTCGTGTCTACGCCCTCATATGCAATATTAATCACTTCTGACTGAAGCCTTTGCAAGAACTACAACAAAGTTAGCAGATAATATCATTTGTGAAAATGAGGCACGAGGAAAAGTTGACATTAAGAATCTATACTTTTATTTTTGAATTGTTATAATGGTGTTAGCCCCGTTTTTGCATTACTTAATTTTGGAACTTTTTGTATTTAAACTCTGGTTTAATCTGATTCCTATTGAATTCGCATCAATTTTTCAAAAAATAGTATCCCAATTTGAAGGAGAATCATTCGTCATCCCAGATACAGCCTTTCAAGTAATCTTATAGTTTGGAGATGTTTACGGAGATAAAATGTAATGTTCCCTACTGAGAGTAAGCCTATTTCCCATAATTAAACCATATATCACCACACTTATCATGCCTTCAATCAGATTATTAAAACTAGAGAACAATTAATTATTCCTAATACAATCAATAATTATTATATTTAGGCCCAATCCTTACTTCTTTCCTAACCCTAATGGAGGACAGGGATTAATTGTCATAGGGCGCTTGGAAACCAGACTACAGGTAGGCTCCCTCAAGGTTTTAGGACTCCGTCCATACCCCATATTGTGAGGAATTACTCCACCTCTCCCTACACACACCAACCTATCCTCTCGCAAGCAATAGCGAATGATTAAAGACTATGGCATTGATATAATAGTCTTCCATGCATTATGAATGTATAAGAAATTAAGTATAAATTTGATCCATTATTATGATCAAATGCAATCTTATTGACAATATTTATGTTCTGTTTCTCATCCATGGACTGATTTATCTTATTTTATACCTAACACATTCATTCTTTTAATGCCACAGAAAATTGTAAAGTCAAATTAAAAAGACAATTTTCTGTATATATACTTAATAATGAATATCTGATCTTATTTGATTTTTGTCCTTCCCTCAGTTAATCGCTAGATATATTTTCCAATCTGGATTGCTTGCCTCTTTCTTGAATGCTGATCTCGCTTTGTATACCCCTAAAGGGGAAGCGAAAGGTCGTGTCTTTAATGGTCACCACCTTCCCAAGTATCATATCCCTTCAAACTACCAAATGTCTCTTCCTTAGAAATAAGTAATGTTTTATGTTTCTCCTCAAGCAAATCATTGACTAATCAACAAGTCAATGTTTATTGCTGCCTTTTGTTAACCTTTATTACTGTCTTTGTAGCATCTTAATCGCAACCTTAATATTAATCACAATCGCTGTTTTTACTGTACTCCCGTTGCCCATTGATAATTCTTACTTATGGCTGGGACATGAGACCACGTATCCCTTCTAATTATTTTGTCTTTTAGTATGTTTTGTCTTCTAGTGTATTTTGTTTTCTAGTGTCCTTTGTCTTCTAGTGTATTTCAAATTTCAGGGACATTACAATCTGCCTTGCCCAAGACTGCTTGTCCTCAAGCAATTAAAAATTGGGGTGAGCATGGAGAGAGTGTTCAAGATGACTCCACTCTAATATTATCACATGTTGCAGATTTGAACTAAGGCATATGTGTTTTTACCTTTTAATTTGAATGTGAGTTATAACCAAAAGTTGGACACTGGGGGGGTTTAATTTAAGGCAAGTTTTCTTTCATCAATTGAAATTGTAAGAACTGTATTGTTTCCTATAGACATGGATATCTTTTCAAGATAAAGTAAGGCCAAACTACCCATATATTGAGAAGAGGATTAGAAGCATGGCACGTCTATGACATCAATTGCAATGTTCTTTCCGCAATAAATTTGTATCTCTTTTGGTTTACCAAAAATAGAAATCTTCTGATAATAGGGATATGTATATTGTAGTCATAGACACTCATGAAGTAGTCAAACACATCAAGCACGAACCAAACACAGAGCATACACATGAAAACACAAAGCATACACATGGTTATATGCAAACATAGAGCATACACACAAATACGCATATTGTTAGATTCCTTCTCATTGACTAGAATGATTCATTGATTCATCTTTACCCTGCAGGATGGCAGGATCAAAACTCTGATACCATTTATAATGTCCCCTACTGGGAGTAAGCCCATTTCCCATAATTAAACCGTATATCACCACACTTATCATGCCTTCAATCAAATTATTAAAACTAGAGAACAATTAACTATTCATAATACAATCAATAATATTATATTTAGGCCCCATCCTTACTTCTTTCCTAACCCTAATGGAGGACGGGGATTTACTGTCATAGGGCACTTGGATACTAGTCTACAAGTAGGCTCCTGTAAGATTTCAGGACTCCAACCATACCCCATCTTGGGCTTACCTATCTTGTGAGGAATTACTCTGACTCTCCCTACACTCACACCAACTGTAAATGTAAATAGACTGTGATGACTTTCAAAACAATCAGAATTCTGAGACAATGAATTGATACTGTTATTATTTGGTTTGAAGAAATATAAAACTGATTTTTATGTTTTATCAGTTTGCCTCTGTAGATACGAAGACCAAGCAATTATATATTTTACCATTCACTGCATGTATCATACTTATCGTCTTATTCAATAAAGGGTGGCGGATATATATTACTTAGCTTCATTGGATCGTGCCTCCACAAGGGGTCGCGATCCTATGTGGAACCACGTGGTTCCACATAGGGTCGTGACCCCTGTGTGGAGTCACAATCCTTCTACACCGGCGGGATTACTTAAACCAAACATCACATTTAGCAAACTAATATGTTAGTTTAATACTAACTTAAATAAATCTCAATAAATCGCAAGTAACATAAAATCGAATTTCTGGGCATTAATAATCAGATTACGATTTTGTTTAGAGTTACGACTGAGACTAATTTTAACACTCCCTCTTAGTCTTAGGAGTATAGATCTAAAACTTAATTTAGCTCAACACTAATCTCATGATAATTACATCACCTAGGTGTGAAGAATCAGCCTGTGGTTTTAAGGATATACTCACTTCGATATCCAATTTTAAGTATAAACCTGTGATACTAAGGATATACTCACTTTGATATCCAATTTTAAGTATCAGCCTGTGATACTAAGGATATACTCACTTTGATATCCTTGTTATAGTATGTGCACTGACATTAATCCGCTTACATAATGTCTACTATAACTTATCATATTACTAATATTCAAATTGTCTGATTTTCAGTTTATATGATCTTCCAAACATTTATAAGATCATCACCTTACAATGTTAAAATACAAGTGTTCATTAAATAAAGAATCGTCATCCTTTAGGAATGAACACAGGGAAAGGTTACATACTTCATATACTCAAATATATGACCAAGAAGTTTACATAACTTTTAAACATCAATTACATTTTAACCATACCAAAATACCTCCTGAAGTGATCAATTTTAACTCTTGCTAGGGGTTTGGTGAGAATGTCAGCTGTCTGGTCTCCTATATTGACATATTCCAGTCTTATTACCTTTCTCTCTGTCATGTCTCTTACATAGTGATATGGGATCTCAATGTGCTTGGATCTATCATGAAAAACTGGATTCACTGAAAGTTTAATGCAGCTCTGATTGTCACAATGAATGATAGTAGGCTTCAGACTTTCACCAAACAGTCCTACTATCAATTTCCTCAACCATACGGCTTCCTTAGCTGCCATGGATGCAGCTATATATTCAGCCTCTGTGGAGCTCTGAGCTACGGAAGATTGTTTTCTGCAGATCCAAGATACCATAGTTGACCCTAAGCTGAAACAACATCCTGAAGTGCTCTTCTTGTCTATCACGCTTCCAGCCCAGTCTGAATCAGAGTATCCATGTAGGTTTGATGCAGTGTGTTCATAATGCAGTCCATAGTCCAAGGTACCTTGTAGATATCTCAATATATGCTTTACTACGACCAAATGTATTTCTTTGGGTTCAACAATATGTTGGCTGAGTGCATTTACTGCATAACATATATCAGGTCTGGTATTGACTAGGTACATTAATGATCCAATAATCTGCTTGTATAATGTTGGATCTACAAATTTGGAATCTGCTATAGCTTCTTTTAGTTTATGTAGATTTGTTTCCATAGGAGATGACATTGGCTTACAATTCATCATTCCAAATCTCTTCAGAATGTCAATGGTGTATTTACCTTGATTTAGATAAATACCATCTGGTTTTTGCCATACTTCTAATCCAAGGAAATAATGGAGTAGACCTAAATCCTTCATCTCAAACTCTGAAGCTAGTTCCCGTTTGCATTTTGGAATGAGATGATCTTCGCCTGTAATTAATAGGTCATCTACATATAATATGAGTATCAACATTTCACCTTTGATTATTTTGAAATACAGATTTGGATCAGCAATGTTTTTAGAGAAACCTATCTCTAATAAGTAACTGTCAATTCTTTCGTACCATGCTCTGGGAGCTTGTTTTAATCCGTACAGTGCGTTCTCTAACTTGCATACATGTGTTTTAGCATTATTTACCTCAAATCCCTCAGGGTGCTCTAGATATACTTCTTCTTCAATTGTTCCATTCAAAAACGCAGTTTTTACATCCATTTGATGAACTTTCCATCTCTTAGATGCTGCTATAGCCAAGATTGTTCTGACAGAAGTGTATCGTGCAATAGGTGCAAAAGTTTCTTCATAGTCAATTCCTTCCTTCTGAGAGAAGCCTCGAGCAACAACTCTTGCCTTATGTTTTTCTATACTGCCATCAGCAACATGCTTAATTTTAAAGAGCCATTTAGAAGATACAACTGATTTTCCTTTAGGTCTAGGCAAAATTTTCCACACATCATTCTTTAAGATAGATTGATATTCCTCTATCATGGCATCCTTCCATACTTGTTGTTTAAGAGCCTCTCTGGCACTTGAAGGTTCAGCATTTATGAGGTCTGTCATTAGAGTAACATAACTAGAAAACTTTGAAGGTCTTTTGCTTTCTCTAACTGTTCCTCTAGGTGCTGCAAAGGATTCTGCTTCCTGTACTGTTTTAGTGGCCCATAGTGGTCTCTTCCTAGGATTCTCTGTTGTAGTGTTCTCAAGTTCCAAGGTGTTATCCTCAGGATTCTCCCTCTGAGTCTCAAAAAGAGAATCTTCTTCCAAATTAATGGATTTAGTTGGGATTTCAGGTGTGATGGAACTCCTTGTTTTGTTAATAGCTATATCTTCCTCAAATATGACATCTCTACTTAACTCTATTTGTCTTTGACCAGGGATGAATATTTTGTAGGCTTTAGATGTTTCACTATATCCTACAAAAATCCCTTTCTGTCCAGAGGTTCTAATTTAGTTCTTTTCTCCTTAGGTACATGAATATAAACAGGACATCCAAATATTTTGAGATGGCTAATATCAGGTTTAATTCCAGTAAAGACTTCTTCGGGAGTTTTGTCACCAATATGAGAGTGAGGACATATGTTTTGAATGTATACAACGGTATTAGTGGCTTCTCCCCAAAGTGTAGTTTCTAGGTTTTGATCTAACAACATAGCCCTTGCCGCTTCTACTATTGTTCTATTTTTTCTTTCAGCAACCCCGTTTTGTTGACGATTGTAGGGTACAGTGGACTCCCTCTTAATCCCAACATCTTTGCAAAACTCTTTAAATACTTTTGATGTGTATTCCCTACCATTGTCAGTCCTAAGGGTTTTGATTTTCCTACCAGAGTGATTTTCTGTAATAGATTTGAACTCTTTAAATTTCCTAAGAATATCTTCAGATTCTTTACTTTTAAGGAAATAAATCCAAGTTTTCCTAGAAAAATCGTCTACAAGGATTACATAGTATAATGCATTTCCTAGTGATGGTTCAGACATAGGCCCACATAAGTCAGAGTGAACTAGTTCTAGGACTCCTTTAGTTTTTCTAGAACTGCAAGGAAAAGAGCTTTTAGTGTTTTTCCCTAGTGCACATCCTTTACAAACATTTGAATGAATTGGCTTTAGTTTAGGTAGTCCTGTGACTAATTTCTCCATAGAGGGTAGAGCACGAAAATGTAAGTGCCCTAGTCTTCTATGCCAGATTTTTGCTTGATCTATGACTTCATGAAGTAAGGTTTGATTTGGCTCATTACACAATTCATATAGGTGTGCTTGTCTGTAACCAATCACTTGTGCTCTTTTGAAGGTTGATGTTTTTGGCCATGCCATTACCTTTCCTTCTATGAATGAGACTCTATATCCGTCATCCTCAAGTGCAGAGATAGAGACTAAGTTCCTTTTGATGCCTGGTACAAATAGTACCCCGGTGAGTTGGATTGAGATTCCAGACTTCAGTCTGATTGCACATGTCCCAACACCTTTTACAGGATGTAGAGAGTCATCCCCTATTGTTACCTCTTCATTTGATCCCTCTTCCATTGTCTATTAATTCTCTAAATCCGGTGACATGTCTTGACGATCCACTGTCTATCACCCAAGTGTTAGACTTGTTTGAAGCTTGACTTGATAGTGTTGAATATAATACAAACTTCTCAGATTCAAGTTCTGTGTTCCTCTCTACTTTGGCGAATGATGCCTGTTGTTTTACTTTGTCAGGACAATTAAATGACATATGTCCGTACTGATCACATCTATGACATTGGATTTTTGACATGTCTTTCTTATGAAAGCTTTTCCCATGATGGGATTTTCTCTTCTTGAAGTTTCTCTTCTTGCCTTTCTTACGGGAGTCGGTATTCAGAATGTGGAGGTCCTCATCTTTAGTTTTGTGATTTCCCCCTTTCATTTGCCTTGATTCTTCAAGGAGACAGTCATCCCTTAGTCAATCAAATTCTGTGAATTTATCCCTTGCATTTATGCCTTGTTTGAATGATTCCCAGGATTCAGGTAATCCGTCTAGGGTAATCATTGATAGTTCTTGCTTCTCGACATGATAATCAAGTTTTTGCAGTTGATCTCTGAGTGAACCTATCCTCATGAAGTATGAGTTTATTGTTTCACCTTTATTTATACTTATGTGGTTCAACTGTCTTTTTAGAGCTAGGGTTTTGCTCGGATTGTTTATTTCATACGTCCTTTCAAGGGTTTTAAACATTTCATATGCGTTGTCATATTTTAATATAAGTGGTATTATGTGATCCCTTACTGCATCTATCATGATTTTTACAGCTTTATCATTTCCCTCATTCCATTCAATTTTCTCAGGTTCGTCTTCAGGTTCAAGCTTGTCTTCTTTTATGAATTTGATTACTTTGTTCTCTTTTAACACTATCATAATTCTGACTTTCCAAGCCACAAAATTTGCTGCTCCTTCGAGTCTATCCTCGAATCTAATTGTGTTCGCCATTTTAGAACTCTTCAATTTTGTAAACTTCGCTTTCAGTCTATTCGGATCTTAAGTAGTTAGGCTCTGATACCATGTAAATGTAAATAGATTGTGATGACTTTCAGAACAATCAAAATTCTGAGACAATGAATTTATACTGTTATTATTTGGTTTGAAGAAATATAAAACTATTTTTTATGTTTTATCAGTTTGCCTCTGTAGATACGAAGACCAAGCAATTATATATTTTACCATTCACTGCATGTATCATACTTATCGTCTTATTCAATAAAGGGTGGGGGATATATATTACTTGGCTTCATTGGATAGTGCCTCCACAGGGGGTCGCGATCCTATGTGGAACCACGTGGTTCCACATAGGGTCGTGACCCCTGTGTGGAGTCACGATCCTTCTACACCGGCAGGATTACTTAAACCAAACATCACATTTAGCAAACTAATATGTTAGTTTAATACTAACTTAAATAAATCTCAATAAATCGCAAGTAACATAAAATCGAATTTCTGGGCGTTAATAATCAGATTACGATTTTGTTTAGAGTTACGACTGAGACTAATTTTAACACCAACCTACCCTCTTGCAAGCAATGGCAAATGATTAAAGACTAGGCCATTGATATAATAGTCTTTCATGAATTGTAAATGTATAAGAAATTAAGTATAAATTTGATCTATTATTATGATTAAATGCAATCTCATTGACAATATTTCTATTCTGTTCCTCATCCATGGACTGATATATCTGTGAGATTTTGCCAAGATCAAGAGGCAATGGAAAGCACAAATAAGAGAGACAATAGAATGACAAGAACAAACTGTATTCTCATCAATATGCAAAATGATCAACTGGATTCATTAAGCATTCAATTGTTACATACAATGAATATAGGTCTGCTTATATAGGCAAGGCTATATGGATATGTGAGCACACAAACATGACATGTGGCTCAATAAGAAACAAGGGTAGGTAAGAAATACTAGGGGTAGGTAGGAGAAATAATATAATATTCCACAAGAGGTGGATGACACACTGAATGTGGAGTGTAACAGCAAAATAAGACCACAAAAGGTGGAATTTCTCCTACAAGCTCTATCCCTATGTGCACACTACCCTAAGTGTCTCAAATCCAAACTACGAAGAGATGCATTATCCTAAGTTAACTTAAGTAAGTGTAATAATATCCAAAATGAATATTTATTTACACCAACACCCCCCCTTAAGTGCAACTTAGGGGAATGAAGACTCAAGTCAACAATGCAAGATGGGTCCCGGCTACGAGGCCATGATAGGTACCCATGTACAAATGCAAATGCAATCTCCCATAAAGCGGGGAAAGAGAGAAAAACCCAATGGGAAAAAACCCTCCCCCAAAAGAGAGATGATGAAAGCACATAATGCTCTCAATGATGAATGAAAAGAACAAACTATGTCCCCCCAATAAGAGAGAAGAAGAGACCATGAAGCCCCCCCTCAATGTCGAATCTCCTGCAAAGATGGTCCAATGATGATGACCAAAATACCTCCCCATAAGGAAGAAAGAGAGCCAATGTTGCACCAATAATGTCAAAGTGTGACAAAACCAAGTACCAAGTCGATGACGATGAATCACTCGCTGCAACAAAAAGAAGATCAGGCATGGAGACAACCTGCTGTGAGCATCATCTGGATACTCAGAAATAGCAGAAATACAGGTACAAACCAAGTCTCATGGGAGCCATGCACAAATGTGTACAATCTAAGTCTCAACTGGAGCCATGCACCAAGTCTCACAAGATATTCCTAATCTATGTATACAAGAGGATTACATCAAATATGTCAACAATGACAAGATACAAAGAGGTGTGGCACTTTATGATAGTGCGAGTACAACATTGCTCAAGCAAGAGCATACAACATGATAGCGCAAATCTAGAAACATGAAGATGATGCCACCAAGAAGCCCTGTAGAATATTGCAGAAAAAGAAGCCTCCGATTGGGATGTGGCCAAGAGATATAAAGGAGCAAATCAACCCCCCCTTGACTGCCAGTTGGAAGCACTGCAAGACAGGTGTGAAGTGACAAGAAAAAAAGTGTTCCCAATTTGACTTATTAAATGATGTTTGTGTTTTTAAAAGATTTTAAAAATCTAAATAAAAACAATTATTATGCCATGCAAAACAACTTTATTAAAAAATAAAGAAAAAGCAAAAAAGGCGATAGTCATTTTTTTGAAAAAAAATGAAATCAAAAAAAAAACTTTAATAAAAATTTATTAAAGAAAAAACTTTTATAAAAAAGTTTATTTTTTTATTAAAAAAAAACTTATTTAAAAAAACTTAAAAAAAACAAAATAAATAAAATAAATTGTACCCCCCTGCGGGGTCCGCAGGGCAACCTGCGTCACCCGCAGGTACCTTGCATAGCAGGGCCTACAGGTGTCCGCAGGTGTACCCTGTGGTACCCGTAGGGTCTGTGGGACACAGGTGACCTGCGGTCACCGCAGGTACACCTGCGGTATCCGCAAGTACACCTGCGAGTTGCAGGTGGCCTGCGGGCCCGTACGGACCGCCCCACCCCCATCAATTTTTTTTTTGCGATTTAAAAAATAAAAAATAAAAAAACAAAAAAACGCCCCCCCCCTTAATATTTAATTTTTTTTATTTTTAATTTCCGAAAATTAAAAAAAACGGAAAAAATTAAAAAATAATTTTCAAACCTGTACCTGCAAGTCCGTATGGTGGGCTGGGAGGGGAGATTTTTTCAACTCGGGGTAATGGAGGCCGATTTCAACGAATTGACAGTCGATCTTGGGGTTTTTGAGCCTTCTGAGCGCAATGGCGATGACGGATTTGACCAAAAATGCTCCAAAATTGCAGATCGCTGCCAAGACAAGTCACCACCCTCCACCTTCAAACGGCTCTAGATTTGGCCTCGGATGTCAAATTTGGACGAAATAAAAGGCGATTCTTACTTTCTCGAACCTCCTCAATCCAATGGTGACCTCAGATCTGACCCAACAAGCCCCAATAATAACCTGCAATAGAAAGCTCCAAAATGCAAAACCCCAAAATTCTCTCAATTGGCAAACCAATGGCACTCTAATGGCTTTGATACCATGTGAGATTTTGCCAAGATCAAGAGGCAATGGAAAGCACAAATAAGAGAGACAATAGAATGACAAGAACAAACTGTATTCTCATCAATATGCAAAATGATCAATTGGATTCATTAAGCATTCAATTGTTACATACAATGAATATAAGCCTGTTTATATAGGCAAGGCTATATGGATATGTGAGCACACAAACATGACATGTGGCTCAATAAGAAACAAGGGTAGGTAAGAAATACTAGGGGTAGGTAGGAGAAATAATATAATATTCCACAAGAGATGGATGACCCACCGAATGTGGAGTGTAACAGCAAAATAAGACCACAAAAGGTGGAATTTCTCCTACAAGCTCTATCCCTATGTGCACACTACCCTAAGTGTCTCAAATCCAAACTACGAAGAGATGCATTATCCTAAGTTAACTTAAGTAAGTGTAATACTATCCAAAATGAATATTTATTTACACCAGCAATATCTTATTTTATGCCCGATACATTCATTCTTTTAATGCCAAAAGTCTTATAAATAAGACAATTTTCTGTATATATACTTATTTATGAATGTCTGATCTTATTTGATTTTTGTCCTTCCTTCAGTTAATCGCTGGATATATTTTCCAATCTGGATTGCTTGCCTCTTCCTTGAATGCTGATCTGGTTTGTATACCCCTGAAGGGGAAGTGAAAGGTTGTCTTTAACCATGGTCACCACCTTCCCAAGTATGGTGTCCCTTCAAACTACCCGATGCCTCTTCCTTAGAAATAAGTACTGTTTTATGTTTCTCCTCAAGCAGATCATTGACTAATCAACCAGTCAATGCTTATAAATTTATCAATGTTTATTGCTGCCTTTTGTTAACCCTTATTACTCTCTTTGTAGCATCTCAATCGCTACCTTAATACTAATCACAATCGCTGTTTTTACTTCACTCCCATTGCCCATTGATAATTCTTACTTATGGCTGGGCCATGACACCACATATCCCTTCTAATTATTTTGTCTTTTAGTATGTTTTGTCTTCTAGTGTATTTTGTTTTCTAGTGTCCTTTGCCTTCTAGTGTATTTCAAATTCCAGGGACATTACATAAAAGCATATTCAACACTTTTCTGGTAGCTAGTAACCACCCTTC
Source organism: Cryptomeria japonica (assembly GCF_030272615.1). Lineage (NCBI taxonomy): Eukaryota > Viridiplantae > Streptophyta > Pinopsida > Cupressales > Cupressaceae > Cryptomeria > Cryptomeria japonica. The sequence continues at coordinate 1,006,369,733 of NC_081407.1, read as the reverse complement.
AACACCAAACAAAGCAAAACCAAACATCATCGGCAATATCATTGTAGTTAGTAATCCACTGACAAAGAAAATAATTGCAAAGGGGATCAGTTATGGCTGATTCATAGTATGGAACTTGAAAACTTATCGGCCACTTCAAGAGAAATAATAATTAAGTTTAAAACTATTGATGTTCGAGTTGGAAGTTATGAAACTGCTTCAACAGGCTGATTGCAGACAATTGATTAATCATCAGTAACCTTGTATGAGTTACTAAGTCCCCAACTCCATATTAAAAATCTGATGCATAGCTTCACACACTTTATATAAAGCATCGATAAGGGAACATGCATGTTTTTATGGAGGGCATACTTTTGATTGACTAGCTTTTTCCCTTGTTCATCATTAGACTTTCAAATGTTGTTTTTAGGTGTGCCTCTAAGCATCCTGTGCACATCTAGTAGTTTAGATGGCGCATTTGAAATTCTATAAACTTCTTCATCATCTACATGGTCATCACTTTGTTGAATATTGTAGTAGATGAATTGGGCAAGAATCTTTGCAAGTTTGGTGCTAAGGAAGTGATGTTTCCTTATGTAAAATCTATTAGAATAATATCTTTCTCTTTGTGTTATTAATGGTCATTTAAGTTGTTTCTAATTTCGCCTGTAATTAACGATTGTTTCTTTTAGAAACATCGTCTTTGTAACTCTATTTAAAGGAACTTTGTCTCCTTGATTAATTGAACAACATCAATTCTTTGAAATCCATATGCTTTTGCATCTGTATTATGGTATCAGAGCCTTGGTTATTTTCAAAATAATTTTTCAATTAAAAATTCATCACGACGAATTTTTAACAGTTTTTTTTTGAAAAAAAATCTGTTTTGGCAGTTCGTTTTGGCTGCAGCTACTAGGGTTTTCAGCTATTTTCTAGCTATTTTCTGCCCTCTCCCGCGACCCGTCTCTTCTGCATTTTGCGCGATCACGCGACGCGATTTTTTCCTTGCCTGCAAATTTTTTTAGCCATTTTTTGGACAGAAATCTGCATTTTCGACTAGAGTTTTTTCCCTTCAGATCAAGTCGAAAAAAAATTTCGATTGCAGATTCTTGGTGGGTTTTTCGAGATCTCAACTGGGTCGTCGTCATAATTTTTTGGGTGCCTCGCTTTTCAAGCCAGCGGATCCAAATTCCGACAACAGATTCTTTTTGTGTTTTTTGCAAGGATTTTTGGGTTGTCTTAAGATTTTTTTGGGTCAGCCAAAATTCTTTTTCTTGAAATTCATGCCCTTCATACTTCATTTTTTGAAGTTTGTACCTGCATCTGCCTTTGTTTCTGCATTGGGATTCAAATTTTTTGAATTCCGTGCCAACACCTCTTCTCAGTTTTTTCGTTTTTTGTGCATTGGGAAACGTGCAAGCTGGCGTCATTGACCAACTTGATGTTGGAAGGCAGTCAAGTTTTGTGCACTTAGCATCTTCTCAATACCTCGTTTTTTGTGCCTCAAAAAGCATGAAGATGGCTTATGGGCATCAATATTTGTTTCGGTTTTTTAATATTTTTTTTACCTAAAAAAAAAATTTTGATGGGTTTTAATTTTTTTTTTTCCCTTGAAAAAATCTGTGGGTTTTAATAATTTTGTCCTAAAAAATTTATCTATGGGTTTTTAAATATTTTTTGCCCCTGGAAAAAAAAATCATGGGAGGGTTTATGATTTTTTCCTCAAAAATTGTACTTTGTTGCAGTCTATTTTTAGTCGCACTTGGAGTTGTTGTGCGAACATCTGCACTAGTCTCTTGTTTGCAGTCTATTTTCGGGCATCTTGCTCATCTACAATAGTTTGGAGGGTTTGTCGATTTTTTCCTCAAAATCGTGACAACTGTTCTTGGTGTGTCTCTAGTTACAGGGAGGAACAGTTCTCCAACATCAGGTTGGACAGTTGGTGTTGTTTTGGGTATCTCCAGAAGTTCTGCAATTTCTGGGAGGGTTGGTGGCAGACTCATCTCAAGTGGCAGAGTTAGTGGCAGGCTCTTGTCTTCTGTTGCAGCGTGTTCTGAGAAGAAGGGGGCAACCTTCTCTATTATTTCTCTTGGTAGTTAGAACGATGACCATTAGGGGAGGGTATTAGAATAATATCTTTCTCTTTGTGTTATTAATGGTCATTTAAGTTGTTTCTAATTTCGCCTCTAGTTAACGATTGTTTCTTTTAGAAACATCGTCTTTGTAACTCTATTTAAAGGAGCTTTGTCTCCTTGATTAATTGAACAACATCGATTCTTTGAAATCCATTGTATTAAAATCACCTAGCAAAGTTTTCAACAATTAGTATACGTATATATACACAAAGCTGAACTAAGAAAAGAAAATGTCTGTCACCTTCTTGGTGTTGTTTTTAAGGTCAAAAAAAAAATGTTCGTGTAACATTATCTTTGTTGAAGCATACAAATAGATCTAAAACAACAAATACTGCTGCATCAACGAACCATGGCATATATGGCTTTAAGTTTTACCACTCTAGACTCCTCACTGTAATACTGCATAGTGCATATGACATATTACTAAACAAAATATTAGTCATGTAAAATATACATTACTGAGCCAGCAATACACACACTCTAGTGTAAGGAGATCAATGCATAAATGGATCTACTACAATATGGTTAACTCTGCATAAATGTCTTATTCTGGAAATGCCTCTTTGTATGGAAATAGTTCTTTGAATAACATAAAGTAGATTAGAACCATATACATGTAATCTAAGTCACAAGGTTTGAATTCGACAGTCATGAAATTCGGATGAAATTCAACAAGGGAAAAAATCGAAAAAAAAAAATCGGATTAAATTCGCCTTATATAATTTTGTTTATTTTTTAATATATGTAATACTTCTAATAAATTATAACTAATGTAACTAATATAACTAATAATATAGCTAATGCATTAAAAAATATAACTAATAATGTATATCGAATGCATTAAAAAAAAATATACATAATAACTTATTGTATATTTTTGAATGCAATCAATATACCTTTTACCTAATTACTAATTTAGTACAATAAAAAAATAAAACTACATCAGACAATATCGAATACCTAATTGATATTGCTCGTAATTAACTAACAACTAATAAAATTTACAAAATCGAATACATTACTATTGCTCGATATTTTGTTTACAACACAAGAACGATGTCAAATAACTAATTAAATTTGAGAGCTCGGGCCCTACCTAAACACGGGAGTGATGGCAACAGCAGCGACGACGACTACAGCAGGCGGCAGTGACGGCAACTATGGCAGGCGATAGTGGCGGCAGCCATGGGAGTGAGTTGTGTGTTTACAGAAGCCGTCTGCCCACTTTTTAGCACAATTTTTTTATGACCGAATTTGAACAATTTTTTTTTTTTAACTTTGAAATTCGATTAAATTCGGACCTCATCCATGAAAATCGCCATATTCTGTGACTTAGGATGTAATAGTGTAAGTGTGGCATTAATATATTGTGCATATAATTTTTGTACACTATCTAAATTACCTGTCATCACACTGGACTTTCATTATAATTAGCATTGTAGGTTCAAATTTCCAATTTTGATCTAGTTAATTTATCAATTGCATTATCGTGGTTTTGATAGTTGTTTCTAGAAAACTTTGAAGTTGCTTCATACTATCTAAAAACTGAAAGGCCTCTAAGGGCAGCATTTAAAGTTATGTGCGTACAGGTTCTACAATTATGTTAGCATCTCCTTTCAAAATCATACAACTCCTATGGTTTGTGTTCTTAATCTGAAATCTCTTGTGAAGGCATGGAACCTTTAGAGCTGGAAACTTAAAAAGAGCACTGCAGGGAATTATGAATTTTCAGAATGACTGTATGCTTCTCCCCTTGGTATCTACACCACTAAAACCAAAAAGTCATCTCTAAAATTCCTGATATCACCATTGATGCTAATTTGACATAGGTTATCTGTTTTGACAGATCAGACTGCTGAATTGCATTTGCAATACAATTTTTTTAATATGATAGCTTGGTTTGCTTTTAATTGCTTCTTTTGTCTTCGTCTAAAATAAACCCAGGGAGGGTTATCTCATAGACAATCTAGGGAATCTATTTTCTACAATTCATGGGTTAATCTCTCTATTTTATTTTTCTTTCTGCATATATATGCTATGGAAATGCCCTTAATTTTTTTTATTTTTTTTAAGTAGTTTTTGTCCCTTTTTCTACAATTTATTTTATTTAAATCTGATTTTTTCATTATTTTTTCCCCAAATGATTTTTGCTGCTACAGTATATACTACTTTGAACCAAAACTCTGACACTGATTTTTTATATGCTTCAAATATAAGATAAAATAGCTCTTGCCATAGCTTTGGATTAATTTTTCAATCACCACATATGCTTCTTCATATTTTTGCTCTAGAGCTTGGTATCCATCTATTCAACAACATGCCATAAGCACTCCCATTACATGATGTTTTAGCTATATACTTTTGGTTTACCAATTTTTTCCCCAAACAAATTTTGCTGCTATGGTATGTACTACTTTGAACCAGAATTCTGACACTGATTTTTTATAAACTTCAAATGTAAGAAAAAATAGCTCTTACCATAGCTTTGGATTAATTTTTCAATCACCGCATGTGCTTCTTCATGTTTTTGCTTTCTAGAGTTTGATTGTCTTAAAGCTTGGTATCCATCTATTCAACAACATGCCCTAAGCAATCCCATTACATGATGTTTTAGCTATATACTCTTTTTCAGTTCCAAAGGCAATTCTTGGCCAGACATAGACATTAATTAGCCTATAGGCTCTTTATGGTGGGCTGTGCCCACCAGAAATAAGAATCCTCATGCTGGAAATGATGGACGGAAAGGACACACCAGTTTTTATCACTAGATTTGTTTTAGTCAAGTATAGATACCGTCTGTTTGATCAATATTTTGCACGCACACAAAGCCTCGAGTAAACAACCAGACAAATGATACAGCTATTCCTCCCCTGGGTATTTGAACATAGCTTAGCTATTGATTCGATAGATTGTCTACGAAGGTCTCGATTCTCTTAAACAACATCACATTGTCCATGGTCCAATTACAATCATAAAATGCCATTACCATCCGCTACTCATCTTGACCTCACAACATTATGTCGAAGAATGTGCTGCACAATCTGCTTACTACACATAACCCCTCTGAAGATTGCTCTACATATCTTCAATTATTGCCGGCCTGTATTCTCAAGAACACCCTTTCACAAGGTAAAAAAGTCCACTCTTCCATCACTCACATGCAATTCACATTTGCTACAGGCACAACTTTTTATAATAAGCTTATTTACATGTTGCCAAGTGCAGGAGTTTAGTGGATGCCTGTAAAGTATTTGAAAATTTTGTCAGATGTCATAGTTGCAATAGCCATGATAGACATGTATGCAAAATGTGGAAGCATAGACAAGGCACGTGACTTGTTTGATAGAATGCCTCAAAGAAATGTGTTCTCATGGACTGCAATGATCGGAGGTTATGAACATAATGGATTTGTTGAAAAGCGTTAGAGACTTTCAAGGAAATGCAATTGGTAGGGTAAAGCTAAATTCCACAACTTTCGCCAACATACTCCCTGCCTGTACCAAAGTGGGATCTTTGGAACAAGGTACAGTCATGCATCAAAGGAAAACAAAAGGCAGGCTTTTGTCAGATATTATAGTTGGAAATGCTCTGGTAGAAATATATGCAAAATGTGGAAGCATTGGCAAGGCACGGAAACTGTTTGACAAAATGCTTGAAAGAAATGCAGTCTCATGGAATGCCATGATCGCATAATATGCACATAATGGATTCATTGAAAAGGCTTTAGAAACTTTCAAGAAAATGCAATTGGCAGGTGTAAAGCCAAATTCCACAACATTTGCCAGCATCCTCCCTGCCTGTGCCAAAATTGTAGCTATGGAACAGGGTATGAACATCCATCAAACCATAATTGGAGGAGGATGTTTTCTGATAGATCTGCAACTTACAGAAAATCATCATGTAGTGTCCATCCTAAGACTACCACTTCATCTTGCAAATCTTAGAAAATCTCAATGTAATAGTTATATGTCTGCACAATGGAAGGAGCTTGGAGTTCCATAAGATAGTCAAAAGATACTCACAAGTCTCCTTAAATATGAAGGTCAATAAAGGAACTTTCTTGTGACAGTGAGCTCAAAAGGAAAAACTTTGTCAAAACCCTATATAAAATCCTCATCAAAAGTCAGTACCTTGAAGATAGTTTTCAAAAGCATAGTACAACCATTAGCATGTTCATGGGTTTCTGTCAAGTTTTCTATGGTTTCATGAAAATATTTTTAGGATCTATCATACATTTCTAACTTCTATGCATTTGCAAAGTCTATATATTCATTTTGCTTCATTTGAGTCTCTCGGAGAGGGGGTTTCTACCATAAAACTTGTCTCTTGTAATGAGTTGCCAATATATGCATGCTTGGTTAGTGAATGAGAGACTGTTGGAGCAAAGTTTTATCAAAACCCCTAGCAAACCCTTGACATTGATTAAGCTGGAAACTGTAGCGAGAGGCTTGTAGACCTATCGTCAATCCTAAAGTTTAAAAATACAAATAGCATATGACTCAATGGTCAATGGTAATGGTACGTGACAGTGCTAAAGATATGACGAACATATAACAGAGAAGCATGACAGTGCCACGAAGAGTTTCAAGAAGACAAAGTAGCCCTAAATGTCAATGTATTAATGGTAAACATTGGCTGCATTAATAGACAACAATGGAAAGAAGGTATGGAGACAATCATAAGAAAAGTAAGCATGGTCATAGCATGCTAGAAATGAGCATAGATAAAGGGGATAGAGTTATGGTAGAGGATAGGATGAACAACATTTTGTATCTTTCCCAAATTGCGACAGTTGTATATAAGATGTCTCAGCAACCAGCAACCAGCAACCAGCAACAAAACTACTCAATGTAATCAATATCCTAAGTTAATCGTCTTCATATATCATAAAAAACATTTTGTATTACAAAAACATTCATATTCAGCTTAAATTATAAGTTGTACCCGTTCATATTCAGTTTTTCTCCACATTTCAAGATCAACTCAATTGTATTCTAAATAATTACTCCTAACAAAGACAATGTTTGTTTCTTTCAAATTTTGTCCACTCTCCAATATATTACCCAAAGTATATCTTGCTACTGCTGTAACTATTGCACCTCATTGGGGTGCAAGTGCTAGTATTTAAATTAAAACTATTTAAATTAAAACAAACTAGTTATGAAGAAACTAACGTGTGTAACTAATTAGGCTTATATCTCACTCTATTTTAACTTATTCTTGTCACTTATTTTCTCGAACCACTGAAAGATGTTACAAGTTATTGCATTTTGCTTATTCAAGCGGTTGAAGCCATTTTAGTATATACAGAAGTAGATTATCACTCCTGAATGCAATCTTTAATCCACATTGTTAGGCAGCACTCAACATCTGAGGTGAACCTCACTCTAACATCAAGTGCTCCTATATCCACAATAGACCTAAGGGGAGCTTTGATTACCTGTGCATTTACTAAGCTAATTTAGTCTGGAAGAGAACGGAGCACCAGGACAAGAAATGAAATGAATATTCCTTGAAGTTACACCAAATAGGTTGACTGCCTGGATACAGGATTGGTAGCTTTCCGCAAAACCTAAATCAAGAAAGTATTAAGATAAACACCACATGGAAATTCATGATCTACCACCATCTTCCGCACTACCTTCTGCAAAGTTCTCTATTAAGTAGCATAAAATCTAATGAATCCGACTTAAAATAGTTAGCAATAATTTATTTGATGATGTGTTAATTGACAAATATTGTTTTAAATGAAGAAGCCAACACGCCACAAAATTTTCAGTGCATCGAAGTAGAAAGACTGATTAAATTAGGGAGGATCTAACGTTCAGTTATTGAGCAAATTCATAAGAAATGTTATTAGAATCGTAGATGAAAAAGGATTAGGATACAAAATGTACCTTGCCTAAGAGTAACTCCCCGGAAGGAAGAGAAACAACTAAAGGTGGAGCGATCCTGCCGCAGGGAAACACCTCAAAAAAGGCACCAGTTACAGTATTCAATATAACATATTCCCGCCTGATTCCCAAGCATAGGCCTTCTCCGCACCATGCCATCGACTTCACTACATCTGGTACAGCAAATTCTTTCATTTCCGCGAACTCTCGGCTACCTGAAATGAAATGATCTTATTACTAACCACACATCCACTATAATTATGCTGAAACAAAGCCATACCTTTGACCTAATACAAAATTTGCGAACAGAAAGGGCCGATCAAGGGCTGTAAGGTCAAGTTATAATCCTGCCCCGCGGCTGGACCTATTATAATTAACTCTGATGAAAATTTCACCTGCTTTTGTAAATCGTGCCTTTTAAAGAGTACATTACTGTAGAGTATATTGTATAATCTAATTTGTTTATAATTTCTTAGGACTTTGGCTCATGCACAATCAACGAATTTAAGCAGACATAAACGCATACCTTACTTACCGTCATACCGATAGATGAGCAATTTCTTCTGTTTGTTGACACAAAGGAAACCGCGTTTATCATCCCAAGCGTAAGAAGAGGAACCCTTAGTCTTTCCGATGTAGACAGCTACTTCAAAGCCTGGCAGGCGATGAAGTGTTATGGCATCTGAAAGTGAGAGCAGCAAGCTTCGCGACTGCAGGACATCCATGCATATGACCGCCTTTTTGCAAAATCCAACCAAAGTCCTTTCCAGCACGTATGGTTCCGCTTCAATGATGCCGCTGCCGCCATCAGAGGGGATCTCTCTTCTACTAATATTACTATTGCTACTGATCGATAATGATTCCGGAGCGTATATTCTGAGGGAGCCATCAATGCACCCAACCAATACACGGCATCCCCATACCCCAACACTTTCAATTTTGGCAGGACAACCCTTCACTAACTGAAATGAATCATAGGCATTGTGCACCATTTTCTTCTCCTTCCTCTGATCCTCTAAGAAATTAGTGACTGTTCATCTAGAATAATTTACGAGGTAATGGTATGAATCAGTGATGTTACAGTTTTATAGCCTTGGACCTGTATTACCCTAATCTCAATATGAAACCCGTACATGTCCTCTGGACTACTTTATGCCAGGGTGTTTTGGGCCTGCATCATTCCGCTAACATACCTCATTTAAGCTTTTAGATTTGAAATAGCTTTGCTTATATCAAATTTACTTTATTTCACTGACAAAATGAAAAAAAGCGGACACTATCGGTGCTTAAAAATTATAACTGGAAGGAATTTTTATTTCTGCGAGACTGAATTTACTGAAGGATAAAGCATTCTTGAGCAGATGCAGAGCTCTCTCGACTCGCGATACCTTATGGTGAATCTGAGACCTTACTAAAGCAACTACAGCATACACGGTCCTCCGCGGCAATACTCATGGACTAGTTCCCCGGTTTGATCATCCTGTCATAGCTGAAGAGATCCACACAAAAGAAAATATGAAACAAATTAACAAAAGGGTGAGAAATTGGAGCGTTAACCGTCAAAAATTGTGAACGAAAAGGATGAGAAATTGGAGCATTAACCTTGTTAAAAATTATGTGAATGAAAAGCTTCGAATGATGATATGTAGGAAGTAAACAAGAGAAAATGAAAGAGAAAATGATAATATATATTATATATATCAAGTTTGAAATTAAATGGAGGAAAAAGTTTTTTTTTTGGTTTTGTTTTTTTCAATAAGTGCTAATTCTTATAGACTAATGGGAGATAAGCAAAAGGGCAACATTTAAAGAAAAGTATAAATAGAGGGTTGTATTTTCTATATCAAAAGAGCAATAGAAATAGAGAACACTTCATTTTCAATGTCCAAGGTAAATATATATTATATATATCAAGTTTGAAATTAAATGGAGGAAAACGTTTTGTTTTTTTGTTTTTTGTTTTTTTAATAAGTGCTAATTCTTATAGACTAATGGGAGATAAGCAAAAGGGCAACATTTAAAGAGAGTAGAAATAGAGGGTTGTATTTTCTATATCAAAAGAGCAATAGAAATAGAGAACACTTCATTTTCAATGTCCAAGGTAAATGAACATGTGAAATAAATGAAAGTATTCTAGTGTTGATTCCATAGAAGATTTATTTAAAGAAAATAAATTAAAAGCATTAGGAGAGCTACTAACTCAAATTAACAAGAGGAGTGGCCTTTTAAAAGATGTCACCTATCCTACAATCAAGGCAATTAGTATAAATTGTAGTCTCATATCTTTTCATTCTTATGGACATGATGAAAATTATTTCACATCTATTTCAAGTCAAATGACTAGAATAGGAAATGTGAGGATATTAAAAGTAGAGTTAAATTAGAGGCGTCACGTACTATCTAGATTTATAGCAACATTGGCCATAACCTTAGTTGATAATATATAGTTAAAGGGACCAAGAAAATTCTAATGGTCAAATTTGCATACTTATATAAATTCTTAGTTAGTTTTGGGCACAATTTAATGGAATGGGTTAATACATCTACAAAGAAATAAGTGACACACTTTTGTACTCATTTTGGCTCACTCTATTTTTTTCTTATCCTAGTCTATGTTCATTTATACACTTTTCCATACATTAACCCTTATGTCCATTTACACACATTTCCATACATTTGACGTTATCCTAGCCTTGATTTTTAACCTCATTATTAAGCTAGCCTTTCATACATTTTTTTCTTGATACCATATCTATACATCCCTGTTTTAGGTGAATCCAATTATGCTCAGGATTGATCTTGATTTGCTCAAGATTAACCCCAAATTTAAATTTCCAAGCTCGTGTCTTTTTCTATTAACCATTATGTGCCAATTTTGTACAGATTTATGCAATGTATTGTTATGTCTTAACATTTAAAAATATTCAATGTGCAATTGATTCATGTGAAACTACAAGGAAAAAAAAAATTATAGGCATTTCAATTTGAAGCATTAAAAGTAATTCATTGTATCAAATGTGCGTAAAGGTTATCTACATTCTTGATAATGTTGATTATGAACATATGCCCAAGGTTGAAAAGTTAGCTTAAGGGAGTTGACTATTGGAATTGATGGTGAACCTCGTAGCTCCAAAAAATAACCTACAATCAATAAACTTGTCACAAATTGCGATCAAAGAAAGATAGATTTTCTCAACAACTTGAAAATTGTATTGATGCAATAACTTGAATGAATGATTACAAAGAATGATGAATCCTTATGAAAAGAAAATAAACCTCAAATATCAAACCCTAAGTGAGGATTAGATGATATTATAGCAAGTGTCCTTATCCAATGCAATGAGACAACAATGTATAAAAAAAACTCAATGTAATAATGGAGAAAGAAATCCCTAGCATGGATTAAGTGAATAAAGTAAAAGGGATCTACTAATTGATTAACTATTAATTAATTATTAGGTAATTACCTATTTACTCCAACACCCCCTTAAGGTCAACTTAGGAGAAGCTAAAAACATAATGATGAATGCAATGATGGATGCATGAATGGGTCTTAACTAGAAGGCTTGATGAGGTTGATGGCAAACACCCTCACACATCTACACACAGCTCTCATGTGATGGCTCACACCCACACGCCTATGCTATGATTTCAAACAATAACAATTTTCTACAGACTTCTTGTCAAAACAGTGACCTGAGCAAAATAGTAAATAATTGAATTCTATAACAAAACATGTTGGATGACAGGAACTTCAAGTAAACCAATAAATACACAAAGCAACACAAATATCATTTCTAAGACAAACAAATAATGAGTGCTTTATTTATGTAACATGTCAAGATGATTACAATCAAATAATATAACATTATCCATTATTATACAAGCCTTAAACCTATTCAACCTTGCTACATCTTGTCGCTTTTGGCTCACTTCAACTCCTTCTGCTTCCTTCAGCTCGAACTGTCGTCCTTCCTTCATTGAACTTCTAAAATCTAATTGCTTCCATCCTCACCAAATGATTCTGCCAGGCTTCTTCTATTTGCGTGTTTGCATCCTTCCTTTCATTCTCGCAAATTTGGCCTCCTTCTTCTATGATTCAACTTCCATGAAGACTAAGTTGTAGTCTATCCTTCCTCGTGATCTGTCTCCCTTTGTTCAACCCTTTGTCCGCTCTCCTTCAATTTTGGCCACCACCTCTTCAACACCTACCCACAACCTCTTTATAACTAATTCTCTTTTTTTAACTATTCCTTTATCACCAAACTGTTCCACTTCACCTTCACTGACCATTAATCTTTTAACCGTCTTCAACTGTTTACCTTCCCTTGTAGACAACTAATTATTATTTTCAAACTATCAACTTCTTGTCCATGTGGCGACAGAGTCTGTATATGTCAAAACTAAATTCTTGTCAATCAAAATTAAAAATAACACCAAAAAAAATAGGATAACTCAATGATCCTACATCAGAGGTACCCATATACAAATAATTGAAATATCTCATAATTGAAGAAATGCAAAAAAACCTCATGCAAAAAAACTCCTCTCCAAAAGAGAATAAATAAATAAAAATGTACATGTGACAAAAGAATGTAGGACTAATATGTCCTCCCAAATACTACTTCAATACAATCAAGATCCCTTGTAGAAGAGAAAGAAACAAACAATAAATCCCTCCATATGGAATTAGCTCCTCTATCAAAAGTGAATGCTTGAAGAATAATGTTGAAGATAATCCAAAACTGATAAATATTATTCCTTTCATTAGGAAGAAACAAATCCAATTATGAGTGTAGAAGAAATTATAACAAGAGAGGAGCTCCCTTGATGAGTGCCTTAAGAAACTACTCAAGTGTCAACATGTTTAAATCAAAAGATGTCAACTCGGATGAAGAAAATCCAAATAATCATGAAGATAGCTACAAAACAACCTCCAAAGTCAATGATGAAGATATGGTAGGTGGGTTACAGATATCATCAAAGAGGAAGTGAATATCCTCAATGATGTCCCCAATATCTATAATGTTTGACTCAACAAATAATGTCGCAACATCTAGCAAGAAGTAATCCAAAAAAGTTGAAACTAAAAGACAACTACCATCTTGCTAAAGTGAACTGGTTTCTGAAGATGTATGAGGTGGAGTGGGTGGAAGCTCAATTCAAGTCTCATGAGCCAAGGTGGATGATCAAATTATACATAGGTTCAAGTGACCAAACTTTTCCTTAGATATATAATCTACTCTAGATTCAAGAGAGTGTAAACCAAATAGTGGAACTCTAAGCTCATTAGGATCAAAATGGGAGAAGGCATACAATTGATATTGGTGCAGGAGCACCTAAGGGTTGAAATGCCCTTAACCAATTTTGGCATGTACATACTATGGACTGGCTCTAAGTCCTTTTTTATTGTCGTTTTTAAAATTTTCGCCTATCGGCAAGCCCTACCCTGATCGACGGGACTTATTCCAATGCGGTCGCCAGAGTTCGGAGCGAGTTATCGGGTATCAGAAGGAGCAGGTTTATACTAACCCGGTGAGTTAGCATGTGGAGCGGAGCGCCTCAAAGATAGTCATCGGTATTAGAAGAAGTAGTTTTACGCTACCCTGATGACCCGATGAGTTAGCATGCGGAGCGAAGCACCTTGGAGATAGCCATCAGGTATCAAACAGTAGTTTTACGCTACCCCAATGACCCAATGGGAAGGCATAGGCATGAACTGGGTGGTATTGATTATCGGCATGCAAGGTTCTCACCTACACCGAAACCCGATAGAAAGTGCACAACAGAAGGAGGTTCATCGGTCAATGGGAGGAATTTTTTTGTGTTACGCAGAAGCCCGATAGGAAATGTGGAGCACGATAAGTTGTCGGCATCGGCCATTGGAAAACAGAAGTTAATGTTACGTCGAAGCCCGATAGGAAATGCGGAGCGCAATAAGTCACCATCGGCCATTGGAAAACAAAAGTTGATGTTACGCCGAAGCCCGATAGGAAGTGCAGAGCATGGAAAGTCGACATTGGTAGTTGGAAACCAGGTCATGTGGCTACATCGATGGACCGTTTTGAAACCGTTTGTGTTTCATGATGGGAGGGAATGTTTAAAAGACCCAATGGGCATTTGTAAAGGGTTGGTTGTTGGAACATTTTTGGAAAAATAAAAGAAATACATACAAGTCTGTTTTCTGGTCCCGATCGTTGAGTACTGTTATGTTTTGTTTTGCTAAATTTTTCATTATAGTTATGTAGCTAGAGTTTCCTTTTTGTTGTTCGTTCTTTGTTTGAATCCATATTGTAAATATGGCTATGTCTTGAAACTCCATCGTGGGATCTACACGACCATTGGAGTGCTTCAAGAAGAGCCAAAAATGTATAGTATAAGTAAAATAGCAGTAGGAGGAAACTAGGAAATGGCAATCATCATTTCTGCATACTAATCCTAGGAAAGCTTGGAAGTAGTCCAGCTAGGTTTCAATAATGTAATGAAGATAACTTGCAGGGAAGGAATCTACTGAGAACCGAAAGAAGTTCTAGAAGGCTACAAGCCTGAAACCGAGACATTGTGAATCCAATAGAGAAAAGGTTGCTAAACCAAACAAGATGGGTGGTGTTGCAATGAGGGAATATGTGTGTGTGTCATGCATCCCTGTAAGGTTTTAGTGAGCAAGCTTACCTGGTGAGCTTGAGAAAAGTGAGATAAGAAAACAAATGGTAGGGAAGCCCTGATGAGTCTGGTAAGGTAGACGTGACCCCAGGAAGGGATAGAAACAAACCATTAAAGAAGCCTAATTGATGGTAAGCTAGGTAAGCTCCCTATCATATTGGTATCAGAGCCTAGTTTAGACTTGGGAAGAAAGTAGTCGATGTCTGATACTGAATCTATAGAGACAATAGCCGTAGAATGGTGACTAATGCAGAGTTAGCTAAGAAGGTAGAAGATCAGGAGGAAGACAATAGGCTCCTGAGAGAAAGATTAGCACAACTAGAGAGCAAATTAGACATAGTTGAGGATAGAACTGAGAAAGTAACAATCCAGGTCAATAAAGGGAAGGATAAAGAACCAGTAGAAGAGGATAGGGTACTAGAACCAGATCCTATTCTACCCGAGGAACCTTTCCTGAAAGCAATTAAAGCTTTAGGTGGAAGATCTTTAGAAGGAGTGCCACTTTTTCATAGGAAAATGGAGCCTAAAGTAGTTATTGAATGGATTGAAGGAATGGAGAATCACTTTGAGTGTGATGGAATCAATGAAGCCCAAAAGGTGAAGGTAGCTAAGTTTGGATTGAGAGGAGTAGCCTTAACTTGGTGGAAATTTGTCCAAGAAGAGAGGCAAAAAGAGGGTAAGAACCCCATAGCTACTTGGAAGGGCACGTTAGCCAAGGTAAGGGAAACATATATCCTTGAAGATTATGAGATCCAATTACACAAAAAGAGATAAAATCTGAGACAAAGAGACTTGGATGTGAGCAGCTACAATGAGGAATTTCAGAAGTTGTGTCTCAGATCCAAGGTGGTAGAAGATGAGAGCATCAAGGTAGTCAGATACTTGAATGGATTGAGATGGAATATTCAAGAGGATTTGAGTTTGTTAAGCCCTAACATCGTGCATAAGTTCTATCAGTTGGCACTAAAGGTGGAGGAAAAGAGCAAAAAGAAGCAAGAACAAAGCAACGGAGGAAGAGGCAGAGGAAAAGATGGTAGAGGCCAAAGGGGCAGTTTTGGTTGAAGAGGAATAGATCACAAGTCCCAAGGAGAGTCCAAAATTATAGAGAAAAGTGAGGATTCACATAGCAATAGCAGATATAGAGGAAGGGGATCATCTAGCAACCAAGGAAGAGGTAGATCTAGTGGATCGGGAAGAGGGTCCTACTTCTCCAGCATGAAGTGTTACGATTGCCAAAAGTTGGGTCACGCCTATAGATGTCCAGAGAAATCCTCTTCATCTCAAGGAAGTGAAAGAAGAGTGACATATGAACAAGAGGATGCAGAAAACAACAAGACACGAGATATGAGCTTAGCTCCTGAAGATGGAGAAAATTTAATGATGAGAAGAGCCTTGATTAAGGAGCCAATCAAAGAAGAACCAACTCAAAGAAGAGCTTTGTTTAGAATCAAATGCAAGTCCTTGGTAAGGTTTGTAGAGTGGTGATAGACTCAGGGTCTACTGACAACATTATGTCAAAGGAAGCAGTAAGTAAACTAAAGTTGAAAATGATTCCACATAATAATCCATATAGGGTCACTTGGCTCAACAAGGAGCAGCATGTGGTAGTGAATGAACAAACATGGGTTGAGTTCAACATAGGTAGGTATAAGGATAAAGTCTTGTGTGACATCTTGCCTATGGATGTTTGCCATCTACTTCTTGGTAGACCATGGCAGTTTGACGGAAAGGCCATTCACAATGGAGAGGAGAACTCTTATTCTTTTCAAAAGGATGGAGTTACATACCACATTCGGTCCCTAATTGAAGAAGGAGAGAGCAGCAAAACTAAAGGCCCAAATGTGTCATTGGTGAGTGAAAAAGAGTTCATTAACACTCTCAAGGAAGGAGAAGGTGTGGGATTTACTCTTGTAGTGAAATCAAAGGAAGCAAAGCAAGAAAAGAAGGTTCCAATACCTCATGAAGTGCAGTAGGTACTAAACCAGTTCAAAGAAATTATAAGTGATGGAGCACCAGCAACCCTACCTCCTGTTAGAGCCATTAGCTATCAAACTGATTTTATTCCTGGAGCATCATTACCCAACAAAGCAGCCTATAAGATGACTCCCAAACATAACAAGGAAGTGGCTAGACAATTCCAAGAATTGTTGGACCAAGGATTGATAAGGAAGAGTATAAGTCCTTGTGTCGTACCTTCAGTGTTAGCACCCAAGAAAGGAGGAACATGGAGGTTATGCACATATTCAAGAGACATAAATAGAATCACTATCTGGTACAAATTTCCTATCTCAAGAATTGAAGACTTGATGGATTGCCTGGAAGGTGCAAAGTACTTTACTAAGATTGATCTCAAGAGTGGATACCACCAGATCAGAATAAAAGAAGGTGATGAATGGAAAACAACCTTCAAAACCAATTAGGGACTTTATGAGTGGCTTGTTATGCCATCCGGTCTTAGTAATGCTCCCAGTACATTCATGAGACTCATGAATGAAGTGCTTAAAGATTTTATTGGTAAATTTGTTGTTGTACACTTAGATGACATCTTGATTTTCCATAGAATTAAAGAGGAACATCTAGAGCATCTTGGTATTGTATTGCAAAAATTGTATGATGAGAAACTAACAATAAACTTGGAGAAGTGTGAGTTTATGAAGCAAGAACTTGTCTATCTTGGATTTATAGTTTCGGGAGGATATTTGAAGATGGACACATCAAAGGTGGAAGCCATCACAAATTGGCCAACACCAAAGACATCGAGTGTCATAAGAAGTTTTCATGGTTTGGCACAGTTCTAAAGGAAGTTTATCAGAGGGTTCAGTGAGATTTGTGCACCCATGTTGGATACCATCAAAGGAGGAGTTAAGACTAAGTTTCAGTGGACCAATGCAGCCAACAAAGGGTTTGAACTTTTGAAACAAAAGGTAGCTACACAACTAGTACTCATTCTTCCTAGTTTTGACAAGTTGTTCACAATTGAATGTGATGCCATTAATATAGTAGTTGGTGTTGTTTTGAGTCAAGAGAATAGACCTATAGCTTTCATTAGTGAAAAGCTCAATGATGCCAAGAAGAAGTATTCATCATGTGATCTCGTGTTGTATGCTCTTGTTCAAGCTCTTAGGAAATGGAGGCACTACTTGTTACCTAAGGAGTTTGTTGTTTACATAGTTAATCAAGCTTTAAGTTTTCTGAATTCACAAGATAAGTTGAGTCATAGGCATGTTAAATGGGTTGAGTATTTATAGTCTTATACTTTTTCTATTAAGCATAAGAAAGGACAGTGTAATAAAGTAGCAGATGCTCTGAGTAGAAGGCTACTAACAGTACAAGAAGTGCAGATTCAGAGTATTGGAGTTGATTACTTCAAAGATTTGTACCCCAATGATGAAGATTTTGCAGCCATTTACAAGGTTTGTCAAGAATTTCATAATCACTTTCATAGTGAATATGTTGACTTTACTCTGCAAAATGGTTTGTTGTTTAAAGGTGGACAGTTATGTGTTCTCAAAGGATCGATGAGGGAAAATCTAATCCAAGAAAATCACAATGGATGTTTGAGTGGTCATTTTGGCCTTAATAAGACATTTGAACTTGTTCAATGGTTTTACTATTGGCCCAGAATGCAGAGGGATGTCAGAAGGTATGTTGAGCAATGTATGGTTTGTCAGAAAGCTAAAGGTACAACTACTAATGTTGGAATTTATCAGCGATTACCTATTCCTACCAGGCCATGGGAATGTGTTAGTATGGATTTTGTGGTTGGATTACCTAAAACGAAGCTTGGTTGTGATAGCATTTTTGTTGTTGTTGATAGATTCAGTAAGATGGTACATTTTGTTCCTTGCAAAACTACTCATGATGCTAGTCACATTGCCCACTTTTTTTTCAAAGAGGTTATAAGAATCCATGGATTGCTGGTTAGTATTGTTTCGGATAGAGATGTCAAATTCCTTGGACATTTTTGGAAAACTCTTTGGAAAAGACTGGGAACTAATTTTTCTTTTGGTTCAGCCTATCATCCCCAAACAGATGGTCAAATAGAGGTGGTAAATAAGACACTTGGAAACCTTTTAAGGTGTTTGACGAAGGAATATGGATAGATTTGGGATCGGGTTCTTCACCAGGCAAAGTTTGCCTACAATGACAATGTCAACAGGTCAATAGGGAAGAGTCCTTTTGAGATAGTGTATGGTATGCACCCATGAGGTGTTATGGAATTGCGAGATCTTGGTGATCTGATGTACAAAATTGGTCAAGCTGATGATGTCGCTCAATCTATGAAGGAGGTTCATGACCAAGTCAGGCGAGCTCTCCAAGATTCTTCACAGAAAGTTAAAGCCAGAGTTGATGCCACACAGAGAGATGTGTGATTTTCTATTGGAGATTTAGTGATGGTACATTTAAACAAGAATTGACTTCAGAAAGGGATTCCCAACATACTACAAATAAGGAGACTAGGCCCATGTAAAATTTTAGCCAAGTATGGCTCTAATGCCTATAAGATCAATTTGTCATCTAATATTTATTTGTCTCCCATTTTCAATGGTGTAGATTTGGTTGCCTACAAGGGGCACCTTCCCAAGGAGGATGCGTGAGTTTCAGATGTTCAGCAGGCACTTGCCAATCTACCCTTACCTTCTTCTACCATGCCTCAGGCTGAGAAAGTGTTGGATACCTGTGTTTTCAAGAAGACTAGACACCAGGTCTACATGGAACATTTTGTCAAATGGATGAATAAACCTATTTTTGAAGTGACCTGGGTCCCTGAATCCAACTTTGTCAAGTCGGGAATTGATCTCTCCCTGTTGTCGCTCGCAATCACTTGACTTATTTGTTTTTGGGGGAGTATGGTGCAGTGATCCGGGAGGATCTAGAAGACTTAACCTCCCCCTCTCTGCTTTTTCTCTACATCGCTAAGAGCAAGCGGATTCCTTGGACATGATAGGGGCTAAGTTTCTATTGAAAGTAATGAAGCCTATATTAAGGAGGTGGTAGTTCAAACCACCAACCCCCCGCTTACTGTTCATGCCTCATAGTTGGTGCTTCCGCATAGCCTTAAAACAAATTTTGTTTGGAAACAAAGGCAGTCTGTGGAGGTAGGGCCCGAGCTCCTTCATTTACACAAGATCAAAACAATAATTAAACCATAGAAACCCGAAATCAAGGAGAGCCCATGTTATAATATTTTAAGCCATTATTAAAAGATTACGAGGCTCAAATTAGGGTGTATGGAATATTTGTAAAATATTATTGTTTTAACCCCATTTTAGCATATGAAATTGTATATAACTGGGAGTGTTTGTCTTGTAAAGGTAATCAATTTTTCATTGTGAGAAGAATTTAGAATTTCTCTTGAAAAGAAATTGGAGAACAAGAGTCTTCCTGATTTTTGTAAGCACAAAAACATTTGTTAAATTGTAATACTCTCTAGTGCAATTGGGTTAAGAGGCAATTGAAGCCTAGCCCGTGAAGAAGAGTATGCGAGTGTCTTTAGGTGCATGTGGAGATTGTGAGAGATGTTGCAAGTTTGAAGCTTGGATGATGTAATAAGGTGGTTTATGCTTGGCGTCATCAATAAAGTGGTCCTACATTGAGAAGCGGACCCGAAGACGTAGCTCATATTGAGTGAACTCCATTATCAAGCTTGTGATCTCTCTTCTATCTACTAATTCTCTTTTATTCGATTGATTTTCAATTTCTTCTTTATGTTATTGTTTAACATTATTAAGTTGTGCAAAGGATTAATTGAGCTTAGCTTTTGTAATTTCAACGGTTAAAAAACATAACCACATAATTTTGTTTGCGATTGGGAAAAATCTATAATTCAAATTAAGCACAATTTTATTTGTAAGCCTTAATTTTAGATCAAGTGGTATCAGAGCAGTTTAACAGAAAAAATTGCAAGTGGTGGATGTTAACCAGGTTGAAATTAAAGCAAGGAGAAGGTGCACTTGAAGAATTTAATCTGGAGATCAGATCGAGACGAGTTACTTGAAGATCAACCATGGCACAATCAGAAGAAGGAAAACATGTTAATCCTGAACTCTTTGAGAATGAAGAACAATATCATAAAGCATTCCTAGACATGAAGATGATGGTGGAAGAGTTGTACAAGGATAGGCAGAAGAAAAAGGAAAGAAAAGACAAAAAGAAGAAGAAGGAAGGTGAATCCCCTTCCAAAGACATCAAAGAAAAAGGAGTAGGAGGTGGTAGTGACCCTCCTGAACCTCCATCCCCGTCTTCTTCATCTTCTTCTTCTTCATCCTCTTCATCTTCTTCTTCTACTTCTTCCCCCAAGAAAAAACAACCTGTACAGTCCAAGTCTAATCCACCTTTGTTAAAGCTTGATGTTAAATTTGAATTACCAACCTATAATGGAGAAGTGGATGCAGAAAAACTTGATAATTGGATAAAACAAGTTGAAGTTTATTGCAGGATTCAGAAGTTTACTGATGATGCTTCAAATATCCAGTTAGCCACTCTTTGCCTGGGAGGCACAACCTTAATCTGGTGGGAGAGCAGAACTCAGGAAGATCTTAGCCAATATGGTAAAATAATTTCTTCTTGGTTTGAGTTTACAGCTACACTTAAGAAACAATTTTATCCATTAGGTCACATGCAAAAAGAAATAATGAATTGGCAATCATTAAGGAAAGAGAAAGGACAAAGTGTGCAGGAATATACACAGGAGTTTAGAAAAATAGCTTTAATTTTGGGCGTTCCTTTATACACACAAGAAACTTTGTTAAAGTATATAGGTGGATTGCATGAGAATTTGAGACATACAATACTTATGTTTAATCCAACTAACCTTGATGAAGTTAGTGTGCAAGCCATTCATCTTGAAACAGGCTCAAGGAATAGCCATGATAGTCTTTTCATGGAATCCAGTTTACACAAAGGGAGCAAGAAAGGGAAGGAGAAAATGCAATGAAGAGTTTCTGTGAAGAAAGAGGAGGAGAAGCCTTATTGCTCACACTGCAAAAGGGAAGGGCATGAAGATGCAAAATGTTGGAAATTGCATCCTGATCAGAAACCCAAGTGGTTCAAGAATCAAAAGGGTAAGCAAAAGACCACAGCTATCGTGCAAGACCTTGGTTCAAAATCTGGTGATGAATCCAAGATAATAGTTGTGGGTATAAAAGGTATTGTTCCTATTGCTAATTCTAGTTCCCATACTTCCTCTATGAAGTGTAATGAGGTCTCTGTTGAAAGTAAAAGGAACGAATCGTTTCATTTAAGGGCTATTGCAAAACAAACTAAAATTGATATACTCATAGATAGTGGATCACAAGTGAACTTAATCTCTAAACAAATTCTTAAGAAATTGGGATTAAAAACAACACCTCATCCTAAACCATATCCATTGGGTTGGCTGCATGATAATGCTTGGTTACATGTATCAAAACAATGTAAACTCCGATTTGCAATCACATCCAAGTTTGTAGATGAGGTAGAGTTAGATGTAATTTCGCTTGACATCTGTGGGATGGTTCTAGGTAGTCCTTATTTGTATGATAGAAAGGCCATTTTCTATAGGGAACATAACAGGTATCATTTGTTTAAAGATAGAATTGAATTCATTGTGAAAGCTCATCGCATGAAGAATGATAGATCTATTGTAAACACAAGGCATTTGAAGATGATTGTAAATGCAAAGAATACATTAACCCTTATGTCTGTAACAACTAGTGATACTGAGCATGAAGATGAAATATTCTTTGATCATGATAAGGTGTCACAGAAAGCACAGTGTGAGGATCAGTTGCAAGCACATTTAAGCCTTCAATCGAAGGTGGTTAAAGAAGGTTTGAATGATTCATTTTCTAATGATGTTCTTTCAGGAGATCCTGCACGTTGATACTTTTTCTTTGGCATCATTTTATTCAGTCTTGTTTGCTATTCTGCTAGTTAGTTCTATGTGGATGGTGGATGCGACAATGAATATTGGTGAAATTACAGTTGATTGTATCAGCAAAGTTATCTCATTTTTCATCTTATTTGTGATGAGTCAGATGTTCGGAATTCCAGTAGGGTGGACAAATGATACTGGGCAAGTGAGGCAACAATGCCCTCACTTCAATTCTATGTAAAAGTAGACCTTTTGGTGGTCCAAAAGCTTCTCAATTGGGAGGAATGATCCGGGAGGATTTAGAAGACTTGACCTCCCCCTCTCTACTTTTTCTCTGCATCGCTAAGAGCAAGCGGATTTCTTGGACATGATAGGGCTAAGTTTCTATTGAAAGTAATGAAGCCTATATTAAGGAGGTGGTAGTTCAAACCACCAACCCCCCGCTTACTGTTCATGCCTCATAGCTGGTGCTTCCGCATAGCCTTAAAACAAATTTTGTTTGGAAACAAAGGCAGTCCGTGGAGGTAGGGCTCAAGCTCCTTCATTTACACAAGATCAAAACAATAATTAAACCATAGAAACCCGAAATCAAGGAGAGCCCATGTTATAATATTTTAAGCCATTATTAAAAGATTATAAGGCTCGAATTAGGGTGTATGGAATATTTGTAAAATATTATTGTTTTAACCCCATTTTAGCATATGAAATTGTATATAACTGGGAGTGTTTGTCTTGTAAAGGCAATCAATTTTTCATTGTGAGAAGAATTTAGAAATTCTCTTGAAAAGAAATTGGAGAACAAGAGTCTTCCTAATTTTTGTAAGCACAAAAACATTTGTTAAATTGTAATACTCTCTAGTACAATTGGGTTAAGAGGCAATTGAAGCCTAGCCCGTGAAGAAGAGTATGTGAGTGTCTTTAGGTGCATGTGGAGATTGTGAGAGATGTTGCAAGTTTGAAGCTTGGATGATGTAATAAGGTGGTTTATGCTTGGCGTCATCAATAAAGCAGTCCTACATTGAGAAGCGGACCCAGAGACGTAGCTCGTATTGAGTGAACTCCGTTATCAAGCTCGTGATCTCTCTTCTATCTACTAATTCTCTTTTATTCGATTGATTTTCAATTTCTTCTTTATGTTATTGTTTAACATTATTAAGTTGTGCAAAGGATTAATTGAGCTTAGCTTTTGCAATTTCAACGGTTAAAAAACATAACCACATAATTCTGTTTGCGATTGGAAAAAATCTGTAATTCAAATTAAGCATAATTTTATTTGTAAGCCTTAATTTCAGATCATGTAGGAGCACCTAAGGGTTGAAATGCCCTTAACCAATTTTGGCATGTACATACTATGGACTGGTTTTAAGTCCTTTTTTATTGCATTTTTCTAATTTTTTGCCTATCGGCAAGCCCTAACCTGATCGGCAGGACTTATTGCAGTCGCCAAAGTTCGGAGCGAGTTATCGGGTATTGGAAGGAGCGGGTTTATGCTAACCCAATGGCCCGATGAGTTAGAATGCAGAGAGGAGCACCTCAGAGATAGTCATCAGGTATCGGATGGAGTAGTTTTACGCTATCCCAATGACCCGATGAGTTAGCATGCAGAGCGGAGTGCCTCAGAGATAGCCATAGGGTATCAGACAGAGTAGTTTTACGCGACCCCGATGACTCGATGGGAAGGCATAGGTGCGAATCGGGTGGTATCGGTTATCGCCAGGCAAGGTTCTCACCTACGCTAAAACCCAATAGAAAGTGCACAACTGGAGGAGGTTCATCGGCCAACGAGAGGAATGCTTTCGTGTTACGCCAAAGCCTGATAGGAAATACAGAGTGTGATAAGTCATCGTCATTGGCCATCGGAAAACAGAAGTTGATGTTACGCTGAAGCTCGATAGGAAATGCAGAGCACGATAAGTCGCCATCGACCATCAGAAAATAGAAGTTGATGTTATGCCGAAGCCCGATAGGAAGTGCGGGGCGCATAAAGTCGACATTGGCATGCGGAAACTAGGTTCTGTGGCTACGTCGATGGACCATTTTGTAACTGTTTTTTAGTTTTGAAATCGTCTGTGTTTCACAGTTGAGGGAATGTTTAAAAGACCCATTGGGCATTTGTAAAGGGTTGGTTGTTGGAACATTTTTGGAAAAATAAAAGAAATACATACAAGTCTGTTTTCTGGTCCCAATCGCTGAGTACTGTTATGTTTTGTTTTGCTAAATTTTTCATTATAGTTTTGTAGCTAGAGTTTCCTTTTTGTTGTTCGTTCTTTGTTTGAATCCACATTGTAAATATGGTTGTATTGAAACTCCATCATGAGGTCCACACAGCCATTGGAGTGCTTCAGGAAGAGCCAAAAATGTACAGTATGAGTAAAATAATAGTAGGAGGAAACGAGGAAATGGCAATCGTCATTTCTGCATACTGAGCCTAGGCGAGCTTGGAAGTAGTCCGAATAGGTTTCAATAATGTAATGAAGATAACTTGAAGGGAAGGAATCTGCTAAGAACCGAAAGAAGTTTCAGAAGGCTACAAGCCTGAAACCGAGACATTATGAATCCAATAGAGAAAAGGTTGCTAAACCAAACAAGATGGGTGGTGTTGCAATGAGGGAATATGTGTGTGTGTCCTACATCCCTGCAAGGTTTTAGTGAGCAATCTTACCTAGTGAGATTGAGAAAAGTGAGATAAGCAAATAAATGGTAGGGAAGCCCTGATAAGTCTAGTGAGGTTGACGTGACCCCGGGAAGGGATAGAAACAAACCATTAAAGAAGCCTAATTGATGGTAAGCTAGGCAGCCTCCCCATCAGATATGCATGATAAACCATCCCAACTATAATAATCTCTCTAATATGAAAGTCTCTAATAAGCACTAAATCAAGTGTGAACTCAATTATTTTCCCTACCCTTTGTGTGCAATTTGATGGATGGAGTGGAGATTGGAGGATAATGAACTTGGACATAAAGTACATCACAAAATGTCTCATCATCAATATCTATAATCCTTTTCCAATAAAACTCATAATTATTGTTCCCCATCCATATGTGTAGTGATGTGTAAGGCTCATATGAAGAGAGCATACTTGAAGATGAAGCCATCTGGTGAGAGGCTCTTGAATCTATAAGCCATTAGCAAGATTAAATATTGGTGGATGCAAAGAGTGCATGGGCTTTCATCTCATCTACTCCACTTGTCATTCTTATTGACCCCAATTATGCAAGCAATTTTATTGAAGAAGAAGATGTCTTAAATAAATCCAACTAAATATGATTCTTTAATAGGTGTTTCAACTGATCAATCTACTTTGCATGACACTAATGCACACATAATGCCCTAACTTTTTGTAATATACATATTTTGTTTTGTTTTTCTTATATGATTTCTCCTTAGAAAAAGAAGAAGAATGAAAGGTATATTATGAACACGATTCCTTTTCTTGCTCATGAGTCTTGGAATTAATTTTTTATTTCTATTATTTTCCATTTGAAACATTTTAGTCTTTGATTGCTACAATAAGAGCATGTGATTTAGAAGATTTCAATGAGCTCGTATATACCAACTTTTCTTGATCCCTTATGAGTAATATAACAAAATATCGAGTGAAGGCATCATGAAACTATTACCAATGAATCTCTAGTGGCATAGATGATAAAAACAAATAATTCATAGTTAGGACCAACCTTGGTAAGAATATGGTGAATCAACAAAGAGAATACCACAATTCGTCAAATACAATATACGAGACTTGATTTTTGTGAGGAAGTAATAGATGCTATCAAAATTGGAGGGATTCAAATTGATAAGCTCATTCTCCAATTGATATCCTATTGATGTATCTTGGTTCCTAATGCAGTCAAGGATGGAGGGTTCAAAATGGATTGTCCAACCTTGCAACAAAATTCAACACAATACTTTTAACACAATAAAGAAACATTACAAATGTGTTTATTATAACAAATTCCATATATTCCCATAGGCCTTCCCATATGTAGATTACATGAGGCCCCATTGGCCCCATATGGAAGCACACAGGCTGCCATAGGCTTACTACAAATAAAATGTAGAAAATATCTTCAAGATCATAATTCCTCAACTCCTAACTCCCTAATTATTAAATCTACTTTCCAAGGGACTTAGAAGATGATTATATACAAGCTCTAGGCATTAGGAGTGATCTGTATTGGCCTTACTTAGGTCCCAATCTTTATTTTCAGCTAAACATATAGATCGGCCCAAAGTGAATGAAGACACGAAACTCGATGCAAAGGAGTGCAGGTCCATCTAGGAGTTACCTTGCCTCATATCTACCAGGTGATGTGTCATGCAAGCTCCAAATGGTATGGAAGAGATCCACACACTATCTCCTACATGGTTGATACCAGACTGTTTGATAAGGTGAACGTTTGGTGAAGAGAACTTCTAGACAACAAATCCTTGACTACTACCACCTTGATATGTTGCAATAAACTTTACATGCTATCCTTGGGATGTTCCCAAGGCATCCCCAATTCAGTAGAAACAAGTAGAAATATCCCCCAAAAAAATAAAAAAAATGTCTCAAAAAAATAGAAATGTTTTGAGCCAACATCGGGGACATCCAATAATCTTGAGGATGGTAGGGGATGTTTGGGATGTCTCTCGCATGTCCCAAAGATGGCCAAAAATCCCTTGTAGCAATCCAACATTATTATTTTTTAAAAGACACTTAAAATATTTTTAAAAACTTTTTATTTGTTTGGTGTGCCCCTACCTCCCAACTCTCCCTAAGGGGGAACAAAGCTCTCATTTTCACTCATTTCATCATTTGGGTGAAGAAAAAAGAGGAGCAGTAGTAGGGTTTGAAGGGAGAAGTTTAATTTTGAGCAAGGATTGAAGGAGCTAGCTAGCTAGAAAAGAGTTTCAATCTGGGAGTGGGGGTACAAATCCTTCAAAGAGGTAAGATTTTTTCCTATCATTTTTTTTAACACTTTTTTTTCAAAGTTTGAAGCATGAAATGTCTATTTTTTTAAATTTTTGGACTCCCTATCTGTTTAGGCACATGTATTTATAGGAGATAGATTAAGCATAAATAGGGGTCTTGATGGGGTTAATATCATGAAAGGAAAAGTTTATACAATGGCAATGAGATGAATTATGAAGGTTGTCTACAAATGCAAGATCAAAGATACAAAATTATAGATCTCCTCAATGTTGAATAAAAAGAGCTCATTTTGGACATTCATAAGGTGATAAAATTTGTTCACTACCAGCGAGTGCACGTGAATCAATAGGCAAAAATGTGCAAAGAAAAAAGACACCCCGGTTGGACATTGTTGCTGCTAGGATATGTTGTTGTCATTGATGTCAACATATTCCTACTCCGATAATTGCAGATTGGTTTATTGGGATTATGGTTTGGGGTATGGAGTTATCAAGCATCATTATATTCTTATGTACTAGTGGCGGTGATCCGAGAAGATTAATTGATCATATCAGATGATCCGGTTTTGCAGTTTGTTTTTCTAATTTGTGCTTTGAAGAGTTTAGTATTTCCTCTGGTATATTTTGGTGTGATCAGACCTTGTGTTGATATTTTGGGAGATTGTTTGGGATGGTCTTGTGTATCTTCATTTCATATGGTTCCTAATTTGGTGCTTCGCAAGTTATCTTTCTTCGTGATAGTTGTTGATGTTTGAGTGTTCTTGAGTTCCAGACGTTGTCAAATGAAGATTTGATAAGTGGTATTGGTGTAGCTGTTATTGATGGTTCTATCATGCCTATTGGTGTTTCCTAATTGTGTCCTATTTGTTTTGATGATATGCATTGATTGTTGTGCGAGTTCTTGGTGATTTTGTTGAACCGGTGATGTTCTTCGTGTTATGTAGTTTTCTTGGTGGTGTAGCGTGTTGCGGTTGATCTTGGCATGATTTTCGATGGTGCTGCATGTTTGGAGATTTTATTTAGGTCCATGTTATATCATGTATATCATTATATTGGTCCGGTGGTCGATATTTGTATCGTGTGATGTAATTTTGTAATTGTGAGCTGAGGATTTAGCCAACCTTGTTGTCAAGGTTGATGAATTGTATAAATAGGTGATATTGTTGTGTAAATTGGGTGTCATAGTTGTGTCTACATTATTAGAGAGTGGTGTATGTGCGATCAAGTGATTCATCCTTCGACATTGTGATTGAGTAGAGTTTGGTGTTGCAAAGCAGACAATTGTGCTTAACCAAAACTATCATCGGGCATTTGCAGATGTTATTATTGCAGTTCATTCCTCCCGGATTGTAGTCTGAATCTTGTTGTAAGTCAGTGAGACTTCCTTGAGGGTTGTAGCTTTCTAGGTCATTATCTTTTGAGCAGTGATCTCTAGGTAGTGTGCTTGAATGCATGTGCATTCCCCATTGTAATATTTTCAAATACTACTATAGAGTATCATCTTATTGTGGGTAGGTTCCCACTGTGGTTTTTCCCTTAACCGGGTTTTCCACATCAAAATCTTGGTGTTGTGTGTTGTGTTATTTATCTGCTAATCTTTGTTGTTATTGCAATTAATTAGATTTGTTTTTGTGATTAAGTTTGTAGATCCGATGAAAAATGGTTCACCCCCCTCTCAATTTTCCCTCATTGTTGTTGCCAACAATTGGTATCAGAGCTAGATCCTCTGGAAGAAGCTTAACCGCTTGAGGAGATTCGGGATGGCAACTGGAACTGGAGATGTTATCTTTAAGGAGAGTTAGATCTTTGATGGAAGTAACTATGATATATGGAATAACTGGATGGAAGTGCACTTGAGATGTCTTAAAGAAGATTACTAGAAGATTACAAAGAATGCCTATTCTTCTCATTCGAATGGACCGGTTACTACTTATGAGATCAAGGAACATGAACATAATATTAGAGCGAAGGAAGCATTGATGAGTGCCCTGACTGATTCTAAAATGACAAATGTAGTGGGATTTCAGATCACACATGAGATCTGGGAGAAGCTTGAGACCCTGTATGAAGGAGATAAACAAGTGAAAGTTGCTAAGTTGTAGAGTTTAAAAGGGAAATATGAGATGTTGAAGATGGGAGAAGATGAGAACATAAATACCTTTATGGCTAAGGTGAATGAGCTTGTCCTAGGTATTAGATGTGTCAGTGGAACCCTTGAATAAGATTAAATTTTTGTTAAGGTGCTAAGATCTTTGTCTCGTGCTTATAAACATAAGGTAGCTGCTATAGATGAGATTTAGAGTGTGACTATAGTGAAAATAAATATGTTGGTTGGAAAGATTATTGCATTTGAGTTGAGAAAATTTGGTGAATCACATGGAAACTTTGAGACAAAATTTAGAGCATCTCTATCCGGTAAACAGAAGTATGAACCTGAAGAATGCAAAATATCCAGATATGAAAGAGAAAGGAGAGAGATGGAAGAGAAAGAAAGAGAACTGGATGAGCTTGAAGCATTGATTGCCCGAAGATTTTCTAAAGGAGTTGGTAAATATGATGGAAAATTACCCTTCAAATGTTTCTCTTGCAATAAGGTAGGACATTTTGCTTCTAGGTGCCCAAAGAGAATGGCTAAATATGACAGGCATGATAAATTTGACAAGCATGACATAAATAATAGATATGAGAAGCATGATAAGTATGATAAGCCTTACAAGTCTAACCAGAAGTATAGGAATCAAAAAAACTACTATTATGCTACTGATGAAGGTGTTATAGATGAAGAATCAGAAGGAGATGAAGTTGTGTTTCTTGCCATTAAGGAAGATGGATCAGTACATGTTGATCCCACTAGCTGCACTATTGAGGAGAAATTTTTAGCTGCTAAAGCTGAGGAAAGAGATGAATGGGTGATTGACAATGGTTGTTCACATCATATGACCGATGATAAAAGAAATTTTGTGAGTATGGAAAGGTATGATGGTGAAATAGTGATATTTGGAGATGGCAAAGCCTGTGTGAGTCGTGGTAGAGATTCTATATCCTTTGATGGTGAGCATAATATCGATGATGTCTTGTATGTTGAAGGTTTGAAGCATAATCTTTTGAGTGTTGGACAGATGGTTGACAAAGGTTATGATTTACAATTTAATAATGGAAAATGTAAAATCCTAAATGCCTCCGATATAGAGATTGCATTTGGAACTGAGACGGAAGGTGATATTTTTCATTTGAATGCTAGTGAGAAAAGTTGTTTGATTGCTCAAATTGATGAAAGTTGGTTGTGGCATAGGAGGATGTGTCATGTTAAATTTGATTCAATGATTAAGATCAGTTGTATTCAATTTGTTAAAGATCTGCCTAAGATTGTTAATCCTGCTAATCCGGTATGTAAGGAGTGTCAGTTGGGTAAGCAAACAAGAATTTCTTTCAAGAGCAAACAATATACATCTGATGGATTGCTAGATCTTGTGCATATTGACCTATGTGGACCTACAAATGTTAGAAGTGTGCAGGGTGATATATATTTTATGTTGCTAATTAATGATCATTCCAGGATAATGTGGGTTGTCTTTTTGAAGGAAAAATCTAAGCACTAGACAAATTTAAGATATTCAAAGAAAAGGTTGAGACTGAGTCTGGATTGACGGTGAAATGTCTGAGATCTGATAGAGGTGGAGAATTTTGTTCAGTTGAGTTTGATTCATTATGTGAGAAGCATGGGATTGGAAGATAATTATCTGCTCCTATAACCCCTCAACAGAATGGAGTTGTTGAAAGAAAGAACATGACTGTCTTGGATTCTATAAGGACTATGTTGATTGAAGGAAATATTCTGAAGATCTATTGGAGAGAAGCTATTAGCATTGTTTTTTACATATTCAACCAAGTTCATATCAAAGGTGATAATGGTAATACTCCTTATGAGTTTATGGTTTGGTCATATTCCTACTGTGAGATATTTCAAAGTATTTAGTAGCAAATGTTATATCAAGAGAGACAAGGACATAGGAAAGTTTGATGCAAGAAGTGATGAAGGAATTTTCTTGGGTTATTCTACAAAGAGAAAAGCCTGCCAATGCTACAATAAGAGATTTGATGCAAGAAGTGATGAAGGAATTTTCTTGGGTTATTCTACAAAGAGAAAAGCCTACCAATGCTACAATAAGAGATTGAGGAAGATAGTGAATGTGAAGGTGGATGAGAACCTTTGAAAAGAAATCAGAGCTTGTGGATATGATGATGGTCAACACATTGTTATGAATCCTATTCAGACTGAAGAATCAAAGTAGAATGATCTGGTAGAAACTGTTAACCTGAATGTTGTTGTTGCTGATGGAGAGGTGCAATAACTTGAAAATCAGAACAATCAGAAGACTCCAACGTATGTAAGATTGAATCATTCAGAAAATAAGATTATTGGAGATAAAAATAAAGGTGTGATTACTAGAATAGGGTTAGTTGTTGAAGAGGTATGTTTGATTTCTAAAATTGAACCTAAAGATGTTGTTGAAGCTTGTAAAGATGAAAATTGGATGAGAGCTATGGAAGAAGAATTAGATCAGATTGAGAAGAGTAACACATGGGAGCTTGTGCCTAGACCTAAAGATAAGAATGTGATTGGTACTAAATGGGTATTTAGGAACAAATTGAATGAATTCGGTGAAGTTGTCAGAAATAAAGCTAGACTGGTATGCAAAGGATATTCACAAAAAGAAGGAATTGATTATGAGGAGACTTTTTCTCTAGTAGCCAGACTTGAAGCTATTAGATTGTTGCTTGCATATGTTGCTGATAAATATTTCAAGGTATATCAAATGGTTGTCTGGTGCATGAGCACCTAAGGTCTAGTAAATTTGTCAATTTGGTGTTTTGATTCTTAGTCGTTAGGGTTAGGTCTATTTTGATTCAATGAGGCCTGCTGAGACCATTTGTAATGTTATTTCATGAATTTGGGTCTGTTGGTCAAAATTGGAGTCATGATTTTCAAATTTGTAAAGTTGCTCAAAATGTTGTCATTTTTGTCATTGGGATAAGCTATACCGATAAGATGTCATTGGGGTAAAAAGGTGTCCTTACTGTTATCGAGATAGGTTAAACCGATAAGGTATCATTGTTGTTATCAGGATAGGTTACACTATCGGATTTGCAAAATTCTGTTTGACCAATTTTGAATGGCTATTCCGATAAGGTATCAATATTGGCATTGGGATAGTTGACCCGATAAAGCATCATGGTGGTAAAAAATTGTCATTGGAATAGTTAATCTGATAAGGTTGTCATCGGGATAATTTACACTATCGGGATTACAAAATATTGTTTAGTCGACTTCGATGGGTTATACCAATAGACCTTCAAATGTCTTGTTCGACATAAGCTATACCGAAATGAGCGACATCAGGGTAGTTTTTTCTATTGAAATTACATGAAATTGTTGCTCCGCCTTGAAGGGTTATTCCGATGTATGATCAAGAAGATATGTTCGAAATTGACACGTGTGTTCGACAATGATTTATCAAATGTGGAATTTGAACAATCATGCAGTCCAATGGTCACCACGGGAAAATTCAAATTTGGTATAAATTGTATGAGCAATGGGTAGAGAATAGGAGAGGGAAGAGAAGGGGAGAACTGGAAATTATGCAATGTAAACTCTATGATTGTTTTATTTCAAATTTGAAATCATTGGCACCAAATTGGAAGAATATTCTTTGTAATTCACCTTGTATCTGCAATTTTCTCTAATTCTATGTTTACATATTGTTGTTTGGATTCAAATTGTTTAAGTAAGCTCAAGTGGGTGTATAGTTGTGTGTTATCTTCCATTTGCCGATAATTTGAAATTCTAAGTTGTTAAAAAGATTTTGTAGATTATTCACGGGGTTGCCTAGTAGCTAGGCTAGCTAGGGTTCTATTAGAAAATTGACAATTTCTCCCTGACTCGATTGTAAGAACACCTTGAAACTTGGTGTGAGGACCCAAGAGGGGTTAGAGGATAGAATTAGCATCAAATAGAGGCATCAGTCCAATCAAGGCTATAGTTATAATTATGTGTTGCTAATTTGATGAGTAGATAAGCTTAGATTTTGTTGAATTATGTCTGTTTATGTTGTAGTTGAGAGTCTCTGAAAGGGTTTTCTATGTTTTGAATGTTGTGATTCTGAAGGAAGGAGTTTTGTATTGTATAAATGTCAAACTTGCCTTTTTGAATGGTGATATTAAGGAAGAAGTCTACATAGAGCAACTTGATGGATTTTCATTATAAGATGATGGAGACATGGTATGTAGGCTGAAGAAAGCTCTTTATGGATTGAAGCAAGCCCCTAGAGCCTGGTATGCTAGATTGGATAAGTATTTGTTGAAATTGGGATTTAATAAAGGGACTATTGATAGTTACATGTACTTTAAGATTGAGAATGGTAACATCTTGATTGTTGAAGTCTTTGTTGATGATATTATCTTTGGAGGAGATGATAACTTGAGCATGAAGTTTTTCGATGATATGCAAAAAGAATTTGAGATGTCTATGATAGATGAGATGAAATTTTCTTAGGTTTGCAAATTTCATAGATTAGAAAAGGTATCTTTCTATCTCAAACTAAATATGTGAAGGAATTGTTGAAGAAGTTTGGGTTAGATGACTCCAAACCGGTTGGAACTCCTATGGCGACTAGTTGTAAAATATCTAAAAATGATGATTCTTCGAAATCTAATTAGAGTTTGTACAAATCTATGGTTGGTGGACTACTATATCTTACTCAGACTAGGCTAGACATTATGCACGATGTTTGCATGGCTGCTAGATATCAAGTTGATCCGAAAGAGAGTCATGTCAGTCATGTGAGGAGAATATTCAAATACTTGAAGGGAATTGTGGATTATGGTTTGTGTGTTGGCATTTGACTAAACCAGTAAATGATTGATTAGTGAATGTGATCATCTAAGTCTTGGAAGCCAACTGGTAAGGTATAACCGATACAGATGACAGTTTACCAATGAACCAGTAATTAGGATCTCAACTGGTAAATTGAGACAGAGTTACATTTTGACAACCAGTACAGGCGATTCAAGAAAAGTTGGATGATGTGGTTTTGCAGCAGTGATGGAGACAAGCATTTAGAGCTATGTTCATAACCATAGTGGCAAATTCAACTGGACAAGCGAGATTTGATGTACAAAGTAGACACTCTGATGAACACTTAACCGATAGTGATATAGTCACTTAAATCAGTAAAACGACACAGGTTTTAATTTGTTATGTCGGTGGCCCACATAAGTAAAGTGTGCGATGTAAGTTTGTCTAGATTCATTGAACCTAGGAAATTGTTACAAGGTTGTAGCCGACTAAATGCAAATATTTATAAAAAGTGTGATGAGGTATCAAGCCGGTATGTGTATAAATGAGTATTTGTGTGAGATTGAAGGTGAATAAGGCAAAGTTGATTGTGTCGTGTTTTGTGAAGATCTGTATTGATGTGTTATTAATGTTTTGAGGAACTAAAGCAGATCTTATTAGACATAGAGGTGTTATATGAAGATCCTTTGAACTGTTGTTTCCTTAACAATTTGCAATAGTAAAATCCCTTAACCGAGTAGGTCCTAACAAGCCTTAATTTGTAAATCCCCTAACAGGGTAGCTTTATATCAGAGTGTTAAATCCTCTTGTGAGGTTGATCCTAATAGGTCATAGCTCCTAACAGGGCTTATCATTTAAATCCCTTAACTGTGTGACTCCTAACTGGGTCTGCTCTTAACATGGCATATTTGTAAGACCTTAACCTTTCAAGATTTCTATTCTGCAGATAGTGAATCTTGTGGGTATTAACTCCCACTATGGTTTTTCCCTTTTGGGTTTCCACCTATAATCTCTTATATTATGTGGAATTTATTTTATTGGGCATTAGCTTATGTGGTGATATTCCTCTTATGCTTGATAAGTTTTAAAGTGTTCAAGTTGGTGATCAGACTCATATTGTTTAAATTGCTTGCACTGATTCACCCCCCCTCTCAATGCCTTATAAGTTCATCATTGTGGTATCTAAGGAATGATGATTTCATGTTATGTGCTTACACTAATGTTGATTGGGATGTTGATGTTGATTACCAGAAGAGTACCTCTGATGGGGCTTTCTTTTTAGGTAAGAAATTGGTTTCATGGGCTAGTAAGAAACAAGATTCAGTTTACTTATCTACTGTTGAAGTTGAGTACATTGTTGCTACTGGTAGTTGCACTTAGGTGGTTTGGATGAAACAAATGTTGAAGGATATTAGAGTTATCTATGATGAGCCTACTATCATATACTGTGATAATTCTAGTGATATTAACATGTCAAAGAATCTGGTGCAATAATCAAAGACTAAACACGTGTCAATCAAATATCATTACTTAAGAGAAAAAAGCCAGTGAAGAGGAAGTGAAGTTGGAGTATGTATCTACAAAGGAACAAATTGCTAATATTTTCACTAAGCCTTTGCTTGCAGATACATTTGTCTATTTCAGAGACAAGTTAGGGGTATTCGCCCCTCCTGATGAGAGCTAAATGCATTGAGTTGCATCAATCTGGTGGACTTCACTGTCTTATCTCTCAAATATGTATTGATGACTTTGTGTTTCTCCTCTGGTGGAGTAGTCTAGTTATTTGTTTTAGGGGGAGAGATTCATGATTTGTTTATTTAAGGAAGAGTTTGGTTTTCTGTTTCAAGATCTTTGGAATTGTTATCAAAGGGGGAGAGAAGCATGTGAAAAACGATTTTATATGCTTGATCTTAGGGGGATTTTGTTGGAACTAATTTCTTTCTATGCATTGATTGTTTTTCACATTCATATATTGTCATCAATGCCAAAGGGGGAGATTGTTGGACATTGTTGCTACTAGGATATGTTGTTGTCATTGATGTCAACATATTCTTGCTCTGGTAATTGCAAATTGGTTTATTGGGATTATGGTTTGGGGTATGGAGTATATCTAGTATCATTATATTCTTTTGTACTAGTTTTGGTGATCCCAGTAGCTTAAATGATCATATCAGATGATCCAGTTTTGCAGTTTGTTTTTTTGGTCAGTGCTTTGCAAATTTCAGTATTTCCTTCGGTATATTTCGGTGTGATTAGTCCTTGTGCTGCTATTTTGGGATATTGTTTGGGATGGTCTTGTGTATCTTCATTTTATATGGTTCCTAATTTGATGCTTTGTAGGTTATCTTTCTTCATGACAATTGTTGATGTTTGAGTGTTCTTGAGTTCCAGACGTTGTCAGATGAAAATTTGATAAGTGGTGTTGGTGCAGCTATTACTGATGATTCTAGCATGCTTGTTGGTGTTTCCTAATTGTGTCCTTTTTGTTTTGATGATCTGCATTGATGATTATGCAAGTTCTTGGTGATTATTTTGAACCAGTGATGTTCTTCGTGTTGTGCATTTCCCTACTGGTGTAGTATGTTGTGATTGATCTTGGTGTGAATTCTGGTGGTGCTGCATGTTTGGAGATTTGTTTTAGGTCCATGTTATATCATGAATATCATTATATTGGTCTGGTGGCCGATCTTTGTATCGTGTGATATAATTTTGTAATTGTGAGTTGAGGGTTTAGCCGACCTTATTGTCAAGGTTGATGAATTATATAAATAGGTGATATTGTCATGTAAATTGGGTGTCGTAGTTATGTCTGCATTATCAAAGAGTGGTGTATGTGCGATCAAGTGATTCATTGTTTGGCATTGTGATTGAGCATAGTTTGGTGTTGCAGAGTAGATAATTATGCTTAACCGGAACTGTCATCAGGCATTTGCAAATGTTATTATTGCAGTTCAATCCTTCTGGATTGAAGTTTGAATCTTGTTGTAAGTCAGTGAGACTTCCCTGAGGGTTGTAGCCTTATGAGTTATTATCTTTTGAGCAGTGAGCTCTAGGTAGTGTGTCTGAATGCATGTGCATTCCCCACTGTAATATTTTCACATACTACTGCAGAGTATCATCTTATTGTGGGTAGGTTCCCACCATGGTTTTTCCCTTAACCAAGTTTTCCACATCAAAATATTGGTGTTGTGTGTTGTGCTATTTATCTACTTATCTTTGTTGTTCTTGCAGTTTATCAGATCTATTTTTGTGATTAAGTTTGTAGATCCGGTGAAAACTGATTCACCCCCCATCTCATTTTTCCCTCATTTTGTTGCCAACAACTCCTAGATCTTGAAAAGGACCCACACCCTCACAAAAATTAAAAACAAACCCCCAAACAATCTAGAACCGTAACTCACTACCAAACACTACACATAGAACTAACACCGACAAGCCCCCACCAAAACCCCCAAACATATAGAGAAAGCTAAGAAAAATGAGCCAAATAGGCGTAGTTAGGGCTAGAACTAGCCCACATCACATAGGAGTTCCCTCGAATCACCAACCTCCTCCTATAACAACCATTAACTTCCATTCTACAATTTTTTTTTTCTTACCCTTTCTAACAATCTGATAAGGTTCATCATCACCCAAATATACCTGTCCAGAACCACATTGAACTTAATCTATAAATATTTAAAGGTTGTGTGGTATGCAATGGATCCTCTAAACTTATTACCTTAGCATTATCTAAGGAAAGAATCAAATCATCTTGTAATTAATTACTTGAAATATTTGCTTCCCTATTATTATCTTTTTTCTAACTCCTTGTTTATATTTCTAGATCAACAATCCTTCTTGAGGTGTCCTATCTTTCCACAGTGCTAGCAATCCTTCCTTTGGGTTGTGATATGCCTTTCTTTATTTTCCCTCTTTAATTGCCATGAATTCCTAAGCTTTTCTCCTCTCTCATTTGGTATTCCCTTGTACTTTAGATTCAAAGCATTGCCTAATGTTGAAGCATCACTTATACTATTTTTTTGTGTTTCTTCACTTACAATAATATCAACAATATCATCAAATTTTAAAACTGAGAATAGAGTTACTCACAACCATGATCAAGCTATTCTAGCTTTTTTATAAAAGAACATAGAATTAAGAGAGCATTAGTCTCTTCAAAAAAATCTAATTTTACAAAATTTAATTGATTGGTAACCATATCAAACTAAGTTAAATGATTTGTTACAGATCTTCCTATCATTTTCATATCAAATAAACACTTCATTAAATATACTTTATTTGAAGTTGTAACATAGTAAACTGTATCCGCATAAAATTTTATCCTCGCTTAAACTTCACCTTGGTCCTTCAGCTTTCGATGCCTGATGCATGTTTTGATCCTTCTCACACCACCCGAAATCTTGCTTTTTCATTACTTTCTCTGCCTTTCCTTAAAATTTGAGTCCTGATTAACAAGACCAAGGCACTAGGTGCCCAAGTCCTAACTCATGACCAGGGCACCCAATATCCCGATCCTCTTAATTAGTGCCCATTTTGGGTCCCCACAATAGTCATTTCATGTGAGCAAAACAAATTGACCCGTGTCGACGTGCTTTGTAAATTTAATTAATTTTTAGGTAGTTAAGTATAAAAGGAAGTCCACCCTCTCATTTGAAACCTAATCCTCTAAGTCATCTGAATTACACTATAGAAAATTTAGGTGAGCAAGCTATCAATCATTCATCAAGCATTGTAATAGAAGTGAAGTGAAGTGCATGCTTTCAAGATGGCATTCATGACCAACCTTCTTTGAAGACATTCTACATGAACCCCTAAAAACCTTGTGTGAGGATCAAGCACAACTTCATCAAGGTATATTTCAATTACAAGTATATTTACTTCACATCTGGTCTTTCCCTCAAAAAGAAAGCATTTAGCAGTCATTTCCATTTCATTTCATATTTCAAATTGAAGGTTAATTCCTAAACCATAGTTTGGCCTAAGGTAAATCCCTATCCCCAACATCATTCCCTCTCTTTTTGTGTGTAAGAAATAGGTTTGTGAGCTATACTCAAGAATTATTACAAAGTTGATAGTAACAAATTGGTTTAGCTTTTGACGGAGCAAAGTTTGAAGGACTAGGGAGGATATGTACTACCTAGTCTCAAAAAATCAGGCCGAACTTTTGGGAAGAGGTTCTAAATATATGTTTTTTGCCTAGATCTCAGTTTCTGGCCTCGTGGGATATTTGTAGCAGTTTATTTTTTGATAATTTGCTTCAATTATTCATGGTTTTACCTTAATTTCACAATTACCTTCCAAATTAAACTAAGGAAGAGGATAATAATTACCAACCAGTGGATATA
Source organism: Cryptomeria japonica (assembly GCF_030272615.1). Taxonomy (NCBI): domain Eukaryota; kingdom Viridiplantae; phylum Streptophyta; class Pinopsida; order Cupressales; family Cupressaceae; genus Cryptomeria; species Cryptomeria japonica. The sequence continues at coordinate 1,006,330,083 of NC_081407.1, read as the reverse complement.
ATCATAATTTTAGCCCTTCCCCATTTGGATTGTGGCTAGATATATTAGGTTCACTCATCTTTCAATGTATTGGGTTAATATGGTTAGTTAGTGGTTTTATTATCTTAATTGATTCCCCAATTCCTAATTTACACCCAAAACAGAAGTTGAGGTATTTTCATACAATTAAGACAATAATTTTAGTGTATCATTAGTTGTTGATGCTTTGGACATATTAAATGTTATAGATAATTCTAGGAACAACTGAATGTTTCCTAGAATGTCTTTCTATTTAGAATCTCCCATTCTATATAAAGGGAACAAAACAAGCTTTCCAACAATATAAAGTTTTCAAAAAATGGAGTTCAGATGCTCATTCTACGGCCCCGGAAGTGCAAAAAAGAGACCCCACTTTGACTGGAAAAAAGTACAGTCAAACAGAAAAATTGGAAAAAAAATTCCAACACTACGAGGTCCGGCTCAGAACCAGCTTTTCGACACCTATTCATTTAAAAAAAAAACGACTCCGTTTGCCCAAGTTATGAGGAAAAAATCAACCCATATGCACAAGAGGGCAGACAGAGGCTGCCTGGTGGCAGGGCTGGGCGGAGGTGGCCCGTGGGCGGCGGCAGGCGGGCGGCTCTGGGTCGACAGCCGTAGGCAGTGAGGAGGCGGTCGGGTGGGGCAGTGCAGTGGTGGGTGGGTAGGCACGGTCATGGGCGGAGCAGGGGCGGCTGGTGGGATCGGGAAGTGCCGATGGTGGAGGTCGTGGGGCCGACAAGGGTTGGCATGCGGTCGGAGGGGTCAGTGGAGGTCGGCAGGGCCAGGAGAGGTCGACAGCAACCGAGCTCGCCCTGTCAAGGTTGGTGGGGTTCGACCTGACAGGGCCGACGGCAAAGCCAGGGGGCCCCACGGTACCCTGTGTACCGTGGGGAAAACCCTCAAAAAAGATTTTTTTTTTTATGTTTGAAAATTTTTTATTTTCCAAAAAAACTTTGAAATATGTTTTTTTTTTAAAAATTTTGTTGATTTTTTTCAAAAAATAAAATTTCGGTTTGCATGCCGTAAAAAGGCAAAAATTTTTTTAAAAAATTCTCAAATTTCGTGCTAGGTTCGTACGACCTAGTACAAAAGAAAAATATACCCCCAGAGGCTCAAGTGTCGAAATTGGTCAAGTTTTACATGACCATAGGGGTTTTTGGGCCTTCTGAGCATGATGGTGAGGTCTATTTAGGCCCAAAGTGCTAAAAAAAGGCCTATCCCTAGGTGCACAAAAAAAACTTCTAAAAAATCTTAGATCTGCTTCCAATGCAAAATACTCAAAACAAGAACAGGTAGCTGCGGATCTGAAGCTTTGATACCATGTGAGAGTTGAAAAATACAACACCACAAGAGCCCAAATGATCTCTGCAAATTGAAATAAACCTATTACAAGGAGAAGCAAGGAAACAACAAAGAAAAACCAAATACACAAGAGAATGCTCAAAAAGATTGGAGCTCAATATTCACAAAAATGTGTAATGTGATCAATGATACAAATAAAAGAATTAACCTCTAATAGGTCAAGAAACCCTAAAAGGGAAAACCCTAGGCTTTCACATAATAATTAATAAAAGAATTAATTATTATGCACCTAATGTTAGCTTAAGTGTAAAAGAGATAAAGGGAACTTAATTAATTAAACAAATGTTGTTTAATTAATCAAGTAAAGACTTGATTACTCTAACAATTGGTTTATTTGCTTTTCTTTGTAACAACCACCATAAATCTTTTTGATATACTAGATAATCTTTTATCTATTTTTTTTTGGTCGGTAATATATAATATTTTATTAATATGATATATCAAAAAGAGTACATACTGCAAAAAAAACCCCAACAATATCGACTGCACAACATACCACCCACAAGATCAAAAATTTGAGAATAGCCCCCCTTTAACCCTCTACAATCACTCCAAAATGGAAGAGTTTGAATAAATGGTATAGATCATATATAGACAACCCAGCCGTTATCACTTATACAACAAATTAAAAATATATCGCTATCATTTTTTTTAAAACAACCTTAAGCTATCACCTACTATACTAAACTAAACAACTAAGTATTCTCAGGTTCATCGTTGAACCTAGACAAAATTTTAACAACTTCCTTTGTGCGCACTCACGGTCTCATCTCTTAGCCCATCTCCACCCATTCCACTTCACGCGCCACTCTAAGAGCCTCCTCAACTCACATTAAATCGACAAAGGTCTTGAACGCCTCCTAGCCATGGCATGTCATAGCTCCACACCTTTCCTTCAACTCATCCTCTTGCCAAGGAACAAAGGGAAGAAGATTAATAGGTTCTGCCATCCCTACCGAAGGTCAATTACATCACCCAGGATTGTCCATTCTAAGATTGAATTCATACCTCCCAAATATTCTTGTGCTATTAACTCATGCAACACCCAATTCACCTTATCCACTATATTCTCAAATTCCAATCCCCAAACAATAATTAATGAGTAATTTTCCATGTTGGTTCTATATCTGTGTCTTATATATACAATGTCCTCCCCTAACACAAGTTTAACCACATCCCTCAATCTATCATCCTTGTAAAGAAACATGCCTTGTAATCGACTATTCGACACCTTGCCCATGAAAGACACTAATTTCTATTCAGTCTTAAAAGTAAAGCTACCTTCCATCTTCCAATTGCTACAGTGTTGTCACCTCTGTAAACTTTGTCTCTTCTCTTTGCAAAATGCTCTTGAAGATGAACGAGCTTGATAAAATGAACGATAGAACCACCAAATATAATTAAAACAATATGTAGACGTATAAAAATGACCATATTCCTAAATGAATATTTTATGTTCATTCCTCTATTTTAGTTAAATCTAGTTTAACTAAATCACCCACATTCCTCTATTTAATTAAGTAAATTATTCAATTTATTTAGTTAAATTCACTTAAGTCCTTTACATCATTTAATTGAATAAATTATTTTGTTTAGTTAAATTTCTTCTTCTTACCTTTTAATTAAATTTATATTTAATTAATAGTCTACCCCAAATTGAATAAATCTAAGTTATTCAATTTCCCAAATTGCAACCAAATTGAAATAAAGTAATTTATTTTAATTAATTCTATTTTCCCTCACCCACTTGCATTTTCCTACATCTCCCACTTGCATCCTAAACCCTATTCCTAATTTCTTCTAGAATCCATCTAATCCTAATCAATTAGCCCAGACCCATTCATCATCCCCTTTCCCTAAATTTGAGGAGGTCACTTCTCAAATTTGGAGTAAAGTCTTCAAAAGGCATTAAGGCCTTTATCCATTCAACAAGCTAATTATTGAATACCCCCAAATTTGGAAGGACTCTTACAAATTTGTCCCCAAAGTCTTCAAACCATTAATGGTTAACTAACCCTTAGTGGCATGGTTAGAGACTTTTTGACTAACTTAACCTCCATCTAATCCAAGGGTCTCATCAAGCATTTATTGCTTTGACCATGGTTATTCCTTTAACCTTTGCACAAGAGTTTACCCCTTGGGTAAAATCTTTATCCAATGGATAAGCCTAACCTAACCTTAACCCTTACCTCCTAGGGTAACCATGAGGTCTTCTCAAGCATTTAATGCTTCTTACCTGTCCTCTCAACCAACCTTATGTTGACAATTGTCACCATTTCATTGGTGAAAATTGAAAACATGGATTGACAACTTTCAAACTTGACCCTTGATTAACTCTTTCAATCCTGACCATCCATTGCCCTATTTTGACTATAAATAGAGCTCTCATTCCTCCATTTTAAATCCATGCAAGCTTTTAGTATCTCATTTATGCTCAATTTTATTAACACATCTAGCTTCTCTTTGTAATAGGAATTAATCTAATAAGCACTTTAGGCTATTTCCTTTATCATTAGCTTAACTCATAAACTAGTATATCATGTTAGGATAGTATTGCTACTAATCTTGTCATCTTATAATCTAGTTTATTGCATTTGTAGAATCATGCATAGATAGGATGCATTTTTATAACTAAATCAATCATAAGCATCCCTCGTTCTTTCATTTGTCATCCCTAAGCCACTTTGCTCAGTGATCTGAGAGCAAATGCATTGGCTTGAGGGACCTTGTGAGATAGAGAACCATGGAACCAACTTTGGGAAGTTGAGTCATTCTTCATGACTCCATAACTTGCACCAAGAAGTCCCGTGGGTGTGTGGACAAGCCTCTTTGAGCTTTATTTTTCACATTTTAAGTTTCATCGCCCTGCTTTTCCTGCATACATTTCTGGCGCCCACCGTGGGGCTCTACCCCATTAATCAAATCAGTTTTTAAAAATAAACACTTGTGCAGGTACGTGAGAAATATGAATCAGTGTGTAGGGAACATCCCTTAGCACATTTAGTGGATCATTTAGCACATCTGGCTCACTATTTGGCGCGTGAGACTCATTTTCTAGCGCATGAAGATCATACTTTAGCGCATCATCCTCACTAACCTTTTCTTGTAGGTCTCAACGTGGAATAATAACAACTTAGCGCATATGGAAAACAACTTAGTGCATCGGGTCTGTCAGATAGCGCATTCTAGCTATACAGTAGCACGTATAGTGTGTCCTATAGTGCATCACAGATAAAGGCAAAAACCAAAAACTGTAACCGAATGTAAAAAAAATTAGACTTGTTGAAGTCCACAAATTGTCTAACAATTTTTCTTGGTATTTTGCAGGGTTCTAACAAATTTCTTGCAGATAGGAGCTTAATTTTAGGATCATTAAATAGTTTAAGTTTTTACTAACTTAGTTAAGTTAGTTAAGATATAAACTTCTTTTGATTCTTGTTAAAATTGAACTCACTTTTGTTTGGGCTTTAAAAAGAACCACAAAACAAATTTTTCCTTGCTTTTCTAGGAGAGAAAATTTTCAAATTGGGTTTTAAAAAGAACAAATCAATTTTTTTTCAAGTTTTGCAAACAAATGGATTAAAAAGAACTTCACCATCCTTTGGTGTATAAAAGGATCCATTTTAGGTTTTAGCAAAGTAAAGAACCACACAAAGTCCCAAAAGTCTTTTTGCAACTAAAGAGGGAAGATATTCCCCTTTCAATCGATTTCTTTTGTTGACGAAAATCATGTTCACTTTGTTGACCAAGTTCTTTCTTTTTAGATCAGAAAATCATTGCCTTGAAAAATTAAAAGAAACACCATGTTTTTGTGGAACAACATCTCCATATAGGATTAGCAAATCATTGCTTTGAAGGGCTAAAAAGAACTTGTGTGCTTTGTCTCGAAAGTGGAAGGTATATGCTCTCCCCTTAATTGGGTGATCAAAGCCAGACCACTCTTAAAGCTTTCTTTAATTCAAGAAATAAAACCTTTAGCAGGCCTGCCTTCCCGAGGGATTGAAAAAATCTTAAAGCCATTTTTGGCCGGTGTGAAGGGAACGACCTAAGTGGGAAATGACTTTGAAGCCAAGTGTTCCAACCCACTATAATCAAAAGTGGAAAGTGATGAAAGTCCTTTTCAACGGTTGCACGCAGCTATTAGCCTTCCCTTAGTATCCTTGAGATACATAAAGCCTTTGTTCTAAAGGTTGGGAAGCCTCCTAAGGAATTTTATCACTGACGGCCGAACAGGAAGCTTGATTACGAACCTTAGCATAGAAACTTTGAGCCGAGTCAGTAACCAGACATTTACAATATCATAGTGCAAGGGTGGGGAAGAATCCGCCCCCAAGATCACTCACCATATATCTCCCAAGATAACTACTCAATTGTGAAGTAATTCACTTTGGGTTAATTTCTGGCAAAAGACAAAAAAATGGGCGCCCCTTAGGGGGTGACATGGCTATTTGAGTTGATAGAGTATCGAGACTAGTGGGCTATAATATTGCTTATGACCCTTGAATAAAGAGTCTGATTGAAATGCATGTTGTATCTAAACCTATTGAAACATTGGGGATTTGAACACATCCTCGTAGAACATACACTTATTGTTTAGATTAAGCAAAATGGTTGTCTCTTTGGTGTCGTGCTTTCATTTGTTATTTCATAAAATCATCTATCAACACTAAAAACTCAAAGCAAAATTTCAAAATTGCAGAAAAATAACCAAGTCAATATATTTCAGGGCAGTTTAGCGCGTAAGAGCAACTTCTTAGCGTGTAGGAACCATCTTTTAGCGCATTAAACCTTCTCTTTAGCACATCAAGTCTTAACAGTAGCACTTCACTAGAATTTAAAAACAAGCAGTGGCAATTAGCACGTCTTGAAAACAGTTTAGCATGTTGAAGCATCAACTTAGCATGTAGAAGTCAAACTTTAGCGCGTAGGGTTTAACTGTTAGCGCATAGAAGGCCCATATTGGCGCATGACCTTTTGAACCAAAGCTGAAGCAAAATTAAACAATATTAACTATTTAGCGTGTATTAAGGGGCAGCATAGCATGTGGAGTATTTTCGCTAGCGCATAGAGAAGTTTTTATAGCGCATTGCGTCTCTATTCTAGTACATAGTCAAAACTAGAAAAACATGGGGCAAAACAGAGGTCAATTTTGAAAATTTTGAAAACAATTTCGAAAGCTTTCCTTCATTAGCCTGAACTTCATCAATCAGAAAACCAAAAACAAAGTATCAAAATCTATTTGTAAAAGCAAGTTTCCATCAAGCATAGTTGTTTGAAATCTGAAACTAGTCACAAGATAAACATATCTATCCTATCAAAATCGGGAAACATCATCACAAGTGGCAAACAGGTCCTTTAAAATCAAACGGATTTTTTTATCCCAAAACACACTTGTTTAAAACTCCAAGTTGTCAAATCAAGTTTCCATATCGGGAAAGCTTGTATTCTATATCATTTGATGCACTTTGTTGTGAGGGGGCATCTAAACCTTCACTTTGATAAAGTAGAACTTGAGTTTCCAAAACAAGCTAAACTGAATCCAAAACAAATCAAAGGAAACCATTGAGCGCTTGTGCATGACTAATCCTCATATTCTGAAAAGAAAGAATATTTATCATAACACTAAGTTGAAGAAACAACAACTGAGTTCTTCGAAACTTGCCAAAAGAAATAATTTTTTATACATCAATCGTCAACTCTTCAAATCTCATCGAACATTCCTTTGTCATATACGATTATATCTTCAAAACAAAACAAATGAATTTGACAAGGAACCATTAAGGAGTAGAGAATTCTGTCAAAAGCCCGTATTTAACCAACAAATAAATCATGGAGGGAAGATCAATCCGACATTCTTTCCCGACGAGTGCATCACTTACAACATACCTTGATTCGAACCACCAACCCCTGAATAAAACATTGAAGAAGAGTTCATTCCTTTTGTCACAGAAAGCTTCTACTAGATGCCTGTTGTTACTTGCTCTCAATGAAACAAACAAAGTGAATACAATCAGAATCCAACATGAATCGAAGATTATCAAATCCTTTCGAGCGTCCAAATCTAGAGGACACCAAAATTTCTAAAGAACTTCTTCAAGAATGTCAAGAGAGCGCTTCGTTTCAAAAACTTGTCGAAAGACTCATGGAAAATGACAAGGAAAAATACCTACTCATGCTCACAAGAAAAGGAGTTAAACTTCCCAAAGACTTTGACACGGACATTTTTAGAACAAGATCTCAAAATTATGAATATCAAGAACGACAACAAGAGGAAGAGGCATATGACCCTGGGAAAGATATTCCTAAACAAAATCTACCAAAACAAAATATACCCAAGCAAAACATCCTCGAGCAAAATATACCGTTCCATACACCATTTCAGCCTAGAATTAATGCAAGGGAAGAATTCTTCCCTCGATAAAATAATTCACCTTTGATTTCTCTTACTCAACAAATGCAAATGTTACAAAGACAAATGCAAGACATGCAACAAGGGACAACAGTACGATATTCATTAACTGAAATTTGTCCTTATCCGTTTGACAGAAGATTGAACATGGTACCTTTTTCTCCAAACTCAAACGTTCCCAAATTTGACAAATATGATGGGAAAAGTGATCCCCATGATCATGTTTGATAATTATGTACAATGATTCTTGAATTTGCTCATGATGATACCTATTTGATGAGGTTATTCCCAAGAAGCTTGGGAGGACAAACAATGGAATGGCTATCCAAAATCACACCTCCCGTCAGATCATTCGATGAACTAGTCAACAAATTCATAACTCAATATTCCTATAACATTCACCATGCTATCACCATGTTAGACGTCTGTAATACCAAACAGAAAAACAATGAAACATTCATGGTCTTCCTTCAACGTTGGCGGCGTATGGTTTCAAGATATCCTCGTGATGTACCCGAAAAGGAAAAGATGAAAATTTCCATCGACAACTTGAATAGTGAGATGAGTTACAGACTCAAACTCCAATGCATACCATCTTTTTGCTAAATTGATTGAGAATGGCATCCAAGCAGAAGAAGCATGTGTCAAAAAGGGGACGTTGAAATTTTTCAAAGAAGGAACAAGTTCATCCAATTACAACAACCAAAACAACAACAACTTGGACAAATCCAGATTCTAGACCAAAAAGAAAAACAATGGAAATGAAGGAGGAACTGAATCAAATGATCCAAAATCAAAGCAGCCTGTGCTCGCAGTATCAGGTAATCCTCAAGCTACAAAGAATCCCAAAAGTGCTAACCCAGGCAGTAACACTCATGCACCGAATACCAATCAAGATCAACTCAACACAAACAATACCCAAAACAATAACACTAATAGGGGACCTAATCCAAACTTATGGGTTAATGCAAACAAATTTCACAAATGCATTTATACACCACTAGGGCAATCACTGGAGTCAGCATTCAAAGAATTTATGGCAAACAAAATTATCTCTTTACCTGCAATCAACAACTTTGAACCACAAATCAAACCACCCTAGTGGAATGACTCACACTTTTGTGATTTTCATTGCAACAAAGGTCATCAAACAAATGATTGCATGAGGCTGAAAAACATTGTTCAGGACATGATCGATAGAGGTGATTTAACGGTCAATGGTCTCAAGACAAATGGTGACCATAGAGCTTTCAAGAATCATCTTCCAAACTACAACAAGGATGGAGCTTCAACCTCAAGCAATACACATGGAGCTCATATCAATCACATATACAATAACACCATCAATCACATATCAGTTGAGGACAATCAAGTCAATGTTATCACAATCAAAGACAAGCGTGAACATGAATCTGTCAACGTAACAACCAGAGCTCAAAAATATGTCTTGAAGGGACATATGGCAACAACAAAGACCATATCCCAAAATTCAATATGATCTAGTCAGTCAACTAAGCAAAACTCCTCCTCAAATATCTATACTTGAGTTGTTGAAGCTTTTGCCAAAACACAAAGACATATTGGAACAAGCGTTACTAGAAACAAATGTACCTCAAGATCTGGATGCTGACAAATTCCAAACCATGGTGGCTCATATGACAGGGCCTCATAACCTCACTTTTTCTAAGCATGATAATATCTCATTGAGCCATCCACATAATACTCCACTCCATATTGAAGTCATGGTCTATAAACATCGAGTTAAACGAGTATTAATAGATGGAGGAGCTGGACTTAATATTTGTACCTTAAAACTTAACTGTGCATTAGGCTTCTCTGAGGAGTCTATTGATCCATGCAAAAAGATCACTATAAAGGCATATGATGATGAGGAAAGATCATCTAAAGGAAAAGTCGTGTTGCCAATTCAGGTAGGACCGATACAAAAGGATACTATGTGCCAGGTCTTAGACATAGACCTCACATACAATATCTTATTGGGTCGACCCTGGATAAATGAAATGCAAGCAGTACCCTCCACTTATCACCAGTGTGTTAAATTCCCCTACAATGGGCAGGAGGTTTCTATATCAGCTGATCATAATCCATTTCAGCATTGTAATGCTATGGGGGCAGCCCAAGACAACTTGGTTCCACATAATAGAGAAAAACAAAATTCCTTAGCACCAGATCTTCAACAAGAAAAGTCTAAATCATTATCTAGGGATTTCAAGCAGAAAATGAAAATCAAAGAACAAGGCATGGGAGAATACTCTTTGGAACCCATGTGTTTGGCCAACTTCCCAACATCACCTAGATCTCATGGATTACCTACAACATCAACACATCAAGCAACTCAGCCCATCACCAAGTTTGATGACACATTTATCCAACTCGACGCTCTAGCACATGAATCCGAGGAAAAGGACATCCTTAGTTGGCTATACAAAGATGAGGAAGAAGACAGAGCAGCTACTGTGGAAGTAGCTATACCAACACACTTGTATGGAAAAGGCTACTTAATCATGAAACAAATGGGATACAATGGCAAAGGACCTATTGGTAAGTGTCAGGAAGGCATCACAAAACCATTGGATCCTCCTTCACAATTCAGTAAAGACAAAAAGGGATTGGGCTTTGAACTCACTCTACTACCAAAGAGGGCACCACACAAATATCAAAAACCTCAGTGGAAAGAAAAGAAGTACAAGGAAGACTCCTGGTAGGAGGCACTATTTGAGTCAGCAGAGACAATACGCAAGGAACATGAATATCAAGAAAGGAAGCAATATCAAGAGAAGCCCATCATTCCAAAGAAGGCAACATCTACAGAAGTACATCATATTCAAGAACTAATATCTAGAAAAGAGGAATCACCTCCTGATTGTATTATTCCTCCTAGAGAAAAGACAGTATATGAACAAATGAAAAAAGTGGAAGCAAGATCTGATACAGAATCAGAGAAAACTATCAAACTTGTATCAATCATCAAAAACCTATTCTCACCCTACAACATACCAGTTCACAACACTGATAGAATCTGAGATGATACCTTTGAGACTGATTCCAATGAATATGAATGGGGCACCTCTTCTAACATTATTGAAGATATTGGTGCAAAAGACAGTCATACACCCATCTCTCAAGAAGAAAGCGACACAGAATCTAGACCACTTGAATTTGGTCCACAAAATATCTATGACGCCAAGAAAAATGAGCAGCAACATTATGAGCAAGTCTATATGGAAAATGATACCATCGAAGACCTCGATGAGATCCTTAACTTCTTTAACACCCAGGCCAACCACGATGATACCTCTGTCCTGACACTTATAGCGGTCGAACTTGATCCACCTAATGACTCCTTACCACTTGTCTTTCCAGACCTCATAGACTGGGATGAACCTGAAACTCACGATATACCAATTTTCCCAAATGATGAATCCATTATCCATTACTTATGTACCATTAACCCAAAAATAGACTCTACCAGTGAACAAAGTAATGATGTCTGCAACCAGGGGAGTGCTAAGTCTCTCAGTCGCAAAAATGAGCAAAATAAAAGATCTACTACTGAAAACTAGTCAATGGCAGCAATAGATCACACAAAAGTAAAAATAAAGGACGCATCTGAGGGTGAAAACCTTTTTAAGGTACCTAAAGATGGGAGACTTGAAACTCTTCCTGAGCATTATCATGAGCGATCACCCATATTGATTGAGCCCACTCAATCAATCAACATTGGTACCACAAAAGGAACCCAAAATATACACCTTGCAGAATCTCTGATAGAGGAAGAAAGATCAGAATTTATTAAATTTTTTAAAGAAAAAAAAATCAACTTTGCTTGGTCATATGCAGATATGCCTGGGATTGATCCACAATTGATCATGCATCACCTATCCATTACTCCAAGAGCTAAACCAGTAAAGCAAAAACTGAGAAAGATGAATCCACATGTAGCACTCATGGTCAAAGCTGAACTGAAGAAACTGTTAGACGTCGGATTTATCTGACCCATCGACTATGCTGAATAGATTTCCAACATCGTACCAGTATCAAAACCAGATGGCAGTATTAGAATATGCACTGATTTTAGAGATGTCAACAAAACCTGTCCAAAGGGCGACTTTCCTTTGCCCAGTATCGACATAATTGTAGACCTCACAGCATGCCACGCAATGCTATCACTAATGGACAGTTTTTCAAGCTATAATCAAATCAAGATAGCCCCAGAGGATCAATATAGAACAACGTTTACTTGTTCGTGGGGAACGTATTGTTGGAATGTCATGCCTTTTGGCTTAAAGAATGCAGGAGCAACTTATCAACGAGCAATGACGACAATCTTTCATGACATGATGCATACCTTCATGGAAGACTATGTGGATGATTTACTAGCTAAATCCTTCACCAGAGTAGAACATCTGATCATCTTAGAAATTTTTTTTGATAGATTGAAAAAATTCCAAGTTAGGATCAACCCTAAGAAGTGTGTCTCTGGGGTTACATCAGGCAAATTACTAGGCTACATAGTTTCAACTAAAGGTATTGAAGTGGATCTAACAAAGGTACAAGCCATTATGGAGATGCCACCACCAAAGAACATCAACCAACTTAGATCTCTACAAGGATGACTCCAATCAATCAGGCGATTCATCGCTCAATTAGCAGATAAAAGTCTCCCATTCAATCATTTGCTACATAAAAATGTACCATTCATATGGGAAGCCAAATGTGCAGAATCTTTCTATCAAATCAAGCAATATCTAATGAACCCACCAGTTCTAGTACCACCAATAGCAGGGAAGCCACTCATTCTCTACATTTCAACAACAAACGTATCACTAGAGGTATTGTTAGCACAAGAGGATCAATAAGGCAAGGAGCGAGCTATCTATTATATCAACAGGACATTGAATGGATATGAACTCAACTATACATTCATTGAGAAAGCTTGTCTAACAGTGGTATTTGCCTCTCAAAAATTTTGGTACTACATGCTAGCTCACACAATTAGGCTAGTTGCAAAAATTGATCCTCTCAAATATTTACTCAGTAAAGCAGCTCTTACAGGCATATTGGCTAAGTGGGTCATGATCCTTAGTGAATTTGATATCCACTACATTGAGGGAAGAGTTATCAAAGGACAAGCAACTGCAGATCAACTGGCAGAAGCACCACTACCTAGAAAACAAACTATGGAGATCAAATTTCCAGATAGAGATGTTCTTGCTATCTCCACCAAACAATGGACCTTATATTTTGATGGATCCTACACGCAACATGGCTCAGGTGCTGGCATTTTGTTCATCACCCCTGAAGGACACACTATACCAAGATCATATAGGCTTATGTTTCCATGCACACATAACGTTGTTGAATATGAGGCATTGGTTATAGGGATCAAAATGGTCGTAGAATGGAGAATAAAAGAGTTAAAAGTATACAGAGATTTGCAACTAGTCATCAATCAAATCAACAATGACTATCAGACAAAGGACGACAAGTTGCTACCCTACAAGAGAATGGTGGATGATTTCAAACAATATTTTGTACACATCACCTTCGAGCAAATACCAAGGTTGGACAACATAGCAGCCGATTTAATGGCTACTATCGCTTCACTACTGCAAATTCCAGAGCAACAGAGTTGTTACGAGTTTCTGGTAGAGCAACTGTTCTCCCCAGCCCATGATCATTCTGAATCCCATGTTATCTACGCCTTGACCGGTTCCGACTCTCCATTATATGGACCGATATACGACTATCTTAAGAATAATATCCTACCCATTGACCTGTCCCGACACCAAAAATGTAACTTTATCCGACAAGCCGCCCGTTATACTCTTACTGCTGATACTTTGTATCGTTGAGGTCTAGATGGTACTCTTCTTCATTGCCTTGATCATAATGAATCTGACTCCGATTTACATAGGCTTCACGAAGGTATCTATGGCACACATTCAAGTTGTACTACTCTTGCTAAAAAGCTTCTAAGAATGGGATATTATTGGGCGACAATGGAAAAAGACTCTTACCACTTTGCAAAGAAGTGTCCTAAATGCCAAATCCATGGAAATCTTATACATGCACCAGCACAGGAACTGCAACCATTCACAATATCTTGGCCCTTTTGCCAGTGGGGACTAGACTTGGTTGGAAAAATTCATCCTTCATCTTCAAATGGACACAAGTTCATTATAACTGCAACAGAATACTTTACCAAATGGATTGAAGCAATCCCCATGACCACAGTGACTGGGAAACAAATTGCCTCTTTTATCCTTAATTATCTAATCTGCAGATATGGCATTCCAAGTTCCATCATCATAGATAATGGACGACCTTTCAATAACCAAGATGTACAAGAACTATGTGAAAAATTCAAAATCCAACATTGTTTTTCTACACCTTACTACCCATAGGGGAATGGTCAGGCAAAAGCATCCAACAAAACAATATTGAAAATCCTAAAGAAAACAGTGAATGATATAGGCAAAGATTGGCATATACAACTCAATCCAGCACTTTGGGCATACAGAACTAGCATCTGCACACCTACAAGAGCTACACCATATTCATTGGTATATGGATCAGAAGCAATTTTACCCTTGGAGGTAGAAATTCCATCGCTCAGAGTCTCTTTGAAAGGCTTAATCCTAGATGAAGAGTATCGAGTTAACCGACTACAAGAGCTTGAACTTCTAGATGAACGATGCCAACGTGCCGACACTCATCTCAAAGCATATCAACAATGCATGTGCAAGAGCTACATCCACAAGGTCATTCCTAGAATTTTTAAAATTGGAGACCTAGTACTCAAAGAAAATCCTAGAAATCAGCAAGATCGGGAAAAGAAAGGAAAATTTGAACCTAACTAGTTAGGTCCCTATGTCATTATATCAGCTTATGGATTAGGCACCTATCAGCTAACAACTTCAGAAGGAGATGTGCTCGACGAACCAACTAACAACATCCATTTGAAAAAATACTACACTTGAGTAGTCTAAATGCACGGAAAAGTAAAAAAATAAAAAATATCAAAAAATCAAGAAAAAGCAAATTAAAAGGTACAATAAAAATAACTAGTGAAAACCTGGCAACAAGCGCTATTTGTGAGAGGATAGCTCCTCTATTTATATCCATACCATATATCCACAGTAAAGCACTATTGACCATCGCCCGATATTTTTATCACAATATCCATCCAGGACATACTTAGCGTAGTCACTATCCTGGTTTATCTACATATCCTTTCACCGCATCTCACCATGGTTTGGTAATCACTGTACATATCCACATTAAGAAGTACACTTGACTAGGGGCAGTAATCAAAACTTGCACCACATTCAAGGCATCAAAACTAGTCACAAACTCAAAACATCATATCCAACAAAACAACACTCACACGATTGCAAAACAAAACATTGATCGCTTCACAGGATTCACAAAATACGATGGATGATTTTCTGAAGTATCAAATGTTGCATCTTGCATAAATTTTTGACTATTTTTACACTTGAACTTTTTGAATTGTTGGATCCTCTATATTTTCTCAACAATGCTTCAAAGCTAGAGAACGTCGTGGGGACTCTAATATTTTCTTAGTTTTATGTCTGTGAGGCGATCATCTATACTATGTAAATACTTGTCTCGAGACGTGATTCGCAACACATCACTGAAGACATGATTCCACTTTACGCATACAAATGGTTAAATCTTGTCTATTTCTATGCAATCTGCACTTAGATCATCCTGGTTCAATTATACCTTGACGCTTGTGCTATCTTGCAAAATCAAAAATCATGTAAATTTTTCTCAGGTCATTAGGTTCAATTATACCATTATGCTTGTATAAATTTTCAACATATCCCAAAACAAATCAATGCTCAATGATGATACATACAAAGAAAGCAAACAACATGTGGCTATACAGGGATGGCAAATGCAGAATGAGGATGCTCAAAAACAATTAGTCGCATATCATATCATACATCTCATTTTTAAGATACATCTCACAACATATCATATCATACATCTCATTTTCAAGATACGTCTCATAGCATATCATTATCATACATCTCATTTTCAAGATACATCTCACAACATATCATTATCATACATCTCATTTTCGAGATACATCTCACAACATCATGCATCATTACATCATATTCATCAAATATCATATCACATACATTTATCTAAGCATTGCATCATCATAGAATAATCAAAAGCATACAAAAGACATAATCCATAACACATCACATGAGGATCAAATAAAATGGTGTCATATATATATCTCAAAAAATGATCAATATACAATGGAGACAACGTCTCTCAGGTATGACTTTCTCCTGAAGGTGACGGTCTCGCTGTAGATGTCCCAGCACCTAGATCTCTAGGTGGATCCTATCTAGGAGGCCCTATCACACCTCTGCTCTCCGTCCTCGACCCAGTCTCTCAAGATCGAATAGCTCTTGAGTGTGTAAAACTCTGCACTTGGCGCTCCCTAGGCACTGCATCCTCATAGTGGCACCAGTAATACTCCGCCTCCTTGGCTCTCAAAGCCAGCTCTCTTAAGGTGTCTCTCATCAAACCACCTACTGCCGCTCTCTGCAAACTCGCTGTGAGCTCCTCTGCTTGACCCCGCCACTCTATCTCAGTATCGTGCTTTGTGGTCAATTGAGTAATCTGATGTTGATGCACCAACAACTGTGTCTACAAATGTTGCACCGACAACTGTAGAGAGCTAATCTGTGCATCCTTCGCATGCGTCGGAATTCGCATCTGTAGGGGTACTTGTGAAGGGGTACCCCCTGTCCCTCTACCCGTCCTCGGTGCCGGTGGAGGTAAAACATCTGACCTCCTCTTCTGGGCCGGTCGTTTGAAGTCATCATACCCTCCCACTACCGCTATCACCTCCCCAACCCTCTCCTCACTCCCAGCTCTGATAACCAAACCTCCTCTCCCTCTATCCATCACAGCTCGCCACACAACTCTCTCTGCCCGTATCCCCCTATCACCACCATCTCCACCCCTATCTCCTCTCCTCCCCTGATCCAATCTCCCTCTATCTCCTCGCCAACCTCAGCCACCTCCTCTGCCATCTCCGCCATCACCTCCTCCTCCATCACCACCCCCCTCATCTACCTCCTCATCGTCATCAAAAGTCAGAATCATCTCAGTTGGATCTGATATTCTGGCCACTGCACGCACTACAAAGAGTACTGCAAACTCGTCAGTCATCCCTACATCCACTATCTCAGGGGCATAATCCCAAATATGGCTGACTAAATGAAAGAAATCCTCCACTGTCGCCGCCCTATCAATCATAGGCCCCCAATCCGGAATATCCTGTCTCCGTCGAGCTTAAAAACATGCTCCCTGTGGAATCCCCTACTATTGACCATATTGTTGCAGCACCCGGCTATGCAGAAACCTCTCAATCACGAAGGGCGTCCGCCCTATCAAATATCTGGTCATGTAAACGTAGGGCATCTCCATCCCATCCTTTGTCCATACCTCGCAACCTATATATGGTCGCCAGACGACCGTATCAATATCATCCAATACTCTCCTCCAGTGCTCTAGTTTTCCCAGCTTACACTGGACAACTATCCTTTTGTATCTATATGCATACGCACACCCAATAGGCCTATCTCTGTCCGCCAATGGCCTAGCTGTGAGAATATGCTCCCACACCCATACCTGTAGCACTGTCACTCCAACTGATAAACTGCCATAACCTAAGCATACCACTTGATGTAAATCCCTGTATAAGTGGGCCAACATAGCTGACCCCCATGCAAATCGGCAACCCTGCGTCACCATATCCTCAAGAACCAATCCCCACCCCACTGCTAGTCCCTTCGACCTACGGTCGGGACATAAGAACCCACCTATGAAACCTACCAAAACCGATGGTAGAGGAGCATAATCCAAATCCAAGAACTCCTACCAGGGGATCTCATACCCACAAACAATATCATCCTGCAAGATCCGGTGAAGTGCCTCAGTCCCACCACAGGAATCCGTAGAATCCGATAACTATCCTCAGGCGTCATTGTAATCTCGCCTATCACTAAATGGAAGGTGTTCATATCACTGTGCCACCTCTTCATCAATGTTGTCAATAAACCCCGATTTACGATAAACTGAGGCATATCTAACAACGAGGTCAAGCCACACCTCTCAATAATGTCTCTATCTGCATGTGTCAATCGTGGTATCAAGGACCACTATCTCGGAAATCACTCACGTGCTTGAACCACTCCAAGATGCTCCTGTCAAAAATCAAAGCAAGTCCAATATCAGTTTCCTCATCAAAACATAGATACCAAAATCAAATTCATATCAAAACTTGAAACTTTGAAAAATCTAAATCAAGTTCCACATCATTTCGATTCATCAAATCATATCAACTTGTAACACAACTCAAGTTTCACAAATCATATCAACTTGTAACACAACTCAAGTTTCACATCCATATCAACTTGTAAAACAACTCAAGTTCCACAATCAATGCAGCTTGTAAAAAAAAATCAAGCTCCACAATTCATATCAAACACATTCATATCAAAAACCACATCATATCAAATCCGCATCAAATCTATATCAACATGAAAAAATCGTAAATCAAATCAAGTTATATCAGAACTCATATTGGACAACTCATCAAAACAATGACAGCAGCCACGCAGATCGACAATTTACACCTATCCTGGCAGAACCAGCATCAACCTACTAATTTTCTTCATTCACAAATCACACTATACCAAAATTTTTGCCTATGCACTAAACAATTTTGTCTACGCGCTAAACTGCTTACCATGCACTACCCTGTCATCTCCAAGCACTACCTAATATACCCTATGCGCTACCATTTTCTTCCAAAGCACCATTCAAATTATCCTAAGCACTACATTACCCTATGCGCTATTCTATCCTGCTTTTGTGCTACATGTCTAACCCTATGCGCTAGGTCATACCTATGCGCTATCTAGCCCTACCCGTGCGACCTCCTAGAAACCCTATGCACTAGGTGTATCCTATGTGCTACCCGTTTTACCCTCTGCACTACCCTGTGCACCCGATGCACTAACCTAAGCCTAAGCGCTAACCTAGTCTACCCATGCACTTCCCTAAACTTTTCAGACGCTATCCTATTTTTTTAAAACCTACGCGCTACGAAACCTATCGTATGCGCTACATTTTGTCTCCGATGTGCTAAAACGTAAAATACGCGTGACAAATTGAAACCATGACCAAGAAAGACAACATGAAAAATCCAAAAAGGGTCAAAAAGGTTGACTTGCCGTGTTGGCATTACAATATGTTGGGAGATTGTTGGCATTACAGTAAGTTTATTGGTATGAGGATATTGAGAAGGTTGTTGGAGATTATTGATAAAAGATGATTACTGTCTTACTATTATTATTTTGTCATTGATGTCAAGCAATTGATTCTCTGATTCAGTATGATGTTACCATATCTTAAAGAGTATGTTTTGATGAGTTTAAAGATGTCGGTAAGTGACACATAAAGAATGTTAAAATAAAGGGGAGTAATAAGTTATTCAATGGGCAACTATTATCAAGTTAGACAGTGATGAGATTATGATGTTTTGATTGTTTTGATATCCTATATATGTGTATTCGAAGACTGAACAAGAAGGAGAAAAGATTTCATGTAAAGGTTTGATATTATTCTATTTTACCGAGCAAGGAGCTAGTCGGTAAACACCAAGTTTATCAGTCACCGAGCAGAAGCAACCAAGATGAGAATATCTACCGAGTAAAGTTTAGTATTAACCGAGTATCAACCGAGCAGTAATAAAATGCATCAAATGAGTGAATATATTATTAAACGAAGGATGCCAATGAGCTGGAGATTTATAGAAGATTAGAATGTTGTGCAAGAAGTTTGTTAAGGATCTACGACAATGAAAATTCAAGAGTTAGATCTACAACACAGATTGAAGGGTTATAACAGAGCACAAGTACCAAGGAAGGAATACAAGTTTCAAGGCAAGATAAAACATTTTTTTAGTTCGAAGGATACAATGAACCTAGTCAAGTTTGAAGAACTGATGACTAATATTAATCATGGGAAATGTGATTAAGGAGATTAAGCGGTTAGGAATTGCTTATAAATAAGGAAAAGCTGAAGAACAAAGTATGCGGGCAAATGGAAGCACAGTGATGCTACAAAGGTGATAACCGAGTACAGAAGATTGAAAATTTGTTTGAAGAACAGAGTGAGAATCCCAACAAGGAGAAAGATAAGTCTTATGACAAGATTATCTTGAGCACATAGAATCTGCTTTAGCATTTCAGATGTGAAGTTGCAGATATATTTCATTACTGTTATTTATTTTTGTAAGTGACAGGAAATCTCTTAACTGAGTGGACCTAACAGTCTTATTTGTAAATCCTCTAGGAAGGTAACATTCTGAATGAGTGTTTGAAATCCTTTGATAAGGTCACTTCTAACAAAGTGCAAGATTCTAACAGATTTGAGGGAAATACCTTAACCGGGTCACATCTAGCAATGTATTTGTAATCTTTAACAGGATTTGCTTTTAACCGAGCATACTCTTGAAGAGTATATTTTCTTGTGGGTCCGAAATCCCACAGTGGTTTTTCCCTATTTGGGTTTCCACATTAAATCTGGTGTTAAATGTGTTTTAATGTTTCAATTTTATCTGTTTATGAGTTTGAATGATTTAGAGTCATAGTTGTTGTAGACACCTAAAAATGGTCAACGCTTGCGGAGTCGTACTTTAACATTTGCGCATTGCCTTATTTTAGGGTTTTTGTGTTGCATTAACATTTCTCCTATGATTCACACTTAGTCTTTATCATTTGCGAGCATCGAGTCTTTCTTTTGCATTTCTTCATTTATCTCGCTTTCAAAATTGGTCTTGTCGACAACAATCTTCAGTCATGATTTTGGTCAATCTTATCCTGTTGCATCAATGTGCGTGCTAATTTGTCATCATTTTGGACATCGTCAATCCTAATTAGGGTTTTGTCCTCTTGTCAATCTTGTCGTTTTGCGATCGATTTGTCATCGATCGTTATCATTTTCAATCTTGTCGTTTTGGGTTATCATTTTCAATTTTGTCATTTTGCAATCGATTTGTCATCGATCGTCGTCCTTCTCAATCGTGTCAATTTGGATCAATTTGTCATTATTCCTCGTAAATTGGTGCATTTATCAATCAAATCACTTATCAACATTGGTCATTTATCAAGTCAGAATCATGATCAAATCGAATCGATGTCAATTATCTTTTGTCAGGACCTAATTGTCATCCTTGCATTTCTAATTCATCTTTTAGGGTTTCATGATTTTATTCATTTAACCCTGTTTGTCGTTTCTCCCTCTAGGTTAAATAATTTATTTATTTATCCTAGGTCTTCGTGTCACAATTAAATGTTTAATTTAATTGGCTAACTAATTTCCTCTTTTTGTGAATTAATTAATAAATGACAAATTATTAATTAATTTACCTAATTTCGCATCATTCCTAAATTCCTAATTTCCTCATTTTCTAATTTCCTAATTCCTATTTTCCAATTTTCTAATTTTCCTACTTTCTAATTCAATTTCCTCCTATTTTCCTCCTAATTTCATGGGAATGACATTTCAATTTGTCATAATTTGTCATAATTGATAATCAATCAATTTTGACATAGAAATTTGTCATAATCTTGTCATGAATTATCAATCAATCAATTTTGCATAGAAAGCGCAAATTTGTCATAATTTGTCATAATTGACATTCTTGGTTTGCAATTTCCATTTGAATCTCTTCATGCTAATTTGATCATCTCTCCAATTTGTCTATAAATTGGATGAATTTCTTCAATCCTAATCTAATCACTTTTTCGAATCACTTTGTCGAATCAATCATGCTTCGAGTATTCTTGCCCCACTATCTTGTCTACTTGCTTTCATCTCATGTGTATGCACTAGTAGGTGAGATCCACAACAAAGCTATTTGAAGGAGAAAGAAGGACAATGGAGCCGCATGAAGGAGACACTCAGATCTGCATTTGGTTTGCTTAGTTTTTAATCTTGAATGTTTTTCTTTCATGTCTCTATTGGATGTAATTAGGATTGATCATTGCATTTGAGCTTTTGTGATTGAACTATGACTAATAATTGATTTGCTTTGATGATTTCCGATTTCCTAGCTGCAGTTGCATATCAATTAAGTGCTACCAAGGTTGAATCTGAGTAGATTATTGCATTGTCAATTTATCTGATTCACCCCCCCTCTCATCTAACTAACAATTGGTATCAGAGCTTGGACTTCGAAAGAAAATTTTAAAGGAACTTGAGGCAAGATTCGAAGATGTATAAAAGGGATGCACCAAAGTTGAATAAGTCAAGTTTCTCCACATGGCAGAAAAGGATGAAGCTGCACTTATCAGGAATTGGAGAATACGCAACATATTATCTGGAGAATGATTACATTGCACCTAGCACCAACCCTATGACGATGGAAGAAATAAAGGCAAAGCAAGAACATATTCAAGCAATGATTGAGATAACATCAGCATTGACAGACTCAGAGTTTAATGATCTAGAAGGTTGTAATGATGCCAAAGCTATGTGGAATAAGCTTATATCTGTGTATGGTGGAGATGAACATGTTCAAAGAGAAAAAGTAGACAATCTGAGAGGACAACTTGAATCCATGAGAATGAGTGAAGGTGAGAACATAACCCAATATAGTACAAGGTTAAAGGAAGTTGTCAATCAAATCAAAGGAGCAGGAGGAACTATTGAAGAAAAGGATGTAACAAGTAAGTTGCTAAGAACACTTCTACTTGCTTATGCCATTAGAGTCTCTGCAATTAATGAATTAAGGTCTGTACCAAACATGCCAGTCTCTTTGGATGCTACTATCGGTAAGCTACATGCTTTTGAGTTAAGTAATTTTGATAATAGTGGGTCTTCGGTAAACAAAGTTGAATCTGCATTCAGTTCTTTTCATCTTGGTGAATCTGATGATTACAATGAGAGAATGTATAAGTATTATGAAGGAAATCATAGTGGAGCAAGTGAGAGATTTTGCAAAAACATGGAAGAAGTACACAAGCTATATGAGGAAATCAGCAAGCAAGAAGAGTTTGAAGCACTATTGGCCAGAAGGTTACCGAGAGGCAAAGGTAAGTATAAAGGGAAGTTACCTTTAAAATGTTTTAACTATGATAAAATTGGACATATGGCTTCTAACTGTCCTGACAAAGAATCTAATGAAAAGAGAGAATACCGTGATGACAGACAGAAAGACAACTATTACAGAGGACACGAGACTTCAGAAGGAGAGATAGAAAGACATGCCTAGTAGTTGATGAGGAATCCAATGATGATAAATCTGATGGGATTGAGATAGAGGAAATTGTATATGTGGCTATCAAAGATGGATCAGATGAAGAAAGGTATGAAGAAAAAGCCTTAATATCACACATAAATAATAATGATTCTTGGATCATAGATAGTGGATGCTCACATCACATGATAGGTGATAAACATAAGTTTGTTAAATTAGAAGATTATGATGGAGGTTATGTAAGATTTGGTAATGATGCACTATGTTCTATGAAAGGTAAAGGATCTATCACACTTCTTGACAATGCAAAATGTGATGATGTATTTTGGGTTGAAGGTCCGGAGTACAATTTGTTGAGTGTAGCACAACTAAACAATACAGG
This sequence comes from Cryptomeria japonica, assembly GCF_030272615.1. Classification (NCBI taxonomy): domain Eukaryota; kingdom Viridiplantae; phylum Streptophyta; class Pinopsida; order Cupressales; family Cupressaceae; genus Cryptomeria; species Cryptomeria japonica. Next base: position 1,006,306,560 of record NC_081407.1, on the reverse strand, counting down.
ATATCGAATAGAATTTCATAAAGGAATTGTCAAAGTTCATGACAAACATGGAAAGTTGGCTGCTATCGGGACTCAAACAAGAGGTAATACATTTCACCTCGACTCAATTCGGAAAAATTGTCTGTATGCAAAAATAGAAGATACCTAGTTATGGCATAAAAGGTTTTGTCATATAAATTTTGATAACCTGATCAAAATAAGTAAGAAGCACCGTGTAAGAGGTCTACCAAGCTTGGAAAAACTTGAGAATGCAATATCCCGAGGATGCCGGATGGGTAAGATGACAAAATCAAGCTTTACAAGTAAGTCTTACACTTCTAAAGGAATTTTAGATCTTGTGCATACTGATCTTTGTGGTCCTATGAAAGTTCAAAGTTATTATGGTGACAAATACTTCATATTATTTGTGTATGATTACTCAAGGATGATGTTAGTTATGTTTCTAAAAGAGAAATCAAAAGCTTTTCAAATGTTCAAATGGTATAAGGCAAGAGTTGAAAAAGAAATAGGAAGATAGTTGAAATGTCTTAGATCTGATAGAGGAGGAGAATTCATTTATGATGAATTTAACTTTTTCTGCATTGATCATGGTATAAAGAGACAAGTGTCTGCACAAAGGACACCACAACAAAATGGAATAGCTGAAAGAAGAAACAAATCAATTGTAGATTGTGCCAGAACTTTGATGATAGAAAAGAGAGTACCTCAAACATTTTGGAGAGAAGCAATAAGCACTGCAGTTTACACCTCGAACTAAGTACAACTGAAGAAAGGAACTATGAAGACACCTTATGAAATCTGGTATGACAAGAAACCAAATGTAAGTTATTTTAAAATATTTGGTAGTAGATGTTATATTCACAAAGATGACAGAAATGGAAAATTTGATCAGAAAAGTGAGGAAGGAACATTTCTTGGTTATTCCTCTAGGAGTAAAGTATTTAAATGTCTGATCAAATCATCTAACAAAATTGTAGAAAGTGCAAATGTGAAAATTGATGAATTTGCAGAAAGGAATGATGAAGGAAATTCCAAAGAACCAGAAGATTATGAAGAGTTTGTATATGTACAACCGACAAGTTTTACCGAGAAAGCCAATGAAGAAATTACTCAGTTACCGAGTGATGAAGAAGATCATACAGAGCCTACCGAGCCTATATTAGCAAAATATGTCAGAGGAAATCATGCATCAAGTCAGATTATAGGAGATAAGGATGATCCAGTGATGACAAGGAACAAACTGAGACACAACACATGTCGGATATCTGAATTTGAACCGAAGATAGTAAAAGAGGCATTAAACAATGAAGATTGGGTAAATGCCATGACAGAATAAATTGATCAAATCAAGAAAAATGAAACATGGACACTGGTCCCAAGACCAAAAGAGAAAAATGTGATCGATACAAAGTGGATTTTCAGAAACAAGCTAAATGAAAAAGGTGAGGTCATTCAGAATAAAGCAAGGCTAGTTTGCAAAGGTTATGCTCAAGAAGAAGGAATAGACTATGGGGAGACTTTTGCACCTGTAGAAAGACTTGAAGGAGTAAGAACATTGTTGGCATATGCTGCTTACAAAAATTTCAAGGTATATCAAATGGATGTTAAATCTGCATTTTTGAATGGTATACTAGAAGAAGAAGTCAATATTGAACAGCCTGAAGGATTTATTGAAGAGAAGAATAAAGATCAGGTATGTAAGTTGAACAAAGCTTTATATGGTCTAAAGCAAGCGCCTAGAGCATGGTATGAAAGGTTGCACTCTATTGGTGTAAATAAATATTCATTTTGGATATTATTACACTTACTTAAGTTAACTTAGGATAATGCATCTCTTCGTAGTTTGGATTTGAGACACTTAGGGAAGTGTGCACATAGGGATAGAGCTTGTAGGAGAAATTCCACCTTTTGTGGTCTTATTTTGCTGTTACACTCCACATTCGGTGGGTCATCCATCTCTTGTGGAATATTATATTATTTCTCCTACCTACCCTTAGTATTTCTTACCTACCCTTGTTTCTCATTGAGCCACATGTCATATTTGTGTGCTCATACATCCATATGGCCTTGCCTATATAAGCAGGCCTCTATTCATTGTATTGGTTAATCCAGTTGATCATTTTGCATATTGATGAGAATACAGTTTGTTCTTGTCATTCTATTGTCTCTTTTATGCTTTTCAATGTACCCTTGATCTTGGCAAAATCCTACATGGTATCAGAGCTATTGGGGCTTCATTGATCGGTTTTTGGAGACATCGTGGAAGGCTTCTATTTTCGGATTTAGGGATCTTCATTTTTTGGGGGTGTCATACAGCGATTTGGACATCACCGTTGAATCCGGGAGGCCCTTTCCATAAATTTCGACTATAAAATCAACCTATTTTGGTGAGAATTTTTTTTTCCCCATTTTGGCTATTATCGTACGGATTTCGAATTTTTTTTTTTTTTAAATAATTTATTTTTTATAAAAATTTCAAATTTTTTTTTTTCGAAAAAATCAAAAAAAAAGAAGAAGTTTTTTTTGCTTTGTTGGGGGTCCGCAGACCCCCCCGTACTCTACCATTTGCAGGCCGCGCATTCCATCCGACCTCTGTCAGCACCGTGCAGGACCACACCACCGACCGCTCCGGACGCCACTACCACTGCACTGTTCACCGGCAACGGTTCCCGACGCCTCCCCCGCTTCCCTGCCACAGCTCCCATCGGTGCCCGCAGGTTCCCATCGGCTCCCTCAATCACCGGCGCCCACTGGTTCCCACTGGTACCCTCGCCACTGCCGCCGGTCACTCAGCTCCCGGCCCGCTGAGATCTTCCTCTCCGGTAGTGCCTCCTTCCGCCGGCAGCCATTAAAATCGGCGATCCACGTCCGCCATGTGGCAGGAGGCCACTGGCCCGTGGCCACCTCTATCTAACACGTCAGCTTCGTACGACAAACCAGTCAACTGCCATGTCACCTGCGCACACAGACCTCCGTACGCACTGTCAGAGTGCCACGACATCATCCGTACTGCACAGTCACCAGTCCGTACAGTACGGACGCCCAGTCAGCAGGGAGGTGAAGTTTTTGTGATGGTCATACGACCGTCAAATTTAACATAGTGACTTGCTGATGTCAGCGCCACATTAGCATTTTTTGAAATTTTTTTGACCCCTCTCCATTGGGCTTTTCAGTTTTGCAGTCCAACTTTGAAAGGCCATATCTTGCTCATTTTTGCTCCTTTTTTGGTGCAATTTTTTTTGAAATGAGCTAAAATTTCATGATCTTCGCAGTGGTGTGGTTATTTTATGATTTTGGTGCATAGGTTTTTTTGAATTTTCAGATTCTCTCAGCTCCACCTGTCCAATCCTCAATTCTGCAACTTCAAAGGCCTCATTTGAGCTCATACGACCTCCTTTTCAGCTGCCATTTTTTTTGAAAGTGCTTATTTTTTCGTCTACTTTCAGAATCTATGATTATATTTCAAAGATTTTGAGTGGAAATTGTACTTTCAGATATTGGTCTTATTTGGCCTATTAGGTACTTGTAAATTGCTTGGATCTTAGTTAAGATCTCTTGCATTATCAGTTTGAGTCTCTTTTGGCCTTATTGAGGCAGTTGTAAAATTGTAAATCAGAAGTCCACTTTGCCATTTTTTGCAAGTGGCCCATTGTATACACACTACTTATAAAGTGCCAAAATCATCACATTTGGGGGGGGTTCTTTGATTGAGTGAATTTTGGGGGGGTGTCTTGTGTGATTGTGCCTCTCTTTGTGCTCTTTCCATTCTTGTTGCAATGAGTCCTAACAAATTTCCACCTTTAACTCCACATAATTATGCATCATGGAAAATTAATCACACACTACATAGATGGAACAATAACAACACCACCTGATCCAAAGGCTGATCCAATTGCTCAATTAGAATGGCTCGCAAAGAATTAAATGGCTCTTGGAACCTTACGCAAGTATGTATTAGATGACCTCATTTTTCACATTGAGAAGTGTAAAACAATAAAAGAGGCTTGGGATATGTTTTAGAAATTGTATGGACAAGTTGATGAAATCAGAGGCTATCAGATTGACAATGATCTCACCAACTTAGATCCCAAGAGTTTTGATACAATCCAAGATTATGTCACCAAAGCAAATGAGCTAAGAGCAAAGCTAAAGGATTGTGGAATTGACAAAAAGGATGCTCAATTTATATTCAACTTGTTGGACAAGCTTGCAGCAGAATATGCGGCATTTGTATCTAGCTTCCAAACTCATCGTTTGACAGTGGGGAGTTCTTATGTTATGCCTTCATTTGATGCTTTCACGATAATGTTAATATTGGAACAAACTAAGTTGTTGAACATGGGGTTTCTCAAGTCTTCAAAGTCCAAGGCTTTGGTAGCAAATCAAGGAAATCAAGGAAGTCAAGGCAAAGATTCCAACAACAAGAAGAAGCAATCCAAGTCTAAGCCACACCAGGAAAAAGGACAATCATCCTCTCCATCACAAGGTGATTCATCATCCTCTTCCAAGAAGGGGACACCACCTAAGAAGGATAAACCAACTTGTGCATATTGCAAAAAGTATGGTCATGATGAGCATCGATGCCACGCAAAGCAAGTTGATGAGTTAACCAATCTTCTCAAGAAAAACAACATCAACTTGCCATCCACCTACATAAAGAAGGATTCAACTCCTTCCTCTTCCTCACAGTCTAAGGGAAAAGGGCAAGCATTTGTGGCTACAACAGGTTCTTCACAGCAATGGATACTTGACTCGGGTGCCTCATATCACATGGGTTCTACAAAGGAGTAGTTTTCTTCATTGGAGCCATCTAAGGTACCTCACATTTACATAGGTGATGACACACAAGTAGAGGTTGAAGGGAAAGGTTCAGTTGACATGGATGATGGAACATTTGAGAATGTTCTCTATGTTCCTAACTTGTCTACCAACCTTCTCTCCATCTACCAAATCACTCACTATGGGAATGGGAAAAAGGTTGAGTTTACACCAGATTCAGTTGTGGTAAAGGAACTTGATGATGATGCCTTGGTAGCAGTGGGACAAGTCAATGACAACTCAAGGCTTTATTCATTCTCCCACTTTGTGCCAAGTTCACCTTCTAGGGCCTTGCTTACTCATTCAAATTTAGGAAGTAAGCTATGGCATGAGCGGTTTGGTCACCTCAACTACCGCTATCTTCAGCAGCTCAGCACTAAAGACGTGGTCACAGGTCTACCTCAAATCAGTTTTTCAGAGGGTGTATGTTTAGGTTGTTCCATGGGCAAGCATCCCGAAGAGAAGTTTGATAAAGGGAAAACTTGGAGAGCTTGTGAAGTTCTTCAGCTTGTTCACAACAATGTAGCAGGTCCATTTCCAGCACCTTCATTTAGTAAGGCCCACTATGTTCTTACCTTCATTGATGACTACTCCCGCTTCACTTGGGTCTACTTTCTCATTCATAAGAGTGAAGTATTTGACAGATTTCAGGACTTCAAGACTCGTGTGGAGAAGCAATCAGGGAAAGTTGTCAAGATTCTTCGCACAGATAATGGAAGGGAATATGTGAACAAGAGACTTGAGGTTTTTTGTACATTTGAGGGGATTGATCTTCAGTATTCTGTTGCATACACTCCACAGCAGAACGGGGTTGCAGAACGCAAGAGCAGAACTTTCAAAGAAATGGCTAGCTGTATGATACATGCACGTTCTCTTGATCCCGCCTTTTGGGCAGAGGCTATCAGTTGTGCTACACACATCCAGAATCGGGTTCCTCACAAAGCTTTGCAAGGTATTACTCCTTTTGAAGCTTGGGCTGGTAGGAAACCGATTGTGAGACATTTTAGAGTCTTTGGGTGTCCAGCATGGGCTCGCATACCTCCACAGAAACGCAAGGCATTGGAACCTCAGAGTCGACCTTGCATATTTGTTGGATATCCTGAGGGTGTTAAGGCATACAGATTGATGGATCCAGAGACACATGAGGTATTCATTGAGAGGAGTGTTCACTTTGAGGAAAGCTCTCCTAGCTTAGCCTCTCTACCTCCTCCACCTTCCTCCATTGTGGATAGTGATGTTAGTGATTCAGATGATGAGACTCCCTCAACTTCGACTCGCAGGGTTACACCTCCGCAGGGTCCACTTGCAGTTGAGGAGCCTCATTCTCCACCTCCACCTAGACCTCGTTGGGCTCGACAGACACTTGAGTTCGCAGGTTCTCTTGTTGGAGATCCTTCAGATACACGGAGAACTTGATCACAACATCAGGATCTTCCACATGCATTCATTGCTACTGCTTCTGATCCACAGACATTCAGGGAAGCATCAGGGGTTCTTGAGTGGGACCAAGCTATGGAGGAAGAGTATAGTTCCTTGATGAGGAACAACACATGGGATCTAGTCCATCTCCCTAAGGGGAGAAAGATGGTTCGATGTAAGTGGATCTATCGGACCAAGTTTGCAGCGGATGGTAGTGTGGATAAGTATAAGGCTCAGCTTGTTGGGAAAGGTTTCTTGCAGGTTGCAGGTGTTGACTATACTGAGACCTTTGCCCCCATAGCCAAGATGAACTCCATTCATTTGACACTTGCTATTGCTGCAGCTCATGGTTGGGCTATACATTAGATGGATGTGAAGAGTGCTTTTCTTTATGGTGATCTTGATGAGGAGATTAATATGGAGCAGCCACAGGGTTTCATCCAGGATACTTCCTTGGTTTGCAAACTAAGGAAATCTCTCTATGGCCTTAAGTAGGCCCCTAAGGCTTGGTACGCCAAGATGGATTCTTTTCTTCTCTCTGCAGGGTTCACCAGGTGTCATTCTGATCCGAATGTCTACATTTTGTGACAGGATGACTCTCACTTGATACTTGTGCTCTATGTTGATGACTTGATCATTGCAGGGAGTACTTCATCCATCATTAGCAGGGTCAAATCTGCTTTGCATGATAGATTTGCTATGACTGACTTGGGTCTTTTGCACTACTTTCTCGGGATAGAGATTTCACAGTCACCTTCCGGGATTACACTATCGTAGCCCAAGTATGCTCTTGATCTACTTGCATGCTTTCATATGGCTGATTGTAAGCCTGCCCCGACTCCCTTTCTTTCAGGAGTCAAGCTTGAGGCTCATTGTTCTTCTCCACTAGTTGATGCCACTTTGTATCGTCAGCTTGTGGGTAGTCTCATCTACTTGACTCATACACGCCCTGATATTTCATTTGTAGTTGGCATGGTTTCCCGCTTCATGCAGGATCCACATGAGCTTCATTGGAAAGCCGCCAAACGCATCCTTCATTACATCCAGGGTACACATCAGTATGGGATTCACTATGCAGCAGGCACAAGACTTCGCTTGGTTTGTTACACAGACTCTGATTGGGCTGGCGATCTAGTTGATCATAAGTCTACTTCTGGTTACAGTTTTCACCTTGGTTCAGGCCCCATTTGTTGGCAGAGCAAGAAGCAACATGCTATTGCTCTCTCTTCGACTGAGGCTAAGTATCGAGGCACTGTTAACGCAGTGACAGACCATTTGGCTCCAACAGATTCTCACAGAGTTTGGTTTCACCACTCCACGGCCGACAGTTCTCCATTGTGACAATCAGAGTGCCATTGCGATCTCGAAGAACCCGGTCCAGCACCAGCGGACCAAACACATCGAGATTCATATGCACTATATCCGAGAGTTCATCCAGGAGCAGGTCATTGATTTGCAATATTGTCCTATAGCAGAGCAGGTTGCTAACATATTCACCAAACCTTTCACTGAGAGTAAGTTCCAGTAGTTGCGAGCTCTCTTGGGGGTGCGGGATGTGTCATTAGGGGGGGTCAGCTGACTTCTCCTTCCTCTCTTATGGGGGGGACTTTTTCCTCTTTGAGGTTTTGTCCTTCTTCTTTGAGAGTCTTTTGTACATTCATCTCTCTTTTGGGGGGGAGTTTTTTCCCACTGGGTTTTCTCCCTTTCTCCGTTTGTGAGAGATTGCATTGCATAGTTTTGCTTACATTTGCATATTGTACATGGGTACCTATCATGGCCTAGTAGCCGAGATCCATCTTGCATTGTTGACTTGAGTCTTCATTCCCCTAAGTTGCACTTAAGGGGGGGTGTTGGTGTAAATGGATATTCATTTTGGATATTATTACACTTACTTAACTTAACTTAGGATAATGCATCTCTTCGTAGTTTGGATTTGAGACACTTAGGGAAGTGTGCACATAGGGATAGAGCTTGTAGATGAAATTCCACCTTTTGTGGTCTTATTTTGCTGTTACACTCCACATTCGGTGGGTCATCCACCTCTTGTGGAATATTATATTATTTCTCCTACCTACCCTTAGTATTTATTACTACCCTTGTTTCTCATTGAGCCACATGTCATATTTGTGTGCTCATACATCCATATGGCCTTGCCTATATAAACATGCCTCTATTCATTGTATTGGTTAATCCAGTTGATCATTTTGCATATTGATGAGAATACAGTTTGTTATTGTCATTCTATTGTCTCTTTTATGCTTTTCATTGTGCCCTTGATCTTGGCAAAATCCTACACACTCTTACTTAATAAAGATTGGATTCATGAGAACTAGCGAAAACAACATGTATATGAAGAATGATGAGGATAATGGAATACTGATGTCAGCCATATTTGTGGATGATATTATTTTTTTTGGAAATGATTCATTATGTAAGAACTTTGGAAATGAAATGTGCAAAGAATTTGAGATGTCATTAATCGGTGAAATAAAGTATTTTATAGGTTTACAAATACTTCAAATGAAAAATGAGATTTTCATTACTCAATCCAAGTATATAAATGAAATCTTGAAGAAATTTGGAATGGAGGATTCTAAACCTGTAAGTACTCCTATGACTACTAATTGTAAACTATCAAAGAATGATGAATCTGCATCTGTTGATGAGACACTTTACCGATCTATGATTGGAAAATTGCAATATGTAGTTCACAACAGGCCTAATATAGCACATGCAGTAGGTATAGCTACAAGATTTTCTGGAGATCCCAAAGAAACCCATATGACAGCAATCAAGAGAATTTTTAGATACTTGAGAGGCACTGAAGATTATGGTTTACTATATGAAAAGAAGAATGATTTTGACTTAAAAGTCTATACTGATGCTGATTGGGCAGGAAATATTGATGATAGAAAAAGCACAAGCGGCAGAGCTTTCTTTTTGGGAGAAAGACTAGTAAGTTGGCTTAGCAAGAAAAAAGGATGCATTTCACAGTCAACAGCTGAAGCTGAATATGTCATTGCAGTATTGAATTGTACCAATATAGCATGGATCAAACAACTATTGGAAGGTATGAATGAGACAATTACCGAGCCAGTAACTATATTTTGTGATAATACAAGTGCTATTAACATTTCAAAGAATTCGGTAATGCACTCTAAGAAAAAACATATCTCTATAAAGTATCATTATCTTAGAGAAGAAGTTCAAGAAAAGAATGTTGTTCTGGAATATGTTAGCACAAAGGAACAAACAACAGACATCTTCACAAAGCCACTGCCAAGGGACACTTTTGAGTATCTCAGAAGTAAGTTAGGGGTCCTACCTCTATCTAGTACTCACTGACAGAGTTCAATGAAAGCATCAATTCTATGACTCTACAGAATACTATTTGTGAGTTGATGTTGATTTACACACTTTGGGATGTTGTCTAAAGTTGTGCAGAAAATATTGAATGAAAATAAAATGCTCTGACCGAGATACATATGTATATGTTTTAACTACAAGGAAATTACTTCACAGGAGAAGTAATCATGAATTAGTCTTAATTTTGGCATTGTTGTCAAAGGGGGAGAAGACTAATGACAAGAGGAGATTAACAAGTCAAAGTTTACAACTCAAGGATAACATGAAAAGATTAACAACAGTTTGAATCGATTGGAATAAATCAAGTTGGTAAAGCCTTCAATGCCAAAGGGGGAGATTGTTGGCATTACAATATGTTGGGAGATTGTTGGCATTACTGTAAGTTTGTTGGTATGAGGATATTGAGAAAGTTGTTGGAGATTATTGATAAAGGATGATTACTGTCTTAATATTATTATTTTGTCATTGATGTCAAGCAATTGATTCTCTGATTCAGTATGATGTTGCCATATCTTACAGAGTATGTTTTGATGAGTTTAAAGATGTCAGTAAGTGACACAGAAAGAATGTGAAAATAAAGGGGAGTAATAAGTTATTCAATGGGCAACTATTATCAAGTTAGACAATGATGAGATTATGATGTTTTGATTGTTTTGATATCCTATATATGTGCATTTGAAGACTGAACAAGAAGGAGAAAAGATTTCATGTAAAGGTTCAATATTATTCTATTTTATCGAGCAAGGAGCTAGTCAGTAAACACCAAGTTTATCAGTCACCGAGCAGAAGAAACCAAGATGAGAATATCTACCGAGTAAAGTTCAGTATTAACCGAGTATCAACTGAGCAGTAATAAAATGCATTAAATGAGTGAATACATTATTAAATGAAGGATGCCAATGAGCTGGAGATTTATAGAAGATTAGAATGTCGTGCAAGAAGTTTTTTAAGGATCTACGACAATGAAAATTCAAGAGTTAGATCTACAACACAGATTGAATGGTTATAACAGAGCACAAGTACCAAGGAAGGAATACAAGTTTCAAGGCAAGATAAAACATTTTTTTAGTTCGAAGGATACAATGAACCTAGTCAAGTTTGAAGAACTGATGACTAATATTAATCATGGGAAATGTGATTAAGGAGATTAAGCGGTTAGGAATTGCTTATAAATAAGGAAAAGCTGAAGAACAAAGTATGCGGGCAAATGGAAGCACAATGATGCTACAAAGGTGATAACCTAGTATAGAAGATTGAAAATCTGTTTGAAGAACAGAGTGAGAAGCCCAACAAGGAGAAAGATGAGTCTTATGACAAGATTATCTTGAGCACATAGAATCTGCTTTAGCATTTCAGATGTGAAGTTGCAGATATATTTCATTACTGTTATTTATTTTTGTAAGTGACAGGAAATCTCTTAACCGAGTGGACCTAACAGTCTTATTTGTAAATCCTCTAGGAAGGTAACATTTTGAATGAGTGTTTGAAAGCCTTTGATAAGGTCACTTCTAACAAAGTGCAATATTCTAACAGATCTGAGGGAAATCCCTTAACCGGGTCACATCTAGCAATGTGTTTGTAATCTTTAACATGATTTTCTTTTAACCGAGCATACTCTTGAAGAGTATATTTTCTTGTGGGTCTGAAATCCCACAATGGTTTTTCCCTATTTGGGTTTCCACATTAAATCTGGTGTTAAATGTGTTTTAATGTTTCAAGTTTATCTATTTATGAGTTTGAATGATTTATAGTCATAGTTGCATATCAAGTAAGTGCTACCGACGTTGAATATGAGTAGATTATTGCATTGTGAGTTTATCTGATTCACCCCCCCTTTCATCTAACTAACAATTGTTATCAGAGATTGGAATTCAAAAGAAAGTTTAAAGGAACTTGAGGCAAGATCCGAAGATGTATAAAAGGGATGCACCAAAGTTGAATAAGTCAAGTTTCTCCACATGGCAAAAAAGGATGAAGCTGCACTTATCAGGAATTGGAGAATATGCAACATATTATTTGGAGAATGATTACATTGCACCTAGCACCAACCCTACGACGATGGAAGAAATAAAGGCAAAGCGAGAACATATTCAAGCAATGATTGAGATAACATCAACATTGATTGACTTAGAGTTTAATGATCTAGAAGGTTGTAATGATGCCAAAGCTATGTGGAATAAGCTTATATCTGTGTATGGTGGAGATGAACATGTTCAAAGAGAAAAAGTAGACAGTTTGAGAGGACTACTTGAATCCATGAGAATGAATGAAGGTGAGAACATAACCCAATACAGTAGAAGGTTAAAGGAAACTGTCAATCAAATCAAAGGAGCAAGAGGAACTATTGAAGAAAAGGATGTAACAAGTAATTTGCTAAGAACACTTCTACCTTCTTATACCATTAGAGTCTCTGTAATTAATGAATTAAGGTCTATACCAAACATGCCAGTCTCTTTGGATGCTACTATCGGTAAGCTACATGCTTTTGAGTTAAGTAATTTTGATAATAGTGGGTCTTCGGTAAACAAAGTTGAATCTGCATTCAGTTCTTTTCATCTTGGTGAATCTGATGATTACAATGAGAGAATGTATAAGTATGCTGAAGGAAATCACAGTGGAGCAAGTGAGAGATTTCACAAAAACATGGAAGAAGTACACAAGCTATATGAGGAAATCAGAAAGCAAGAACAGTTTGAAGCACTATTGGCCAGAAGGTTACCGGGAGGCAAAGGTAAATATAAAGGGAAGTTACCTTTAAAATGTTTTAATTGTGATAAAATTGGACATATGGCTTCTAACTATCTTGACAAAGAATCTAATGAAAAGAGAGAATATCGAGAGGATAGACAGAAAGACAACTATTACAAAGGACACCGAGACTTTAGAAGGAGAGATAGAAAGACATGCCTAGTAGATGAGGAATCCAATGATGATAAATCTGATGGGACTGAGACAGAGGACGTTGTATATGTGGCTATCAAAGATGGATCAGATGAAGAAAGGTATGAAGAAAAAGCCTTAATATCACACATAAATAATAATGATTCTTGGATCATAGATAGTGGATGCTCACATCACATGACAGGTGATAAACACAAGTCTGTTAAATTAGAAGATTATGATGGAGGTTATGTAAGATTTGGTAATGATGCACCATGTCCTATGAAAGGTAAAGGATCTATCACACTTCTTGACAATGCAAAATGTGATTATGTATTTTCGGTTGAAGGTCTGAAATACATTTTGTTGAGTGTAGCATAGCTAAACAATACAGGATACCGAATAGAATTTCAAAAAGGAATTGTCAAAGTTCATGACAAACATGGAAAGTTGGCTGCTACCAGGACTCAAACAAGAGGTAATACATTTCACCTTGACTCAACTTGGAAGAATTGTCTGTATGCAAAAATAGAAGATACCTGGTTATGACATAAAAGGTTTTGTCATGTAAATTTTGATAACTTGATCAAAATAAGTAAGAAGCACCATGTAAGAGGTCTACCAAGCTTGGAAAAACCTGAGAATGCCATTAAATTTATCCAAATCAAATCAACTTTTCAAAATTTTTGATTCATCTCCCGAGGGGGCATTATTAACATCATTTAATCAAATATGGGGCACGACATAAAAATCTCAAAACGACATAAAAATTGATCATAACTAAATCGTGACGACACATCATTTTCTTTGAATCAACATGTGCACACACGTCACTTCAAAGAGGGGCAAAATGTAGACATATAAAAATGACCATATTCCTAAATGAATATTTTATGTTCATTCCTCTATTTTAGTTAAATCTAATTTAACTAAATCACCCACATTCCTCTATTTAATTAAGTAAATTATTTATTTTATTTAGTTAAATTCACTTAAGTCCTTTACATCATTTAATTGAATAAATCATTTTATTTAGTTAAATCCCTTCTTCTTACCTTTTAATTCAATTTAAATTTAATTAATAGTCTACCCCAAATTGAATAAATCTAAGTTATTCAATTTCCCAAATTGCAACCAAATTGAAATAAAGTAATTTCTTTTAATTAATTCTATTTTCCCTCACCCACTTGCATTTTCCTACATCTCCCACTTGCATCCTAAACCCTATTCCTAATTTCTTCTAGAATCCATCTAATCCTAATCAATTAGCCCAAACCTATTCATTATCCCCTTTCCCTAAATTTGAGGAGGTCTCTTCTCAAATTTGGAGTAAAGTCTTCAAAAGGCATTAAAGCCTTTATCCATTCAACAAGATAACTTGTCGAATACCCCCAAATTTGGAAGGACTCTTACAAATTAAGTCTTCAAACCTGTTAGAATATTTAATCTTTACTTGACTTAGGTTTATTTGTATTTAGTTTAGGATATTCCTTTGGAATTCCTACATGTAATTTGTCCTCTAGTACATGTGTGAGGACAAGTCATTTATTTTATTTTCCTTTATTAAGGAATATTAGATTTCCTCCATAAGAGGATATGGACACATGGCACACACATTTTATGAATGGTGGCATTCATAGATTTGGGAGTTACTTTGTAACTCCTCTCCTCATCTCTATTTAGGAGATGTCTCCTCTCTCATTTCTTCTTAATGACAATATTGTAAATAGCCTCTCTCTCTCTCTCTCTCTCTCTCTCTCTCTCTCTCTCTCTCATTTTAGGCATTGCCTCATTCATAATATCACAAGGGGTTTTTCTTTGTTTTTCCCCTTTCAAAAGTTCTTGTGCCTCCTTCTTCACATTTGGGTGATTGCTCCAAGGTTTTTTGCATTTCTCTTGGTAACATTTACTTTATCAATAAATTTACTTGGATTTTATTATTCTTTCCTTGCTCTTGTATTTCCTTTCATGGTATCAGAGTAGGTTTCTAATCCTTGTTTTAAGTTGACATTGATGAAGGTTACCATTCTGTGGAGTTCACCTTCTTTGAGGCATTCTTGAGAGGAGAAGAAGTTCTTTCTCTAATATTTTCTACTGTGCAGGTTTTTTTAATTTCAGATTTTAATTTTTTTTTTCAAACTTGTGCAGGTTCAATCTTCTTAGATTCTATTTTTTTTTTAAATAAGATTTGGAAGGCTTGCTGCCAAAGTTTCTGGTTTTTTAATTGTGAATGGTTTTGGAAGGCTTGCCGCCATAACTCCATTTCTAACCTCTTTTCTTGCATTCTATAATTTATATTTATGTACTTTGGAAGGCTTGCTGCCAAAGTCTTATTTTGGTTTGAGTTTTGTTTTGGAAGGAGTGCCGCCAAACCTGGTTCATTATTAAGCTGCTTCTCTATTTTATTTGCAGGTTCTACCATTTATTGTGTTTGTAAGATCTTGTTTAATTTTTTTTTCATATTATTCTTTGTGTAAAATATATATCCATGTTTATCTGTGTCTTTTCATCGGATATATGGTGGAGACCGAGTATTTGAGGCATTGTTTGTTATTTGGCTCGTTCCATTTGTATTGACTAATATTCATAACTTATTTGCAGTTTATAATGCCTTTGCACTAAATATATCATCGATGTGGATTCTGCATTTTGTTTACCTTGCATGGTCAAACCTGCATCTCTGTGGTCTTTATTTCTGTAACTCTCCCTGACCATTCCTATATAACATCTCTGCAAGCATTATTCTCTCCAAAGTTTATCGCTTTATTCTCTCCCTGCCTTCACATCTCTGTCTTATCATTTTATAACTGAACTTCTATTTGTAACGTATCTACTCAAATTAAGGCATCTTCATCTTGTCTCTAACGTGCTTCAAGTTTTTTTTTTTCAAACCTCTTCTTTCTTCACTTGCGTTATCCTTCATTTATTAATTTCATTATCAATTCTTCACATGCGTTTCTTACATTTCATTTAGTTTAGAAAGTTTAAGTTTCATTTAGGTTTAGAAATTTTAAATCATTCACGTATTCAAAAGAAAGTTTAAAAAAAAGTTAGAACAAAGTTTTTCAAAAAAAGTTTTTGTCTTTCTCGTATTCAAAGTTTTTAAAGCTTATAAAATTTTCCTATATATAATCAAGTTTAAAAGTTTCTAAAGATTTTAATACTAAAGTTTAAAAAAAAGTTTATAAAGTTCTTTTAATATGTAAGATTTTTTTTAGTAAAGTTAAAAAAAAAAATAATAATAATTTTAATAACATTTTTTTTAGAGTTTTAAATTTTATTTTAGTTAAAGATTTGATAATAACATTTTTTGATAAATAATTTTTTAAAATTTTGTTATTATTATTTAAAAAAAAGAAGAAGTTATTATTGAATTTTAATTGAGGGGTTATTTTTTTTAAACCTAACCATTATTTGTTCATATTTATTTTGTAAACATGTCTACTTTAATTCTTGAAATTAAGTTAAATAGTAGTAATTATCATTCATGGAAAACACATATTTCTTTCATTTTTCGTTTCAAGCACCTTTTGGATGTTGCTACTAATAAAACCTTTGAGCTTGCTTCAACTGCTCCTCAAGCCGACCAAGATAGGTGGAAGGCTCAAAATGAGGAAGCACTAGGTTTAATTGGTATTTCAATGGTTCCTGATTTGTATGTTTTAATTGGAAATTGTACAAAAGCGTATGAAGCTTGGGAAATTTTAAAAACAACTTATGATAGCTCAAATTAATCTCAAAAAATTTAGCTTCAAGATCAACTCGAAGATCTCAGGTATACGGATTTTAAAACTATGGATGAATTCTTATTAAAGTTTGATTCTATTAATAGTCAATTAACTGGTTTAGGAGTTACTCTAGCTGATTTACGTTTAATTCATCTTATTCTTAAAAAATGTCTTCCTCGTCAATTTCAGCAATTTATTATGAATATTCATGCTCAACTTGCTATTCCTAGCTTAGCTACTCAATTAACTTATGATATTTTTCATAATTTATTATGTCAAGAGGAAGCTAAATTAATTCAATTTGGTACTCTTAAAAATAGTGAACATGCTTTTATGTCTAAAAACCAAAATCATAATAATAATTTTAGATCCAATAATAATAATCATAATCATAATAATAATCACAAATCTTCTAATTATCAATCTCATTCTAAATCCTATCATAACAATTCTCATAATAATAATCATAATAATTCGTACAATAATCAAAGGAATAATTCTCAAACAAGACCCCATTGCACATATTGTGGGAAAGATGGACATATTACTAATAATTGTTTTAAGAAGCAAAATGGTAAAAAGCCCATGAACCAAAATAATCAAAATAATCAACAACATAAACCTCATTATAAGAAAGGTAATAATAATGGTAATTCATCTCGTCATGCATTTACATGTACTTATAATGTTTCTCAACCACTTGAGTGGATTATTGATTCTGGTGCATCTCAACATGTTACCTCTCATAAAGAATGTTTTGAATCTTTGCATCCTGATACTTCTAACATTCTTGTTCAATTAGCTAATAATCATAGTTGCAAAGTTGAAGCTATTGGTGATATGAATGTTCCTAATGGGAAATTACATGATGTTCTTTATGTTCCTGAATTAAAATCAAATTTGATTTTAGTTCCTAAACTTTGTCAAGATTATAAGATTAACTTTTATAGGGGCATATGTTATATCATTGATCCAAACACTAATCATGTTATTGCTACTTCTAAAATGGATAGTGATAACTTATTCAAGTTCTATGAATTTGCTCCTCCAAAGTATTCCTTGCTTACTGCTGTTGATTTTACTATATGGCATGAAAGACTTGGCCATCTCAATTCTAATTATATTTCATTGATGCAAAAAACAAATATGGTTGATGGATTGCCTACTATTATTCCTTCTCAAATTGTTTGCAATGGTTGCATGAGTGGTAAGATGCATAGGGAACCCTTTCCTTATGGTCAATCTTGGAGGGCATATACTAAATTGCATCTAGTTCATAGTGATCTCTTGGGTCCCATGGAGAATCCCTCCATCCAAGGTTCAAGGTATGCACTTACCTTTGTTGATGATTTTTCAAGGAGAACATGGATATATTTCCTTCATAGTAAGGATCAAGTGCTTGATGTGTTTACTGGATTTCATTTGTTTGTAGAAAGGCAATCTGGTTCTAAAATTAAGATTCTTCATACTAACAATGGAAGAGAATATGTCAATAATGCATTTAATGCTTATTTGAAATCTTTTGAAATTAAACATGAGCTTACCGTTCCTTATACACCACAACAAAATGGTGTAGCGGAATGGAAGCATAGGATAATTATTGAAATGGCTAGATGTTTATTGCATGCAAAAAATATGGATTACAAGTTTTGGGCCGAAGCTATGGCTTGTGCAACTTATTTAATTAATAGAACACCTACCAAAGCCTTGAAGGATAAAACTCCTGAAGAAGCTTGGTCTGGTAGAAAGCCCAATTTGCAGAATTTAAGATTTTTTGGTTCCATAGCTTATGTTCACAAACCTAAGGAGAAAAGAAAAAAATTAGATGCTAAATCTTCTCCTTTTATTTTTGTTGGTTATGATGAAAATACTAAAGGTTATAGAGTTTACAATCCTATTACTAACAAGGTAAAAGTTGCAAGAGATGTTTGTATTGCAGAAAAAGACATTGATGATTGTTCTAAAGTGGAGGATGATGAACTTGCTCAAAGAAAAATTGTGCTTATGGAGGACCAACCTCCTTCTCTTAATCCTACTCCTAATGCATCTCTTTCTATTCCTTCTATTGATAGTGATAATGATAATAATAACTCTACTCCTCATGACTCTTCTTCTAGTGATGAATACATTACTTCTAAAAGAAGACCTAAATGGTTCAAATCTTTAATTCAAGATAGTGATGAATACTTAGCTAGAATGGATAGACTTCAATCTAGAAGAGTTAATTATTGTAATTATGCTTTAATGACTACTATTATGAATTCTAATCAAGCTAAAAATTAACCACATTGGCAAAAAGCAATGAAGGAAGAATATGATACTTTAACTTCTAACCAAACTTGGGATTTAGTTCCCTTGCCTCATGGTAAAAATCTTGTTTCTTGCAAGTGGCTTTATAAAACTAAATTGAATGCTAATAATCAAGTTAGTAAATTTAAAGCTAGATTAGTTGCTAGAGGTTTTTCTCAAATTGAAGGCTTAGATTATACTGAAACTTTTTGCTCCTATTGCTAAAATGCCTACAATTAAACTTGTGCTTGCTTTAGCTTCTAGAATGAATTGGCCTATTCACCGAATGGATGTTAAAAGTGCTTTTCTTAATGGTGATTTACATGAGGAAATTTATATGTCTCAACCTCCTAGTTTTATTAAGGAAGGTAATGCATACTTAGTTTGTAAATTAAAGAAATCAATTTATGGATTAAAGCAATCTCCTAGGGAGTGGTATTCAAAGATTAATGCATTCTTTCTTTCTCAAGGCTTTATTAGAAGTAAAAATGATCCTAACTTGTATATTAAACATAGTGAAGATGATATTATCACTATTATCTTGTATGTAGATGATTTGATTCTTACTTCAAGTTCCAATACTTTGATTTCTGATATTAAGTTTCAACTTAATCAAAAATTTCAAATGCCTAATTTAGGTCTTTTACATTATTTCTTAGGAATGCAAATTTGGCAAACCTCCGAAGGAATTTTCTTATCTCAAAGTAAATATGCTCAAGATCTCATAGATAAGTTTAACATGAATGATTCTCACCATGTTTCAATTCCTATTGAATTAGGCACTAAGTTAATGCTTGATATGCAAACTCCTCTTGTTGATCCTACTTTGTATAGACAATTAGTTGGAAGTTTGAATTATTTAACTCTTACTAGGCCAGATATTGCTTATAGTGTTGGTTTGGTTTCAAGATTCATGTCTAAACCTCAACAAACACACTTTAAAGTTGCTAAGAGAATTTAAAGATATATTAAAGGAACTATTAATGTAGGTTTGTTTTATGATGCAAATTCTGATTTTACTTTAAAAGGTTTTATTGATTCCGATCTAGGTGGAGATCCCAATGATGGGAAATCTACTTGTGGTTATTGTTTTTTTGTTGGTTCAGGAGAAATTTCTTGGAATAGTAAAAAGAAACAATCTACCTCTCTTGGATCCACTGAAGCTGAGTACAAAGGATGCACTAATGCTTCCAAAGAAGTCTTGTGGCTTAGAAGACTACTTGAAGATTTGGGTCCTCAACATGAACCAACTCAATTTTATTGTGATAACCAAAGTGCCATTGCCTTGGCTAAAAATCCAGTTTTCCATGCAAGGACAAAACACATTGCTCTCCAACACCACTTTATTAGAGAACAAATTGAAGACAAGGAAGTTTCACTCCTCTATTGCAAGGGGGAAGACCAAGTTGCAGATATTTTGACCAAGCCACTTTGTAAAGAAAAGTTCCAATTTCATTGTAAAAATCTTGGCTTGCAACCCATTGAAGGGTTTGATGTAAACTCCCCAAGTAAAGCTTAAGGGGGGGTGTTAGAATATTTAATCTTTACTTGGCTTAGGTTTATTTGTATTTAGTTTAGGATATTCCTTTGGAATTCCTACATGTAATTTGTCCTCTAGTACATGTGTGAGGACAAGTCATTTCTTTTATTTTCCTTTATTAAGGAATATTAGATTTCCTCCATAAGAGGATGTGGACACATGGCACACATATTTTATGAATGGTGGCATTCATAGATTTGGGAGTTACTTTGTAACTCCTCTCCTCATCTCTATTTAAGAGATGTCTCCTCTCTCATTTCTTCTTAATGACAATATTGTAAAGAGCTTCTTGCTCTCTCTCTCTCTCTCTCTCTCTCTCTCTCTCTCTCTCTCTCTCTCTCTCATTCATTTTAGGCATTGCCTCATTCATAATATCACAAGGGGTTTTTCTTTGTTTTTCCCCTTTCAAAAGTTCTTGTGCCTCCTTCTTCACATTTGGGTGATTGCTCCAAGGTTTTTTGCATTTCTCTTGGTAACATTTACTTTATCAATAAACTTACTTGGATTTTATTATTCTTTCCTTGCTCTTGTATTTCCTTTCAAAACCATTAATGGTTAACTAACCCTTAGTGGCATGGTTAGAGACTTTTTGACTAACTTAACCTCCATCTAACCCAAGGGTCTCATCAAGCATTTATTGCTTTGGCCATGGTTATTCCTTTAACCTTTGCACAAGAGTTTACCCCTTGGGTAAAAGCTTTATCCAATGGATAACCCTAACCTAACCTTAACCCTTACCTCCTAGGGAAACCATGAGGTCTTCTCAAGCATTTAATGCTTCTTACCTCTCCTCTCAACCAACCTTATGTTGAAAATTGTCACCATTTCATTGGTGAAAATTGAAAACATGGATTGACAACTTTCAAACTTGACCCTTGATTAACTCTTTCAATCTTGACCATCCATTTCCCTATTTTTACTATAAATAGAGCTCCCATTCTTCCATTTTAGATCCATTCAAGCTTTTAGTATCTCATTTATGCTCAATTTTATTAACACATCTAGCTTCTCTTTGTAATAGGAATTAATCTAATAAGCACTTTAGACTATTTCCTTTATCATTAGCTTAACTCATAAACTAGTATATCATGTTAGGATAGTATTGCTACTAATCTTGTCATCTTATAATCTAGTTTATTGCATTTGTAGAATCATGCATAGATAGGATGCATTTTCATAACTAAATCAATCATAAGCATCCCTCGTTCTTGCATTTGTCATCCCTAAGCCACTTTGCTCAGTGATATGAGAGCAAAGGCATTGGCTTGAGGGACCTTGTGAAATAGAGAATCATGGAACCAACCTTGGGAAGTTGAGTCATTCTTCATGATTCCATAACTTGCACCAAGAAGTCACGTGGGTGTGTGGACAAGCCTCTTTGATCTTTATTTTTCACATTTTAAGTTTCATCGCCCCGCTTTTCCTGCATATACAATTAAAACACTTCACATCATATTCCAATATCAATGTCCTCCTGTTAGGACCCAAAAGGTAACTGAGAGGGGGGGGGGGGTGAATCAATTGTCAATGAATTTCAACCTTATTATAACTTAATAAAACTTGATACTTAATACCGGTAAACAAAAATTAATGCCGGTTAACAGATTAACAGTTAATATCAATACCGGTGAAACATAATGCATGAAACAGAAAGAGAAACAACATCCACAACACATAACACTAAGATTTTTATGTGGAAACCCTGTAAGAGGAAAAACCACGGTGGGAAACCTTACCCATAATCAGATGATACTACTACAGATAATATGTGTATACAAATGGGGTTTGCACATGCAGAAAGGCCAACTGCCTAGAGCACACTGCTCAAATGGGAGTCGCAATGACTACAGTAGGATGGTTAAATCCTAAAATAATGTAATTCTCAAAGTAGCATCTCCAATGTTGGATTCACTACCGGTTAAGCTCTGATAATCACCTTCAAAACTTCCTTGAACCTTCTCTATGGTCTGCTCATATGATCTTCAATATTCGCACATACCATGTTACAATACCATTACATACCATATCCCATATCCTCTGTATCTCATCAATTGAGATCTTACATAATACAAAACCTAAGACCAAATGTGTAGGTAGGCTCACTAAGAATATTACAATAAAATAAATTACAAACAAGTCTAGATGCGATGTATCATGTCGGCTTAATACATTTGTAACAATATACAAGCAATAAATCATCTCCATAATGTGTTGTGCTGATCTGGAATAGATAATGCATACCGATCCATAACCTAGACCAATCTGCCGGTAACAACAAATATGTCAACCCGATTAAACCACTAACCAAAATATCAAAACCAAGTATCCAAACCATGTCTTTGACATAATCAAGTGATCTCTAGATGATAACAAGTCATCCTCAGTGCCGGTGAACAATATAACCTGTCGGTGGACAATATACCAGTGACTGTGCATAAGTCACTAAACTTGTTGGTGAACACAATGTGTGGGTTCAACATAACCATAGATCTCTAGAAGGATAAGTGTTGACATCAATGACAAAACTAATGCAACACATCCATAATACCAACAATCTCCCCCTTTGGCATTGATGACAACACTAGATGGAAAATCATCGAAGTGCCAAAACAGAATGCCAAAAACCAAAAACCAAAAATCTCCAAAATAGATTAATACTAGAAATAAAAACCAAAAATGCAAAGAGTATATATCTCTCCCTCACTGAATAATCTCTCCCCCTAGGATAATGTTTCCTAAATACAAGGTTTTTCCATATATATCTCTCCCTCTTTGGCATAAAATGCCAAAACAATAAAAATACTAGAACATACAATCAACTAATACAACCAATTAATATAGCCAACTACTCCCCCTATGAAGTAGCTCTCCTCCATCAAAGCCGGAAAAATAATTTCTCTGTTAGGTTATGTCGATTTGATGTCAATCTTCAACTATCTAAGTCTCTATCGGTGAGGGTATTACCCCAAGCTTCTCTATGAGATATTCAAAAGTTTCCTTAGGCAAAGGGTTGGTAAAGATATCTCCAATATGCTCTTTAGTATTCACATAAACTAATCTTACTTCTTTTGCTTCAACATTCTCTTTCAAAAAGTTATATTTGATAGAAACATGTTTAGTCTTAGAGTGAAATACCGGATTCTTTGATATATAAATTGTTGTTGAATTATCACAATAAATGATTATAGGTTCTTTGCATTTTACCTTTATGTCCTTCAACATTTGCTTAATCCATAATACTTGTGTACAATTAGTTTTTGTTGCAACATATTTTGAATCTACTATTGATAATGATTTACAACTCTGCTTCTTGCTCAACCACGAAATCAATTTGCTACCAAGAAAGAATGCTCCGCTAGTGGTGCTCTTTCTGTCATCTACATATCTTGCCCAATTTGCATCGGTGTATGCACATAAATCAAAATTTTCATCTTTAGGATACCATAAACCAAGATTTGTTGTGCCTTGTAGATACCAAAAAATCCTTTTTACTATTGATTCATGATTTTCTTTAGGATTACTCTGAAATCTTGAAACAATACATACTACATTCATTATATCAGGTCTTGTTTGTGTAAAATACAACAAACCTCCAATCATATATTTGTACCTTGTCGGATTAATAGGAGCTGAATCATCCTTCAATGCCAATTTATTAGTTGTAGTCATAGGAGTACTTACTGGTTTAGAGTTTTCCATACCAAATTTATTCAGTAGTTCCTTCAAGTACTTTTTTTGACATATGAATATACCTTTATCAGTCTGTGAGATCTGCAATCCTAAAAAGAATTTTATTTCTCCAATCATAGACATTTCAAAATATTCCTACATCTTGTTAGCGAAATCCTTACACAATCCATCTTCTCCTCCAATAATGATATCATCGACAAAAACTTCAATAACCAAGATGTCATCATTAGTCACTTTGAAATATAAGTTGCTGTCAGCATTACCTTTAGTGTAACCAAGCTTCAAAAGATATTTGTCCAATCTAGCATACCAAGCTCTAAGAGCTTGCTTCAATCCATACAAAGCTTTCCTTAATCTACAAACCATATCTTTATCATTTGTCAATGAAAATCCATCAGGCTGTTCAATATAAACTTTCTCTTCAAGATCACCATTCAGAAATGCACATTTTACATCCATTTGATATACTTTATAATTCTTATGAGCTGAAAATGCAAGAAATAATCTAACTGCCTCAATTCTAGCTACTGGTGCAAAGGTTTCATTATAATCAATTCCCTCTTTCTGCGAATATACTTTACACACTAATCTTTCTTTATTCCCGATTACCTTACCATCTTCATTAATTTTATTTCTGAATACCCATTTAGTTCCACTTACATTTTTGTCTTTAGGCCGAGGAGCTAATATCCATGTATTGTTCTTTTCAATTTGTTCTAGTTCATCTTCCATAGCTTTTATCCAAAATTTATCTTCATATGCCTCAATAACAGATGTTGGTTCAATTTGAGAAATTAAACATACCTCTTCATTTGTCAGTCTTCCTCTTGTCATAACACCTTGATACTTGTTCCCAATTATCTGATTTTCTGAGTGATTCAGTCTTACATACCTGGGTTTATTCACATGTTGTTTTTCTTCAGTCACCGTGGAGCTCTTTGATGATGTCAGTGTGACTGGATCCACATTCTATATTGGTGCACTCTGTATAGGTTCATTTATGATCATCTCAACTGCCGGTTGAGAATCTATAGACCTTGAATTTCCTCTAAATTGTTCATCTATCTTTACATTAACACTCTCAATGATCTTCTGTAATCTTTTATTAAAACATCTATATGCCTTGCTCTTAGATTAATAACCAATAAATATTCCTTCATCACTTCTAGGATCAAATTTACCAATATACTCATCTCTCCTAATATAACATTTGCTTCCAAATATTTTGAAGTATTCAAGAGTGGGACTATTACCAAACCATAGTTCACAAAGTTTATTTCCGAATACCCATTTAGTTCCAATTACATTTTTGTCTTTAGGTCGGGGAACTAATGTCCATGTATTGTTCTTTTCAATTTGTTCTAGTTCATCTTCCATAGATTTTATCCAAAAGGCACTAAAATCCCTTTTCAACTAATTGACCAACACTCAAAAGATTATGCTTCAAACCTTCAACATAATAAACATTGTTAGTATTGTGCTTACCATCCAAAGATATAGTGCCTTTTCCTTTGATCAAACAAGCTTTATCATCGCCAAATCTTACTAGACCTCCACTATATTCTTGAAAAGATAAGAATTTACTTTTATCACCAATCATATGATGTGAACATTCAGAATCTTTGATCCATTCATTCTTTTCTTCAATGTTAGCTGCTAGGGCTTGCTCTACCAGTGGAACAGTAGGTGCCGGTTGATCTTCCTTTATTGCAACAAAATCCCATCCATTGTCTGTCGGTTCTTCATCAGAATAATCAGTAACTCCTTCATCAACATAGTAACATGATTTATCTATATTCTTCTTGAATCTGTATCTCTGATATTCAGGGTTAGGCTTATATGTTCTTTTAGATTCCTCTCTTAATCTTGCATGTCTATCAGGACATCTAGATGCTATATGACCAACTTTATTGCAATTAAAACATTTAAACAGTGCTTTACCTTCATACTTACTTCCAACTGAACCTTTAGGCATTTTCCTTGCAAATAGTGCTTCAAGTTCTTCCAGTTCTTCATTTTCCTTTCTGATATCTTCAAGTTCTCTTGCATAAAGTGCTTTCCAATCAGATTTTTCATATGATGATTATGATGATGCAGATGATGATGCTTTGAAAGCTAAATCTATCTTAATTGTAGCAACAAGACCAAATTCCTCAAGCTCAAATGTTGAAAGTTTTCCAACTAAAGTATCTCTACATACTGATGTATTAGGCATTGCTCTCAACTCATTAATAGCAGTTACTTTCATTTTGTATGTCGGTGGCAATCCTCTTAAAAATTTAGAAACAATTTCATCTTCACTCAAGGATCCTCCACAATATTGTATTCCTAAAACAATTTCATTAACTCTTTCCATAAAAGCAGAAATTCTTTCATCTTCTTCCATTTTCAAATTTTCATACCTAGCTCGAAAACATTCCAGTTTTTCAATTTTGATAGTGGTATCTCCTTCATTCAATGTCTCCAATTTATCCCAAATAGCTTTAGTAGTAGATTGGTCTGATAATCCCATGATTTGCTGATCTGATAATGTGCTCAAAAGTGCTTCTTTTGCTTTGCAATCATTTTATTGATCTTTACCTAATGTTGGTGGATTAGGTTGATTTAGTGTAGGACCAACATAGCCATTCTTTGTAACTTCCCATGTGTCTCTTCCAATGAAATTCATATGTGTCTCTATTTTGATCTTCCATATACCATAGTTAGGTCCATCAAGTTTCAGACTGTCCTTCTTGAAAATGTTAGTCGCCATAGGATCTCCTCAAGCTGTTAGGCTTCTGCAAAAAGAGGACTTTCTTTGATACCAATTGTTAGGACCCGAAAGGCAGCTGAGAGGGGGGGGGGGGTGAATTAGTTATCAATGAATTTCAACCCAATTATAACTTAATCAAACTTGATACTTAATACTGGTAAACCAAACTTAATGTCGGTTAACAGATTAATAGTTAATATCAATACTGGTGAAACTTAATGCATGAAACAAAAAGATAAACAACATCTAAAACACACAACACAAATATTTGTACGTGGAAACCCTGTAAGGGGAAAAACCACGATGGGAAACCTTACCCACAATCATTTGATACTATTGTAGATAGTATATGTATACAAATGGGGTTTGCAAATGCAGAAAGGCCAACCGCCTAGAGCACACTGCTCAAATGGGAGTCACAATGACTACAATAGGATGGTTAAATCCTAGAATAATGTATTGCTTAAAGTAGTATCTCCAATTCTGGATTCAGTACCAGTTAAGCTTTGATAATCACCTTCAAACCTTCCTTCAATCTTCTCTATGGTCTGCTCATATGATCTTCAATATTTGCACATACCATGTTAAAATACCATTACATACCATATCCCATATCCTATTTATCTCATCAATTGAGATCTTACATATATACAAAACCTAAGACCAAATGTGTAGGTCAGCTCACTAAGAATATTACAATAGAATCAATTACAAACAAGTCTAGATGTGATGCATCATGTCGGCTCAATACATTTATAACAATATCCAAGCAATAAATCATCTCCATAATGTGCTATGCTGATCTGGAATAGATAATGCATACCGGTCCATAACCTAGACCAATCTGTCGATAACAACAAATATGTCAACCCAATTAGACCATTAACCAAAATATCAAAACCAATTATCCAAACCATGTCTTTGACATAATCAAGTGATCTCCAGATGATAACAAGTCATCCTCAGTGCTAGTGAACAATATAACCTGCCGATGGACAATATACCGGTGACTGTGCATAAGTCACTGAACTTGTCGGTGAACACAATGTGTCGGTTCAACATAACTATAGATCTCCAGAAGGATAAGTGTTGACATCAATGGCAAAACTAATGCAACACATCCATAATAAAAACACCTCCTCCTCCTTCGTCATAAGCCTATTTCATCACTGCTCTACCATGAGTACACTGTCATATTTATTCTCCGCTCTGTCTTCATGATTCGATATTAATTCCACCTCTGTATCGTGCCACTTAACATATCTACTTTCCATTATTTCTTCTTTCTAACAATCTCAGACTTGTCATAAGAATGGTATTATCTTCCACGTCAACAACGAACATGCTATGGAAATCTTCCAAATGATATTATTGTACATCTCCAAATGATGTGGCCCATTTGGACAACACATCAACCACATTGTTCGCTACTCTGTGCACATGAGTGACTTTAAAATCACTAAAATAATTTAAATCACTTCTAATTTTTTGGACATATTTATTTAACAACCAAGCTTGTATTTCCCTTTTTATTAATGCATTTACAATGATTAAAGAATCTCCTTCCAAATGTAATATTTTGAAACCTAATTTTAGTCCCCAATCAATTGCCATGTATGTTTCTTGTGCCTCAACCTCATTATTCATACCCTTCTCCAAATGTTTAACATGCCATGCAATTATATTCCCTTTCAATACTGAAACACCACTCCAGCTTCAAAATCACCCGGATTCCCTTTTGACGCACCATCAAAATTGGCCTTAATCCATCCTTCTATCGGAGGTGTCCATTCACAATTCAAATTTGAGTTTATATGCCCTAGAGCCAAATCATCTCTTCTAGGCCCATGAACAGGCCTGAATTTTATCTTTGGCTAGCACCCCTAAATGCAGGAATCCTCCTTTAAAAGTACAATGTCCTTTGCAGTGAATCTTGATGTCACTACCCCCACTACTTCTTCTATTGAAGAGTCAATTCTAGCCAAAATCCTATCTAATGCTTCACTTTGGTCTTGAAATATTCTTCTATTGTTCTCTTTCCAAATTTCCCACACAATCATTGTTGGGTTGATTTTCCAAACACTAGAAAAAATAGACTTTTTAAACCTTCGTGGCCAGCTCAAAAAAGAATCCTTCAGCTTCCCTAGAAAAGGACCTTGCCATCCCAGCTTTCCCTGCACCATCCTCCAATAGGTCAAAGAAAACTTACAATTAAGCAGCAAGTGATCCACACTTTCCTCATCTTTACCACACATTATGCATTTCATCGACCCTACCATGCCTAAACGCTTCCTTCTTCCCCCTGTTAAAATTCTACCTCTTACCACCAACCATGTAAATGCACCTGACTTATGGAGACATGCTTTCCCCCAGCATAGGCTTGTAGGCCATTCTTCCTTCTCCTCTCTGCTATCCAACAATTGGTAACCAATCTTGACCGAGTAGTTACCATATTTTGCCCCACACACTGACTTCATCTTTACTATCGAAAATGAAAATTTTCCTGTTCTTGAATATCTCCTCCATTGTTCTAATATGATCCAGATTCTGCAAAACTTCTCTAACTGATTTCCAACCCCATTCAATCCTCTCACCTTCTCTTTTAGGCTCTAAGTAATCCCTAACCTAATCTCCCCAAGCCTCTTCTAGCAATATTTTAGCCTACACCATATCACCAATACTACTAATAGCCTTCCTGCCATCCCATGAATCTAACCAGAAATGAGCGCTCTTGTCATCTCCAATCTGCTAGGATAAATGATTTGTAATAACTTTCCTACAAGAAACAATGAACTTCTGAATTGCTGATCCAGGCATGGGATTGGCTATTGTGAATATTCTCTAGTCATCCAAATAGTCCAAATACTTCGCCCTCAAGATTTGAACCCAAATTCGATGTGGATTTTTGTAAATGGCCCAAACCAACTTTTCCCCCATTGTCTCATTCATTTTCTGCTAATTCCTTAATCACACCCCACCTCGTTGTTTGGATTTGCAAATTTTCTCCCAGGCCAACAATGGTATTTTATCCTCCTCCTAAGAACCATTCCAAAAAAAATTCCTCATTTTATGTTCAATTACCCTCAACACCTTTTGAGGGATACACAAACACATCATGGAGAAAAGAGGGATAATAGATGGAACTAATTTGAGCATCAATATCCAACCTGTCGAAGTCAACCATTTACTTTTCCAACCATCCATCCTCTAAATGCACCAATCCACAAGATTATTCCATATTGCTGATCGACTGGCCCCACTAAAAAGAGGAATTCCCAAGTATTTTACTGGGAGAGTCCCCACTTGCATCCCCAATATATTAGATATCTCCCTCTGTTTCCCTATAGGAGTATTAAAGAAGTATATCTTAGATTTCCTCTAGTTTATCTTTTGACCCGACCACATTATATAATTATCTGGTGTACTTCTCAAAATCTGAGATTCTGTCAGGGATGCCTCCCTAAAGAGCAATGTGTCATCAAAAAATTGCAAATGAGTTACAACCCTAATACCTTGCACAATTATAACTCCCTTCCACACTCCATCATCCCTTTTATTTGCAATCAATCGACCTAAAGCCTCTACCATGATGATAAAAATAAAAGGCGAGAGAGGATCACCTTTCCTTAAACCCTTATATGCTTCAAAGAAGCCTTGAGGGCTGCCATTTACCAAAACAAAGAACAACAGAGAACAAACACAACTCTTCACCTAGGTAATCCATTCATCACTAAAGCCAAACTTTTGCAGAATTGCAAAAAGGAAGTTCCACCGAACCTTGTCATAAGCCTTTTGAATGTCCAATTTAACTAGCATTTTCACCATTCTAGCAACACAAATTGAATGAATAGCTTCATGCACAACAATAATACCTACCACTATGGACCTATTTGGAGAAAATCCACTTTGCTCCTTCGAGAAAATAAATTTTAACACCTTTTTCAATCTGTTCGCAGAAATTACTTTATATATAGTAATACATAGAGAAATCAAGCGCATATCATCAAAAATTTAGCCGACACCTTTTTTGGGACAAGAGCAATGATAGTGTTATTAAATTCCTTCAAAATAAAACCCCTAGCTCTAGATTCTTCTACGATTTACCATAGGTGAAAATCCATCCGGCCCCGGAGCCTTATCACCACCTAAATCAAAAAGAGCCATCTTCACTTCTTCCATAGATACCTTATCCATCGTAAAATGATTTTGAATGTCCAAAATATACTTAGGGATGATCTCTAAAAATTTCTCATCCACCAACCATTGGGGATCCTTCTCCATAAGCAATTGCTGGAAGAAGCTCACTATCACTTCGTGTATATCCTTTTGATTGGAGATAACAACACCTTCAGAATTCTTTATGGAGAAGATCTTGTTGTTCGATCTTTGTACCTTCATCGAACTATGGA
The DNA here is from genome assembly GCF_030272615.1 of Cryptomeria japonica. Lineage (NCBI taxonomy): Eukaryota > Viridiplantae > Streptophyta > Pinopsida > Cupressales > Cupressaceae > Cryptomeria > Cryptomeria japonica. The sequence goes on along the minus strand of NC_081407.1, from coordinate 1,006,275,669 downwards.
AGAACTTGGTATTTCTATCCCCATCTTTGAGCCATGTTTCCTGAGACTTTTTCCTCCAAAAAATCTCTTCCCTCACAAGCACCTCCAAATAGTCCTGATTAAGTCTTTTCTCCTTTGAAAAATCTAATTTTGACATACCATCATGAATAACCCTATTATGAAATATTTCCAAGTCTTTTTCAATGGCAAGTTTCTCAACAAAAATATTTTTGAATTTTTCTTTGTTCCATTTCTTCAACAAGTCTTTTAAAAATTAGAGTTTCTTGTAAAAAATGAAAGCATGATTACCATACCAAATTGGAGAGTTGCGCCACAAATACTCAATCAATTCTCTAAACCCTTAAGCCTTGAACCACATCATCTCAAATTTAAACGGGCACCTTACAAGATCTAAATCCTCTTGAATGAGAAGACTGATTGGATAATGATCTGAACCAATATAGCAGCCTTAGTCACCCATGACTTTGACATCCAATCATAGTAAGGAAAAAGTAGTCCATCTTTTTTGTAATGTTAGAGAAACTATCTCTTCTATTAGTCCAAGTGAATTCGCCTACCTTGAACTTGACTTCCACCAGTCTGCTCTCCAAAGTGAAATCATTGAAATCCCGTTGTACCTGACTAAATCGAAGAGAACCACCCTTCTTTTCCAGAGGAGACAAAGTGGCATTAAATTCCCCACCTAGCACACAAATTTGATCCTCTAGAGTTGCAATTAAACCTCCCAATTGCTCCTGAATCCTCCTTTTATCAATAGTACTAGTGGGCCCGTATACATTAAACAACTCAAAATTACTATGCAAAGCTTTCAAATAAACTCTTACCCATTGCCAATGTTTTTCCAATCTTACTAGATTGATAATTATTGTCTTCATTCCATAGGATCCCCAATCCTCTAGAGGCTTCGCCAGCCTTAGAGAATAGACCTCTCCATTTATAAAAAAATATCTAAAAATCATGAATATCATCACCTTTTAATTTGGTTTCTTGAAGTAGCACCATGTTTGGACGTTCCTGATCAAGGCCTCTCTTGATTAGTCACTGTTTGTCATGGGCATTGTAACCCCTAACATTCCATGAAAGGCACCTCATTACCTCTAGGAAGAGTCATAAGCTCCTCTCGATCTAAGTTTGGTTTGACCTTTTGTTGTACCTGCCATCTCAAGCCTCTCTCTATTAGATTTTGCACCTTTGGATCTCTTCTCCCCTATTTTTGGTTTAACCTGTTTAGAGTTAGTTTGATTTAAAGATCTCTTTTCAAGTAAGCCCATTTCCTCTTGCATTCCAAGGTTATCAATATTATTAATCTCATCCTCTGACTCTTGCATATCCAGACCTTCTTTTTCCGGTGAGTCCATATCTCGACTATCTTCATCCATGAAGTTGAGGGTCCTTATAGGAAAGATTTTAATCTCTTTGAAAATTCCATCATCTAACTCCTCCAACCCCTTATCATCCTTACCTTCTACCTCCTCCAAGTCTATATTGAAAGATCATGTGTTCTCATCATCACTTGCAGGTTCATTTGGATTCAAACCTCGATTATGGTAAACCCTGTTAAGAACTTTAATTTGAGGGGATTCCATGAAGTCCTCCTCAAAATGAATTTCTGCACCGTGCCTAATCCCTAACCTTATCTTTAAGAGGTTCAGTATTAATTCTTGGTACCTCCTCTGAATCTTTTTGTTATTGTGCCTTTGAACCATCTAAACCCAACACAGTTTCATAAATCTTTAGATTACCAATCAAATCCGATCTTCCCTCTACTTTCTAACCCTTCTTTCCTAAATCCAGGGGGTCGTTCAACCTTATAGGTCTATATTCCTCTTCCACATGAGGTTCTTTACCTACCATATTTAGATTTAAAATATTAACATTTTCACCATTTTCTTTCTCCATCTCCATAGAGCTTGTTTCCTTGACATGAGTAGTCCCCTCCTCTGATGGATCAATTGTTCCTCCTTCTAACACTTTGTCATTTGATTCTGACACTCTTACAAGCAAATCTTGTAGATGATTCTGACAAAGTTTCTTCCCCTTTGTCATATTCTGGCACTCTGCATCTGAGTGCCCTTTCTTCTTGCATAAAGCACAAACACCAATCAGGTCTTCAACTTCAATAGGTTGTCGCCACACTCCCTCCCCAGATTTCAACTCTATGAATTGCAGGAGTGGATGCACAACTTGCAATTGGATGAAAATCCTAGCATACATACTGAACTCATTGACTTTCATAGCTTCGTCAGCTTTTAGAAACCCTCCCAACTTGTCACCAATTACCTTTAGGGTTTCCATATCCTGGTATTCATGAGGGAGATTATACAAACATATCCATAATGGGACTAAGTTAATCTCCTCCTTCTTAGTATAAAAATTGAGTCTCCAATCCTTAATACAAAACCCCTTCCCTCCCATAAGAAATGGACCACTATTTATACTCCATTCCTTATCCTTCTCACTAGGGTTACTGACTAAATAAAACCCATTCGAAAGGGTTTTCAAAACACGAGCCTCACCCTTGTTAGCATCTACCCACGACCTAGCCCTAGAAAAAGAAGGTCAATCTCCATTCCACTTCATGAAAAAGCTCTACTTTTTAAAATCTGTACTGAGACCTTCCATTCATGATTATCAATAACTATTGAAACCACAATTGCATGTTCCGATCTTTTACATACCTTTTTAGCCTGCTGCTCTGGGCTTGCTGGCTTTGGCCTCTAAAACTTATTTTCAATTGATTTAAAGTCCACTCGTGGTCCTGAATGGATTGAAGCGAAACCCCATTTGTTTCTTTCCCAACCTTTATCTCTACGAATAAAGCTTTTGCTGCCCTTCACAATATGAAACTATTGATTTTCCGATCCCTTCCATGCCCTAAACGGAGGCTACCACTCCATGTTGTTATAGCCTTCAATCCTTCTACCTCTGTAATTCCAAACCCACCTCTAATAGCCTTCTCTATGAAACCCTAGCTCCGCCATTATAGGCTTGCCATTTGGTCTTCTTTTCTAAAGCTATTCATCTACATTTTTTGTAATTGATTGTTTGGTTGTTAAACTTTTTGACCTTAATTTTTCCATTTTCAAACAATGATTCCACTAAAATCTAGAAATTTCCTACTAAATAACAAAAAAATACATGGCTCTGATACTAGTTGTTAGGATTTGACAAACTGAAGCAATCAAACTATACCAATTATAATGCAAATTAAAAATACAAATAATAAGAATTTCATAACAACAAACATATTTAATGTTGTTCATCCAATGTGCATCACATCCACGTAGAAATTATCATCCATCTTTCTATTGTTATCAATTAAAAAATAATTTACAACATACTACATAATCTCTTATTGTGTGTTAAATTTAATGCACTCATATTGCCTCATTTCTCTTGGGATTTCATATTTACAACAACTTATTTATCAATTCTTTTTTGTCGATTACAATGTTGTTTTCCAAAAAAAAAAACACTAATAATCAACTCCTTTATTAAATTATATGTAGTTTTTAGTTTGGGGGTATTACCCCTCTACAATCCCCCATTAATAAATTTACAGTCAAACTCGACCATCAAAGTCACTGAAATTTAATGCAACATATTAGTCACCACATACCAACATCCCTGTTGGCTTGATGATGATTGTAATGGATGACTTCATGTGTTGTCATTGATGACACATGTATACACACACACATGTTCACATTGTCTTAGTCATCTTAGTTAAGACAAACCGGTATTACTCCCAAGTCTTTGTATTGCAAAACCAATATTATATGTATAGTAAAGTTCAAATGGTTTTGAGGGTGTCTAACCGGTATATGCAAGAATGGTATGACACCAGCTTGGAGATTCAGCATAGATCTACAAGGAAGCAAATGGAGAACAATCGATCTATAAGTTGGAAGAGATTAACTCTTAACTGCTATCAGTGTTCCAACCGGTTTCATTGATTGTGTGATGAGTTATCACCGATCGTTATGAGTTATCCCTAACCGATAGATTTGGCAAAAATATGTGATGTGTTATATGAGATTGTCCAGATACACTGCACCTAGGAAATTGTGATGTGATTCCTGAGCCAATATGAAATCTAATGTCTATATAATGACATTGTGATGAACTATTTTCATGATGTGAGATAGAAGTGTTAAGTTGTTGTGATTTATTGAAGGCGTTGCAGAGTATGTCGGTGATGTAGTTTTGAGTGAGCAGAAGATGATCTATTCAAGCAAGATGTGCTACTTCTAGATCACACCGCCTGCTGTTTTCTAATCACTACAACAGTCAAATCCCCTAACTGGGTAAGCTCTAACAAGCTTCATTGTACAAATCCTATAACAAGGTGATCCATTAGTTTGGGTTTTGAAATAATCTACTGAGGTTACTCCTAACAGGGCACTACCTTTAACAGGGTATAGCTCCTAATAGGTCTTTGGGATCTTTAACAGGATTCGCTCCTAGCATAACACTTTGTAGACCTTAACCGGTCAGTTACCTATTACTGCAGATAGTTAACTTACGAGTCCCATCTCACCATGATTTTTCCTAGTTGGGTTTTCCATGTATAAACACTTGTGTGTTATTGTGGATGTTTTACTTGTTGTGGATGCTTTAATATCATTTTGGATTGCATGCATAGTATTAAGTAAACTGGTTAAGTATATTTACTGGTCTGTGTTTAAAGTGGTATTATTTTTGCCGTCTCTGATTCACCCCCGCTCTTATTGTTTTATAAGTCTATCAATCCCTTGCATCATTTCTATCATCTTACTTACACTTTCTATTAGGACATCTAGAGAGTAAAAATAATAACTCACTTGATTCCTCCCACTTTTCATCATGCTTTGGACATTCTTTGATGTATGCCATCTTAGAGATTCATCCAAATATTTTAATAAATCATATAATCAAGTATAAGTCATCATCAATGTTATCCCTAATTTAGTTAGATTCTAAGATAAAGGTATGTTCACTAGAAGCCTTGGTGTCTTTGCAAACACGGGAATCTTAGTCCTATTTGTAGTCATTTTTATTAAAGTTATAGGTGTTTTTGATTTGTCTATTTATGATTTTTGGTTTTTCCTTCCTTTTAATTTATCATTCGTTCTTGGTTCTACCCTTTCTTTTCCTTTGGGCTTATTTTAACTAATTACATTGTTTTGTTATTTTACTATACTTTTATTTCTTTTCCTTTTTCTCTAGTAAACTAAATATCAAAGAACACATTACCCAATATCTCTTCAAAAGCTTTCATACAATTAATTCTTGTTCTCTCTTTCTCTAGCCTAAGCAAGAGCTCACTATTTATCTGTCCTTTAGAAACTCTTCTTGTCTTAGATGGTATAAGAGGTGACACTTGGTTTAGGGGTTCAACTCCTCAAAGTGTTTATTTGGCTTATGGAATGTAACCTTTAATAATTCTTTATTTTTTAATTATTTACTTTAATTAATATAATATAATATATAAGGTTTTCTATTCTTACATTAAAACAATATATAAATGTTGCAAGGGTATGATCCCTACTAACATTATATTCTAACATATAGTGTGACTATTTTAGACTATATAATGCCCATTTCAACCTACAAAGCATGTCTTCCTTATCTTTTACGTCAAAATTATCAGTTTGTTTCATAAATATTTCTTTCTCAAGATTGTACTACATGAAAGTAGTTTTAACATCTATTTTCTCTACTTATAAAGCATAAGTAGTAACAATAGAAAATATGAATCTACTATACGTTAATTTGCAAATAACACTTCAAAAGAGGATAATGATAAACTCCAAGCTCCATTCATAGAGGAGAAAATTAAGGTGTTTACTATCCAATTCAATATGAACAAATTGCCTAGGCCTAATGATTTTCTTTCTCTATTTACCACAAATGTTGGAATTTCATTGGAAGGGTTGCGTGGAAGCTCACTAATGACTTTTGTAAGAGGTAAATAATTACTAGGGAAATAAACAACACTACTATTTTCCTAATCTCAAATCTATTGGATTGATCATCCTTTGTTGATTACAAACTGATATCACTATGCAATACAATGTATAAAATTATTACAAAAGCAATGGTGAACATGCTCAAACAGATGTTGGGAAAGGTTATCTATATTAATCAAAGTGGCTTCACACCAAGGATAGATATTGTTGATAGTATAATTTTTTTCCAACAATTAGTTTGTAGCTTAGAAGCATGATGATCAATTGGACATCAGTAAGGATTATGACAAAGTAAAATGTAGATTTTTTAATCATGGTGTTGGAATGATTTAGTTGTGATAAAAATTGTATTGTCATTATATTCCATTGTATCTCAACAATATAATATTATATATCTTGGTTGATGGTGTTTTGTGTGGGTTCTTTGACATCTCAAAAGGAATCCAACAGGTTGACCCATGTCACCTTTTATTTTTTTGATCATGGTGGAGACTCTTGGAATATTTGTAGAGAAACTATGAGTTACGGGATGGTGGAAAGGATTAATGATAGCAATAAATATTGCCTCCAACACTCACCTATGATTCAATGATGATATAGTGTTTTAAGGGGAAGAGACCATTGTGGAGTCCAAAGAAATCAATATTTTTTTGGACAAGTATGTTGAGTTATGGGGACAAGTGATTAATAAAGATAAACCTAAAGTATACATTTTACATGTTAAAAAAAATTTAAAAATAGGATACCAAACTTGCGTGGATTATCTCTCAACTCAATCCCATGTAACTACTCAGGTGTTGTGATTTTTAAATGAATTGTTAGATCCTATGTATTTGGTCCAACATAATGGACTACCGGAATACTAAGGTAACCTCTTGGAAAGGGAAATGGCTCAAATTTGTGGGTAGAATAACAATGATTAAATTTGTCCTTGCTAAAATACCCATTTATACTATGTCATGTTTGTAGCTCACAAAATATATTTCCTCAACTCTTGATAGTACATTAAAGCAATTCTTATGGGAGGGCTCCAATGAGATCAAATAAATTCCTCTAATCCACCAGACTATGGATAAAACTAACCAAAGGTGGGATAACAAGCATAAAAAATCTATGGCTTCAAAATAAAGCTCTCAAGGCTCAGATGGTCTGGAAAACATACATGAACCTAGATAACTTGTGGTGTATTATTATGCATAAACAATATTTTAGATGGTAATGTTCCTTAAGAAAACCTCACTATCAAAAACACTCCTAGTGTATCACAAATTCAAAAGTTTGTGTGGGACTATATACCTATAGCTATTGAGCACCTATCATAGAAAAAAATCGTTAAAGAAGATTTTTTGTTGGACTCTTGGAGTGGTTTTAGATGTTTGGTTGAGGTTGATGAGCTCCAAAATTGTATGGATACATTGTGAAGGGAGGTTAAGTACTACATCATAGACTACAAACGAGCTAGAATGGAAGGAAAGATAACATGGATTGATTTAAATTCACTTCCTGTCAAGGATGATGTAAAATTAATTCTCAATGATGTGGCTGTCTCCAAATTCATCTCACTAAACAAAAATAAAGATAAGATTGTATGTTGTTGACATCACTATGAAAAGTATTCGATGAAGTTAGGACATTAGATTTTGATGCAACATATGGATATATCTTGGCCTAAGGGGTTTTGTTGGATCAAATGAGTACTTCTCAAAGTGGGTTTCTTCACATGGAGTGATTTATGTAAGCACATTCTAATTGGATATCACCTTCATTCCATTTGTATTTGTGAGATTTTGCCAAGATCAAGAGGCAATGGAAAGCACAAATAAGAGAGAATAAAATATATGATAGAAATAAACTGTATTCTATCAAGATAAAATACTGATCAACTAGATTATCAATCGATACATACAATGAATATGAGCCTGCTTATATAGGCAAGGCTATATGGATATGTGAGCACACAAACATGACATGTGACTCAATAAGAAACAAGGGTAGGTAGAAAATAGGTGTGGGTAGGTAGGAGAAACAATATAATATTCCACATGAGGTGGATCACCCACTAAATGTGGAGTGTAACAACAAGATAAGTCCACAAAAGGTGGAAATTCTCCTACACACACTATCCCAATGTGGCACAAACACCCAAGTGTCTCATACCCAAACTACTATAAAATGCATTTCCTAAGTAAACTTAAGTAAGGTGTAATAATATCCAAGATGAATAATTATTTACACCAACAATATTGAAGGTCCTTCCTGGTGTGTCATGTGTAAATCACATTTGGAAAAAATCAATCATCTACTATTAATTTTTTTAATGCTTTCCTCTTATTGGGATTGGATATATTATTGATTTGGATGGGTTAGGCCCAATAAAAGTGATTTGTTTGAGTTCTTTATGAGTTGAGCATGTTTAAAATGCAAGGCATTCTAAACCGGAATTCTAATTGTCAACAACATTTGAAAATAAAATATTTGTAAAATATTTGGAGAGTCCTCAATGTCAATTGATGACTTGATTTCCCTAATTGATCAAAATATTTGTGTATGGAATGAATACTAAGGTGAAGGATCAAATGAGGAAGATCTACACTTGTTGGGATGAGACAGTAGTGAAGAAATTAAATGGTCTCATATTTACAACATTCAAATTTGCCACAAATTCTAGGAGAAAATGAGCAAATGTCTAGTGGGCTCAATCCCCAAGTAACAAGTTCAAACTTAATTTTGATAAGGATTATAAAGGAAACCCCAAGAGATCTAGTGTTAGTTGTATCATTCATAACAAGCATGGTGAATTACAATGGTCTAACTCAATGGAACTTCTAAGTGGTTCAAATAAGTTGTACAATTTGAGGTACTTCATGAAGTTTTACTACTATGCAGACAAAAAGGAATTGATAGAATTGACATTGAGAGTGATTCTCTAGTATGCATTAATGTTGTCAAATAGAAAAATGTGTCAAGTTGGATTCTATAACCACTGTTTGTGTGGATCAGAGAGATGTTCTAAAAAATGGACTTCTTGATTAAATATGTATACCATGAAGTGAACAAAGTGGCAAAATTCCATGATAACAAGGGTGTTGAACAATTGAACAACTGCATTGTAGAGAATGATGCCACCACTTGAGATGGTTTAGCAAATATTCTTTACAATGATAAGACAAAAAATGGACTAAAAGTTTTGAGATTTGTATCCCTACACTAGATAGGTGTGTGGTACAAGACCAAAATGAAAATGATACTATGAAATTTTTCACAGGTAGTAGCTCAATATATATAAGGTGGACTTACATTCATGGAGTCGCTATCTATTTAGGTGAATTTGCCTTTGGGAGAAAAACTAAGCATAAATATGGGCCTAATGGGGCGAATACCATCAAATAAGAAGTTTATCCAATGGAAATGAGAGGAATTATGAAGGTTGTGTATAAATCCAAGGTTGAAGATAGAAAATTATAGATCAAAAGGCTCTTTGATGTTGAAGAGCTCATTTTGGCCATTCATAATATGATCAGATTTGTTCGCTACTAGGGAGTTCATGTGCATGATATCCTTGCCTATGAAGTTTTCTTCACCAACTTGGTTTAGGCCACTAGTTGGAGGATACAACCAAAGGTGATCACAAAATACCTCCTAACCCTAGACCTCAGGTCGAGAGTGATGATGACTATTTCCCACATCTCCACCCTGTATTAGATTTAACTAATTATTTGTATATTTGATGTTAAAGCATCCAATAAGAAGAACTCTATTGCAACTAAGGTGTTGAAACTCTTTTACAAAGGGTTATACATTGTTAATATTAAAAAATTCCTATAGTTTTTTAGTACAAATGGGGATTTGTTGTCCCCTACTCATATTGCAAGGGCGATTGAGCTTACTGAGGGGCTTGGTGTTAGTGTGAATGAGTTTATTTAATATCTAGTTATTACTGGGAACCTATTCACATCTTAATTTTCTTGAATGGTTGAATGGATCAAAATACTGAGAGGAGGGGTGAATCAATATTCCTACAAAACTTTTATTGCAATATAAACCCTAGCAATTTATCTTATTAACATAAAATAGAAAATGTAGAATAAAAAAATAACACAACGACAAATTGAACACCAGATTTTATACATGGAAAACCCAAATGGGAAAAACCACGGAGAGGGTTAACTCTCAGGAAAATATAGGTAGTTAAACAATGTTTAGAAAATGGGTAGCTCACTGTCGGATGACCCACTGCCAGATTACAAAGCGGCTCACTTTCGGAATGCTCACTGCAATAGAAAGTAAATGAACTGAAGAAAATTGCATCTCCTAATGCATGAGGCCAGTTCCATGTTAAGTTTAGATAACAAATTGTAAAACTCATAGCAACTCACAACAGATCTGTAAAGACGTAAACACTCTAACTTCATTTAAAGAATGAATACACTTTATTCTTTAAAAAATCTATAATTCCGTTAATAAATTCAATTACTTCTCTCCAATCCTTTCATATTCACATAATGTCACTCTAATAAGGTCATTACATATGCGAGTACAATAATCTACACAACAAGTCTATATTCAATAAAAAGATATAAAAATAATATTCTTACAACATAGAGTACTCTTTCATAGTATTTCAATCATAATAAACATCTCTCATAGATTCATTACAAAACTTAGGCAATCAATAGCCTTAAGCTAAATATACAACTACAAGATAATATACAATAATAAAATGAGATGAGTCCTTTGATCTTCAATCCATTAGCTATCTTCAATTCAATCCTTCGAATGAAGACAAGAACAAGATTCAGGTGCTTTTTCCAAACAACCTTGAAGCGTACGCTTCCCTAGAATTATTAATCATTCAAGAATACTCGACCCTGCATGAATTCCTTAGCAAGAAGAACTCAACATGCAAGATGGAATCTTGGTGCGTGCCTAGTATGATACATGCATTTTCATTTATTCTAACTCATTTAAGAAACAAACAATATCAATACAAGGATATGGTAGAGAGTCATAAATACTTCCATATATTCCAATGGTCAATACGTTACTCGTTGGAGTATAATGCCATGCATAGCAATAAATTAGTTTGGAAAAGCAAACTATACTCTCTAGTACCCCATATTCGACACTTGTCCCATAATGTATACTTCCCCAAATCACATGACTAACATATTCATTCATCTAGCATGCCTATTTCCTTTCATTCAACATAATCAAATTACATTTTTGGAGTAAACAATCTTTTCATTTAAGCTCATAAAGTAAGTTTTAAAATAAGGTGTAACACATGTATGCACATATTTGCATATAAAAAGAATACACAAATGAAAGATATGAGCACATGTTCTTTTAAATCTATATTTCTTATTTAATCTATTAATCATCTTAACATACATTAATTCTTTATTTTGATATTTTTCATCTATGTTTCTGTTTTTCAATACTAAAATAAGATTTAGTTTATGTTTCAGTAACAGTAGTAACATTCCCAGAATTCAAGTTTACATGTATATCTTACTTTCATGATATCTGACTAAGTTTGCTTGTTGAAAGGTTTTCTACTCGTTCATACAAGTTTGGTATAAATCAACATGATATCTCTTTTCAGTTTGAGATCTGAGAATATATATATATATATCTCTTTTCAGTTTGAGATCTGAGAATATATATATATATATATATATATATATATATATATATATATATATATATATATATCAAGATATAATGAAAACCCATCTTCTCTATATTCAGTATATATACGTATATCTGTATATGTATACATACATACATACATACATACATACATATACATATATATATGTATATATACATATATATGTATATGTAATTTCATAAAATTGCGACCCTAGCAGTTTTTGACTGCATTAGGGTCCTCACGCATGTGAACTCAAATCCTCTAGCCTGATCAGAGACCAGAGAGTACTTGGCTTGCGAAAACAGCTTCTTCCTTGCCTTTGCATCACTTCGTCCGCATTCTTCCCTGGAGAAAGGGGTAGGAAAGGGGCGTGGCGCCACTGTCCCCCCTTGGACAGGGGCATGGCACCCTTGTCCTCCCAAGATAGGGGCATGGTGCCCCTGTCCCTTCCCTATTTTAGGGCTGGACCCTTCCTAGAGCATGCCTTGTGGGTTGTGCCTCAGGCGGGAAACCTCCCCGATGTCGGCCAGTGATGAAATTCAAATCCACCAAACATTTATTTAAGGGGGCATTCATCCTCTCATTTGCATAAGTTGAAGTTGGATAAGATTGGAATATACACAAGCGATCAAGCATTCAAGAGCATTCAAGCATTCTTTTCTAGCATTGAGCATTCTCAAGTGTCCCTTAAAGGCTAAGTATTGCATTCAAGTCAAGGATTCAAACATTGAAGAGGAGATTGATTTCAACATACAATTCTGCACAAGTGCTTCTATCAACATTTCTACTACAACCTCCCTTGAGGTGATCTACAATTCAGTCTTTTACATCTACTTGCAAGTACTTTCTTTCATTATTTGGTTAATTCCAAAACTAGGGTTTGACCTAAAGGCGAATCCCCAATCCCAACCCATTTTCCTCTCTTTTTTGTGTGTAGGTTGCAGGTGCGCAACTATACTTTCGGATTTGGGCTCCATTTGCAGAGGCGGAAAAACCCTTTTCATTTTGTGGATTTTTTGGAGGACCGTGTACATTCCTGCCAAGGTCCAGACAAGTTTTTGTCAATTTCGCAAGGCGACTTCGTCTCAACATTTTACTACCAGATCTAGGTGCACAACTTCATCCCACATTCTAATCTCAAGTTATAATCGATTCTTTGTCACTTTTGCACCACACAAGTCAATCAAATTCCTTTCCATTTCAAACAAGGAAAAGTGGGATCATCCTAACACTCTCAATTCATTCAAAATTCAATCTATCATCTCCATGTACAAATTGAAGCTAGTGAATTATCTCATCCCCTTCTTCCTAATGTAATGGTGAAAAGTGCTTGAAGGATAATCAATAGTGAAACTCTCATCTCTCTTTGAGGGAAAGGGTAGTTTTCCTCTTGATCCATCACTCATCATTTTCCCACCATTACATTTTGGTGAGCCTGACATCTTGCATGCTTTCCTTTGGACAAAATTGCATATTTTTCATTTACAAGTTTCAACTTTTTGCAAACTTAGTGGTTAAATCATTCAAAACCCTAGTTTTTAAAATTAAAATTGAACTTGTGATTTATAAAAATTGCTTGTGGTTATCTTAGATATGAAAATTGCTTTGTTTGTCAAATTCAAATTCCTCATTATCTTGTTCAATTTGCAATTTGCAATTTACAAAATTAAGAGGTTACTTGTTAAAACCCTAGTTTTCAAAAAACATCTTGAACTTGTGCAAAAACTGGATTTCAACTTAATTTTTAGATTTTTGATTGTTCTCATATTTGTCTTCAATCCTACAATTCAAAATTTCAATTTCCCCCCCTTTTCCCTGTTAGTTAACAGATTTGTCCTTCTAAAATAACTATACAAATAAACTCAAATTGCCCAGAATAAAGGACAAAAAGCACTAACAGTTGGATAGATTATCATTGAAGTGATAATCTTCCTCTGAATTGAGAGGTACAACTCCCTCTTAGAAGATTTACAATGAATTAAATTGCTGATATGCTTTTAACCAGAAAGTAATAAAGGAAAATAACATTCATCCATAACCATGAAAATGAATGCCAAAGATTTACAAAACAGATATAAATGAAGACCATTAAATCAAAGTTTAATTTTCTGCACTTATGGATAATATTTGGACTAAAAACTAACAGAGAATGTTGTTGCTCCAATATGGCTTACTTTCAAGCACACAGTCTTGTAATAACTCCATATACACAATCAATTATAGCAGAGAAGACATTAATAAACAACTGAAAAGGCTCAAAGTCCAGCTATAGTCATGAGAATAATATCAACAACACAAAGATTAAAGATATCATCTGCATTCTATTCATGTCTGAAAATCAACTCAAAGATTGATATTTTCTGCACAAAACATTGCTTAGAAAAGCTTCAACTCCTCCCTTACAAATAAAAAAAAACACTCCCTCTCCCCCACAGGCTGCTGGAAGAAAAGAAAAGAAAAGGAACCCCGCCTCCTTCAATCCTTTCGCAATAAATAGCTACATGAGATCTTTATTCAGTTTTATAACTGAATCTTGAAAAACCTTTTAACTTATGCTTTTCACTTTCCCCATTACTCTTATTTATAGCATCAAATATTTATGAACATTAGAAATATAATTCTCTAATATTTATAAGAATATTTGGACAGGTGGCACTTGAATATTTTATCCCAAAATGAAAATATTCTTTATGCTGGGTGGAATGAAAATGTTTGTGACAGTCAAATTCTGTCTCGGTGCGGTTGCTGTAACTATTGTTTTCACCGTTAGATCATTCTAAATTTTGAATATGTTGGCCAAAACCTATTTTTCTACATTCTGACTAGAGTGATTTCAAAACTAATATCTGAGTCAAAATATATGTTCTACTGTGTGCGGGTCTATATGGTTGTCATAAAATCAGATTTGTCAAAATAATGTTTTTTAGTGATTTTCACATCTTCTGCTCTCAAACACACTGCACCATAACTTTCTTATCAGGTTGTATGTCGAATAACGCTTTCATCATTATTTTTGCCCAATGTCACAAACATTTTTTTTTTGCAGATTATGTGCATTCTTTCTCTCTGCACGCGTGACATCTAGATATGCTCATGGTGCTTTCCTTGGGATTTCTAAATGATTGCAGTAAGTGTCGCCCCATGTTTTGGTAATGATGAATTTCCAACCACTTCTTAAAACAAAACTTCTTAACATAGTTGATAACTAGTCAAATACGTGTTAGTTGATTAAGAGCCAAAACAAGAGCTATTGCAACCATTTTTGTTTACAACTCCAATGTTTTGTATAAACACCAATTTCTTTGAAATTAGAATTGATCTTCTATAGATTTTGATCATTATAGATATAGCCAAGATAAACAATGATAATTCATATGGGATTTAAATCCATCTAAAGTATTTGAGTTATCTTATCATGACAACTTTTGAACTTGGCCATGTCGAACCATCTGTACCTGGTGGAATAGTTGAACTGCTTAAACTCTATCATACCTGTTGAACTTATTGAACTAGTTGAACTTGGTAAACCTCACTGAACCAAGTGAACCTATTGAAATTTGAACTTGTAGAGCTTGAACCTTGAACCTTGAACCTGCGAGGTTCAAAAAACACAAACTGCACCCATATGCTTCATTGATTGTTTTGCCTTTCTATTTTGGTTGCACGTTGAACCTTTGAACCTTGAACAAAAAGGTTCAAAGTTCAAGTTCAATGACTAGAAATTACAAATCCCGTTCCATGTAAATTCAAACTTTGAACTTGAACCCGAACTTTGAACTTTTTGAAAAGGTTCAAGGTTCAAGTTCAATGACAATTGTTCTTTTGGGCTGCCATAGAAAAATCTGCATAACTTTTTACTGAGGGCTCCGTTTCTTATGAAATTTTAACTGTAGAATAAATTGGCCTAGTAGAGCATAACCTAGAAATAACTTTTGCATAGGACACATAAGACTTGAGATTTAAGTGTTTGGGTATAAGGGTAACCCAAAAATAAAACAATTAAAATCTCCTAGCCGACATGGAGTTTGGCCATAAAAACTTCAGCATTAAAACATTAACAATAGCTGATTTTTAGCTGATCATGAGGCTTTAGGCACGAGAAAAAATATAGGGGTAACATTCCCAAAATTCAAAATTCAAAATTAAGTGGTTAGGTCATCAAACCCTAATTTTTAAAATTAATTGGATTTTATGTGAATTTCAAATCAATTTCAGTTATGTTGAGATTTATAAATATTTTCCATGGTGTTCCTATCCATTAGATTTGACCCTTTTCAAAATTGCAATTCAATTCTTCTTTTTCTTCAAAACCCTAATAAGGTCCTATTTTCACCTCTGTGCCTTCATTTCTCCCATCTAGAGATTGTAAAATTTGCCAATTTTTTAGGGTTAGCTTTACAATCCTCATAATATCCATCCTTGAAAATTTTAAAAAAAGTTGGTCGGACCATGTGCGTTCTCGCCACAGTCCCAGACTTTTTTCCCAAAATTTCAAGAGACTGTTATGACTGTATTTAATAGCCTAAATCTGGAAGATTGGTTGATTTTATCGATTTTTGATCCCTCTAGAATTGGAAATACCTTCAAAATTCAACATTTCAACTTTCAAGAAATTTTTTTAAATTAAGGGGTTAATTATAGTTTGCCCTGATTTTAAAAATTCTAATTTTAAAATTAAATGGTCTTCCCTTGGCCCTAATTTTAAAATTCCAATTTCCTTTCCTTTTTGGAAATTGTGTCATCCTCTTCCCCCAACAGAGTTCAAATTGTGTAAATATTATTTTCTTGAATTTTGCATTACTCAATTTTGTAAGCTTTGTTTCACTATTCAAAATTTAAATGTTCCCTCTAGTGCATGAGTTTTACCACTATTAGTTCTACCTATCCTATCCTCGTTAGATGAAGCATTAGAATTAAGGTTTCCCAAGGTTTAATTCTCGAAGAGATGGAGCCTAATTTGGGTGACTTCTTTAATGAAGATCATGCTAATTCTTCCCATCCTAATCATGTGCCTATTGATGAATCTCATGATGAAGAAGAAGCTTTAACTAGGGTTTCTTTAGATCAACTTTCTACATTGGATAATTACTTTGATAGTTTTCAACAATGGATGTCCCAAGAATACCCTAATAATGAAGCTCTTCCATTAATTGAAGGTTTTAAACACATGCTTCAAAGTGATAAGAATGAAATTGATATATTGCATGGTATTGCACATATTGTTGATTCTAATGTCATGTCTACCAAGAGTTGTGCCAAAACCCTAGGTTACTCACAAACTTCAACACACGTCAATTATTCTATTCCTTTGACTAATCCTATGACTAGTATTCCTACTTTCACATCTAACATCATGACTACTTCAACTCAAAATGTCATTCCTACAACCATAGGTCATGGGGCCAATCCGTCTTCTTCATTTAATCTGCCATCATTACCTATGACTTCCATGAGTATTCCTACTATTCCTCAACAAATCAGTGTAACACAAGGGGTCAATTCCATCAACAACTTTATTCCTCCTTTACGTGTCCCTTTTCCTACCCAATCGTCACCAATACCTACTTATCATAATGTCCCCCCACCGTATTCTCACTCCATGCCTTCTTTCCATAACATCACAGCACCTTCTCAATCACCTATGTCTAACATCAATTCTTCTACCGAAATGACAATTAACAATCTTGCTCAAACTGTGTCTTCCTTACAACAACAGATTGCTTCTATGAGTCAATCCAAGTTTAGTGTGCCCACCTTTGATGTTGAGAGCCCACTTTATCTTGATATTGTTAAAGTCGTTCCACCTAAACATGTTGAGATCCCTCAATTGGAACTCTATAATGGAAAAGGTGATCCTCTTACGCATGTCAAAATATTACAAACCTTGTGTACTGATTTTGCTTATGATCAACGATTTCTTGCAAAATTGTTTACAAGAACACTAAGAGATAAGGCCTCACAATGGTATTGCTCTTTTCCTTCTTATTCTATCACTTCCTTTCAACAATTAGCAAATGCTTTCATCCAACAATTTCAAAACAACATTGGTCCTAAAATCACTTTGACTGATTTTATGCTTTGTAAACAAGGTGTTAAAGAAAAAGTGACTTATTTCATTGGTAGATATAAGCATTTGTATGCTCAAATCTCTTTTCATGTGCTTGATAATGATATTCAAAGAATTTTCATTTCTAATTTACAAAAAGATATCAGGGAAAAGCTTCTTTTGTCTGAGTTTACTTCCTTTCTGTAGTTGTGTGTAATACTCCACAATTATCAACTGGATGTGAGTCAAATGGAGCAATCTACTCCTATGGCTCTGAGTGATAAGGGGGAGAGTGTTCAACAACCATTTTCAAAGTTCAAACCAACAAAAAGCTTCAACAAGTTCAATGATCCAATCAACAACAACCATGTGAATGCTACAACAGGTGTGCCTTCTATTTCTAAATTTTTCCAAAGAGAAAGACAATTTACTCCTTTTAATGAATCTTTGCATAGTATTATGTCTCAGTTATTGCATAGAAATGTTATCAAACTTCCTCCTATAAAACATATTTATCCTTCCAAACTTGCATCTCCTTATTTTGATAATAATTCCTTTTGCCAATTTCGTCATCAACCTGGTCATGATACTGAGAAATGTTTTGCATTGAAAAATAAGGTTCAAGACTTGATTGATAATAATACTATATCTGTGGTAGGTGTGAATGGTAAAGGGAATAAATCAGTTGCTCCTCCTAATCAAAATCTTAAGATTTTCACTGATCCCTTGCCATCTCATACCTCTAACGTTATTGAGATTGTGCCTAACTCTCTCACTTTTGAAGAATTCACCTCTATGGCTCCAAACTTGGTTAATATGGTAGAAACACAAGATACACCTAAGGATCCTTGTATTACATTTGACTATAGTGAGACCATTAGAGCACCCGATGGCCCTTTATACATAGTTGCAAAGGTTAACGATATCCCTTGTCGCGGTGCCCTGATTGATCCCTCTTGCATGGTTAATGTCATAACTGAAGAGTATCTTTTCACTTTACGATTGCATAAGCCAATATATGATTCTTCTAATGTAGTTGTGAAGTTATTTGATGGCTTCTCTTGTCCTACCATTGGCTCTATCACCTTTCCTGTTGAAGTTCATGCTAAATCCATGGATGTTGACTTTGTTATCATACCTTCTTCTGAGAAATTCCATGTGAAGTTGGGCTATCCTTTGCTATCTTCCATGAAGGCCATTGCTTCTCCAATCCACAAGTGTATGAAATTTCCTCACAATGAAGAAATCATAACTGTGAACCATAGCTTATTTTGTCCATCCGAAAGAAACCCTGGTGTTCCTATTGATCTCTTTTGGCCTAAACAATTTCAATCTCTTCCATCAAGGAGCAATGCTCTTTTTCAATCTTATCAAAAATGGAAGAGCGATATGATATTATCCTCAAGTCAACCTAGATCCCCAACACTTGACATTCCTATTATTCTTCAAGATGAGGTTCTTTCCCTCTCGGATAGAACTAATCTCCCTCCTAAGGAAAATTGTCCACCTACTCCTATGGATGTGACTTTGCCTTCTCTTAAGGAGAACAATAATATTCCTCCTAAAGTTAGACCTATACATCCTCCTCATGATGGATAGGGTCTCCTCCCTACACCTAATATTCCTCCTTTCTATGGCACAGTTCCACTTCCTTCCTCTTATCAAGAGAAGAGGCCTACTTCTCCTATTGTTCAACCAAAAAGACCTCAACCTAAACCTTCCACTACCAAGGAGAGAAACATTCCTACTTTTTAAGTATTCCTCCTCCTCCTCAACCTTCCATTAAGACTCGACGAAATCATTGTGCGAGAGAACGCCAACAAAGACGTCGGGTTTGAGCTCGTGAAGCTATCCCTCAAAATACTCAGTCTCCTCAGACTCCAATAGTTGACATCATTCCCTTTTCTCCTAGGTAAGATGTTCAACCAACATCTCCAAATCATAAGTTGCATAAAAATGTGATGGTTTTACTCCTATTCATGTTCTTGCTCCTCTTGCTTTAAAATTTGATGAAGAAATGGGTGAAAATTTTATTCATAATGACAATACAACTCCTAATGCTTCTGATAGTTAGTATGAGTATGTTGATGTGGACAAACATTTATCGGATGATTTTTTACAAACCCCAATCCTAGTTCCTAGAATCAAACAAAGTGACTTACAACATGAGCATAGTCCTTGTGTTGGATCTTTTGATAGATCCATCTGCTGTGCTCGATGTCACTCCTTTGGCGTGTTGCTCACCTTCTCGAAATAATGATCAACAAGATCAGGAGGTGGATGTCATGCTAGATTAGCAATATTAACACTATAGATCTTTCTCTCTCTCCTTTCTTGCTCTTTTGTGACCATTATTCTATGTGTATCCCTATTCTTCTATTCTTCCCTTAATGTCTACTTGGGGATGATGCAAAGCATTGAGATCTTCTCTTGGTCTCTTTCATGTTGACTCAAAAGACATCATCTCTTCCCTTTCTTCTAAGGTAGTGTTCTTCTTTGGGGAATGAAGATTATTATATGCATATACATACATGATATACATGAGTTGTCATACAACATACTGACCCCGAGGAAAGTGACACTACCTCATTTTTTGTGTTCATCATCCTTGGATTTATACCTCAATTGGGGGCTAAATCCTTGTGATAATGTTCTCCCTTCTTCTTTTGGGTGTATCCTACCTTAAAGCAATCGCTCTCGATAAGGAATGTGCGATCGCTTTAACATGGGGGCATACACTCCACTCATATTTTCCTTCTTGTGATACTTAGAATTACTTAGTGAAACTTTGTTTTGCTTTGTAATCTTTGTATCTCCCCTTCTTGATCTTCCCTTTTACTTTGTCAATCGAAGTCGTCAGATCCTAAGTCCACTGGGGGCTTGGTGCATCTTGCCTCCTTGACGTGGTAAAAGTATTTCAATCTTGTTTCCTTGTACTTTACCAACAGTATTGGCATACACTTATACTCCTGCTAAAGTGGGGGCTAAATGTAGTGTCATAAAATTGTGACCCTAGCAATTTCCGACTGCATTAGGGTCCTCACACATGCAAACTCGAATCCTCTAGCCTGATCGGAGATCAAAGAGTGCTCAGCTTGTGAAAATAACTTCTTCCTTGGCCTCTGCATCACACCATCCGCATTCTTCCCTGGAGAAAAGGGTAGGATAGGGGCATGGCACCACTGTCCCCTCTTGGACAGGGGTGTGGCACCCCTGACCTTGCCATATTTTAGGGCAGGACCCTTCCTAAAGCATGCCTTGTGGGTTGTGCCTTGGGTGGGAAACCTCCTCGATGTCGGCCCGTGACGAAATTCAAATCCACCAAACATGTATTTAAGGGGGAGTTTGTCCTCTCATTTGCATAAGTTGAAGTTGGATAAGATTGGAGTATGCACAAGGGATCAAGCATTTAAGAGAATTCAAGAGCATTCAAGCATTCTTTTCCAGCATTGAGCATTCTCAAGTCTCCCTTCAAGGCTAGGTGTTGCATTCAAGTCAAGGATTCAACCATTGAAGAGGAGATTGATTTCAACATACAATTCCACACAAGTGCTTCTATCAACATTGCTACTACAACCTCCCTTGAGGTGATCTACAATCCAGTCTTTTACATCTACTTGCAAGTACTTTCTTTCATTACTTGGTTAATTCCAAAAATGAGGTTTGACCTAAAGGCAAACCCCTAATCCCAACCCATTTTCCTCTCTTTTCTGTGTGTAGGTTGCAGGTACACAACTGTACTTTTGGATTTGGGCTCCATTTGTAGAGGCGGAAAAACCCTTTTCATTTCATGGATTTTTCGTAGGACCGTGTACTTTCCTGCCACGGTTCGGATAACTTTTCATCAATTTCGTAGGGCGACTTCGTCTCGACATTTTACTACCAGATCCAGGTGCACAACTTCATCTCATATTCCGATCTCAAGTTATAATCGATTCTTTGTCACTTTTGCACTACATAAGTCAATCAAATTCCTTTCTATTTCAAACAAGGAAAAGGGGGATCATCCTAACACTCTCAATTCATTCAAAATTCAATCTATCATCTTCATGTGGAGATTGAATCTAGTGAATTATCTCATCCCCTTCTTCCTAATGTAATGGTGAAAAGTGCTTGAAGGATAAGCAATAATGAAACTCTCATCTCTCTTTGAGGGAAAGGGTAGTTTTCCTCTTGATCCATCACTCATCATTTTCCTACCATTGCAGTATATACATATACATATACATATACATATACATATATATACACATATATATACATATATACATACATAGACACACACACACACACACACATATATATATATATACATACATACATATATATACATACATACATACATATATATACATATATACATATATATATATATACGTATGTATGTATATATATATATATACATACATATATCTACATACATAGACACACGGATATATACATACATACATATATATATATATGTGTGTGTGTGTGTGTGTGTGTGTGTGTGTGTGTGTGTGTGCATACACATATATGTATGTGTATATATACATACATGTACGTACATATGTATATGTATATATATACATATACATATATACATATATATACATTAATATATATATATATATATACATATACATACATATATATACATATATGTATATATATACATACATACATGTACATACATATGTATATATATATATATACATATATATGTGTGTGTGTATATATGTTGAGCTGTGATTATTCACTGCGAATATCAACATATCTGAAAACAAAGCTTATAGAGATCAAATACGTAATAGAGATAAATAAAAGACAGTTAAAGGAGATGCAATTTGGAGATGTTTTCATCTCCTTCTAGTTTTTGCAAAATTCTGAAAATGTATTTTCATTCAGTTTAAAAGAAAGAATTGGTTTCATGATTTTTGTACTTATGTGTATGTATATTTATATACATATGTTCACACACACACACACACACACACACACATACATCTACATGTACATGTAGATATATACATGTACACACACACACACACACACACACACACACACACACACACACACACACACACACACACACACACACACACACACACACACACACACACACATATATCACGTGCTGGTTCAATTCTTAGCAAAAGAAAGATAACAAAGAATGTAATTTTTGATAGTCCTTGTTTTCAAAATCAACAAAGATTTCATATTTAAAAGAAATAGAAATTTGATCTATAGGAATACAATTTTTACGTATATTAAATTCAAAGAAGACTGAGAAGATATGATTCCAACAAAGGATTACATTCTACAAAGAAATTTCTAAATTTTGATAAAATTTATAAATCTTGCCTACCTCTATATTCGATTCCTGATTTTGAATCAACAATGACCTATGGATGAAATCGATTTCCTTTTCCTCCTCTGACTAGTATTTTCTCCCAATTCCCTTGAGAGTTTCCACCACATTCTCCTTATCTTTTTCTACTCTCCCCCCAAATAATGACCATGTTTTTTTACCTATATGCTACAAGGCGTTGGTTTAATTCCTAACTTCGTGGCATTACTCATAGTGTATTTATTGTTTAATTGAGATTTTCATCTGTTCAAGGGCCTGGGAGAGGCATGTCGCCCTCCTCTAAGGATTCTTAATCACCCAATTTTGGGTTGTGCGAGTCTTACTGTGGGTTCTACTACTGCTAACAATAGTGGCTGGCATGGTCCAAGCCTACCCCCCCCCGAAAAAAACAAAAAACAAAAAACTTTTCCATGACTGCATTGACTGTAGTTCAGTTGTAACAACCTTGTCGACTGTGTTGGCATTTCACCATTCGGTGATAACAATGCAAAATATATAACATGCTTTCACCGTTTAAAATAAAAGTATGATTCACCACTATTCAAAGTGTATATATACATATGTATATGTATATGTATATGTATGTATATGTATATATATATGTATATATATGTATGTATATGTATATGTATATGTATATATATGTATATGTATATATATATACATGTATATGTATATATATGTATATATATACATATGTATACATGTATCCATGTGTATATATGTGTATATGTATGTATACATACATACATACATACATACATACATATACATATATATATATGTATGTATACATACATACATATATATGTATGTATACATACATATGTGTGTGTGTGTGTGTGTGTGTGTGTACACACACACACACACACACACACACATATGTATGTATACATACATATATATGTATGTATGTATACATACATATATATATATATATATATATATATATATATTTATGTGTGTGTATATATATATATGTACATGTATGTACATATATATATATATATGTACATATATATATATGTGTGTGTGTGTGTGTGTGTGTGTATCTTGTCTCTCTCTCTCTCTCTCTCTCTCACACACACACACACACACACACACACACACACACACACACACACACACACACACACATATATATTTATATATGCCAATAATTAAACTCCAAAATGAAGGAATATAAGCATGGTATTTCATTTTTTTTCTCATGTAGAAATATATACATCATCTGCACATACAATGCATATAAAACAATCATGAAAATTATGTATAATCATTTAAAAGCATTTGAATCATTCTTTTTAAAAATAAATAACATCAATCATGATCAATCAATACGAAATTCATCATTTAGATTTAAACAAACACTCCAATTAAAGTCATTTAAATCATCCATTTTTGCAAGATGCAATCTATGAATTCTAATGTGGTGTGTGAGATTCCATCTCCATACCAAATTTGAAAAGCTAAAACAACTCTTCCTGAACCAAGTTCTCGCCTTCATACACATTCACTTGTTCCTGCATTCACTTGCACTCGAATGTTCATTAGCAATGGCAATCCCAAAATTTTCACAATAAAACAATTTAAATCATTCATTCCCATTTAAATTTCTACTTCAATTCAAATCAATTTCAATTTCAATTTCAATTTCATTTCAATTTTATTTTAATTTCATTTCCTTTTTCCATTTCATCTATATAACATAAAATATAAATAATTTTCCAAATTTAATAATTACAATTAAATATAAATAAAAACGGTAAGTGAAATCCTTCCCCACTTGGAAGAGACATCATCCCGATGTCTTATTTTTCTATCAATAAGCACATAGTATCTCAAACATCATAAAATAATAACCACACATCATAGTCTCAAATCAAAACATAAACAACAACAATAGGATCCATGATATCCAAGTTCACAACATGTGAGTCAAAATCAGAGTATCAAGGTATCTCATGCAAATAAGAAAATACTAATCTATGAAAGCAAAATGAGGAAATTGATGGTCAATTGTCTCACCATCCTCCCATGTAGCACTATTCTTAGAATATTGGTCCCACTGGACCTTATACTGAGTAAAATCTCTGCTATGTAACTTAATGCTACATTGGTCTAGGATTCAAATGGGCTCCACTAGCACCACCCTCGGATCCTATACCTATAAAGATCACCAATTAAGAATATGAGATGCATCAGGATGATATGGTTTCAACAAAGAAACATGGAAAATATTATGGATTCGAGAAATAGCAGGTGGTAAAGCTAATCTATAAGCAATTGGATTAATGACTTCCAACACATCAAAGGGTACCACATATGTTGATGCCAATTTTAATGATTTTTACAAATGAGATAGAGCTCTTATAAGGCTTGACCCTCAAAAAGACTTTATCTCCCACAACAAACTGTCTGAAAGTCATGTTTCTATCAGCATAGCTCAGCTACCTCTTTCAATCAACTCTTGATCAAATTCATCTTCTCATCCATTTCTTTGAGCAAATCAGGACCAATGATTCGATCACTTGAATTTGGTCCACAAAATATCTATGACGCCGCATCAAATGAGCAACGACATTATGAGCAAGTCTATATGGAAAATGATACCATCAAAGACCTCGATGAAATCCTTGACTTGTTTGAAACCAAAACCAATCACGATGAAACCTCCATCTTAACACTTACAGTAGCAGAACTTGATCCACCAAATGATTCTTTACCCCTTATCTTCCCTGACCTCATCGACTGGGACGAACCCGAAATCCATGATATACCAATTTTCCCAAATGATGAATCTATTATCCACTATCTATGTACCCTTAACCCGGAAATAGGCTCTACTAGTGAACAAAGTAATGATGTTTGCAACCCAGGGAGTGCCAAGTCTCTCAGTCGCAAAAATGAATCAAAAAATGGATCTATTGTTGAAAACCAGTCAATGGCAGCAATAAATCCTAAAAAAGTAAAAATAAAGGATGCATCCGAGGGTGAAAACCTTTTTAAGGCACCTAAAGATGGGAGACTTTGATGAATACTAAGAGGGGGGGGCAAATTAGTATTCCAAAAATCTTTGCACTTAAACACTTTGCAAGTCTGACAATAAACTAGTAAAACAATTTAGCAGACAAACCAGTTAACAAACATGCAAACCAAATAGCTAATAATGCATTCACCCACAGAAGCATAAACACCATAACACAAGAGATTTTGATGTGGAAACCCAAATGGGAAAAACCACGGTGAGATGGAACTCACAAGTAACTATCTATAGAATAGAAACCAGACCGGTTAAGGTCTTACAATGTTCTTTACCAGAACAGATCCTGTTAGGAATCTCAATCTCTGTTAGGAGATAAGTCCGATTAAAGACTACCTTGCTAGAGGATTTTAGATCCATAGATGTGAACCACCTTGTTAGAGGATTTACAAGAGGCTTTTGGGCCTACCCGGTTAAGGGATACAAACTTGTCGAAGATGTGAGTAATCAACAAGTGAGTGATCTAGCAAATAGCACAGATTGCTTGGTTAGATCCTTGATAGCTCGATCTTAATGCATTACAACATTACTTCAGTCTTCTGCACATTCATACTTTCTCTAACTCTTCAGCTACCTTGAACCCTAGCAACAACATCGACCTCAACAACAACAACACCAACAACCTTAGAACCCTAGACATGATGTCCTTATAAAGGAATCTGATTTCATGTCGGTCCAATAGGATTACAATACAATTTCCTAGGTTCAATGCATCTGGACATATCTAGTAACACGACACAAAAAGCACCGCCAGAGAGTCGGCACCGTCAAATGATCGGTGGATGGTAACTCATCACAAAATGCTGGTTGGTAACTCATCACAGAGTATTACCGGTTCATACAAAATACCGGTTGCCGGTTTGTCAAAAATGAAGACAGGTAACAATGTGTTATGCCGCTTTAATCCCTCATACCGCTTGGTATCCACGAACCGCTTGGGGTCGACATGCCGCTTCAAACTGGTAAACACATTTTGCAAAACATCAATAGTCTAAAGACTATAATACAACATACTAGTTGAAACAAATACCGGTTGTGCTCTAACTCACATATATAAAGAGGATCTTAATGCAAGTGTGTGTCCATCAATGACAATGACAACATGAACATAAAAAATGCCAACAGACTTGACACTCTTCCCAAACATTTTTATGAATGATCACCCATATTGATTGAGCCCACTCAATCAATCAACATCAGTACCACATAAGCGGCCAAAAACATACACCTGGTAGAATCTCTCATAGAGGAAGAAAGATCAACATTTATCATTTTTTTTAAAGAAAAGCAAATCAACTTTGCTAGGTCATACACAGATATGCCCAGAATTGATCCACACTTAATCATGCATCACTTATCTATAGCTCCAGGAGCTAAGCCAGTTAAGCAAAAATTGAGAAAAATGAATCCCCATGTAGCACTCATGGTTAAAGCTGAGCTGAAGAAACTATTGGATGTCGGATTCATACGACCTATAGACTATGCAGAGTGGATTTCAAACATTGTGCCAGTTTCAAAACCAGATGGCAGTATTAGGATATGTACTGATTTTAGAGATGTCAACAATGCCTGTCCAAAGGATGACTTTCCTTTGCCAAGTATTGACATAATTGTAGACCTCACAGCAGGCCATGCGATGCTATCACTAATGGACGGTTTCTCAGGCTATAACCAAATCAAGATTGCTTCAGAGGATCAAGATAGAACAATGTTTACCTGTCCTTGGGGAACGTATTGTTGGAATGCCATGCCTTTTGGCTTAAAGAATGCTGGGGCAACTTATCAAAGAGCCATGACAACAATATTCCATGACATGATGCATACCTTCATGGAAGACTATGTGGATGATTTACTAGCTAAATCCTTCACCAGAGCGGAACATCTAAGCATCTTAGAAAAGATCTTTGATCGATTGGAGAAATTCCAAGTCAGGCTCAACCCTAAGAAGTGTGTCTTTGGGGTTACATCAAGCAAGTTACTAGGCTACATAATCTCAACTAAGGGTATTGAAGTAGATCCAACAAAGGTACAAGCCATCATGGAGATGCCACCACCAAAGAACATCAGTCAGCTCAGTTCTCTACAAGGATGACTTTAATCAATCAGGTGATTCATCGCTCAACTAGCCGATAAAAATTTACCATTCAATCACTTGCTACATAAGAATGTACCTTTCAGATGGGAAGGCAAGTGTGCAAAATCTTTTTATCAAATCAAAAAGTATCTAATGAACCCACCAGTTCTCGTACCACCAATAGCAGGAAAGCCACTCATTCTATACATTTCAACAAAAAATATATCACTAGGGGAACTATTGGCACAAGAAGATCAACAAGGAAAGGAACGAGCTATATACTACATCAACAGGACATTGAATGGATATTAACTCAACTATACATTCATTGAGAAGGCTTGTTAATAGTAGTCTTCGCTTCTTAAAAGTTCTGACATTATATGCTAGCACACACAATTAAGCTAGTGGCAAAAAATGATCCTCTTAAATATCTACTTAGCAAAGCAACTCTTGCAGGTTGATTGGCTAAATGGGTCATGATTCTTGGTGAATTTGATATCCACTACACAGAACAGAGAGCTATCAAAGGATAAGCAATTGCAGATCAACTAGCTGAAGCACCACTACCAGGAAAACAAACTATGGAGATTG
The DNA here is from genome assembly GCF_030272615.1 of Cryptomeria japonica. Lineage (NCBI taxonomy): Eukaryota > Viridiplantae > Streptophyta > Pinopsida > Cupressales > Cupressaceae > Cryptomeria > Cryptomeria japonica. The sequence goes on along the minus strand of NC_081407.1, from coordinate 1,006,246,958 downwards.
AATTTTCGGACAGGGACGTTCTTGTTATCTCTACAACACAATGGACCTTATATTTTGATGGATCCTACACACAACATGGTTCAGGTGCTGGCATTCTATTTATCACTCCTGAAGGACACACCATACCAAGATCATATAGGCTTATGTTTCCATGCACAAATAATGTGGCTGAATATGAGGCATTGGTTATAGGCATCAAAATGGTCGTAGAATGAAAAATCATAGAGTTAAAGGTCTACAGAGATTCACAACTAGTCATCAACTAGATCAATGATGACTATCAGAAGAAAGATGATAAGCTGCTACCCTACAAGTGAATGGTGAATGACTTCAAACTGTATTTTGTACACATCGCCTTTGAACAAATACCAAGGTTGAACAACAAAGTAGCCGATGCAATGGCTACTATCGCTTCATTACTACAAATTTTAGAACAACAGAGTCGTTACGAGTTTCTGGTAGGCAATTGTTCTCCCCAGGCTATGACCACTCTGAATCCCATGTTATCTATGCCTTGACTGGTTTAGACTCCCCCTTGTATGGACTGATATACGATTAGCTAAAGAACGATATCCTACCCATTGACCAATCCTGCAACCAAAAACGTAATTTTATTTGACAAGCCGCCCGTTATACCCTTACTGCGGATACTTTGTACCATTGAGGTCTAGATGGTACACTTCTTCGTTGCCTTGATCGTAATGAATCTGACTCCGCTTTACATGAGCTTCACGAAGGTATCTATGGTACACATTCAAGTGGTACAACTCTTGCTAAAAAGCTTTTCCGAATGGGGTATTACTGGCCGACAATGGAAAAGGATTCTTACCACTTTTTCAAGAAGTGTCCTAAATACCAGATCCATGGCAATCTGATACATGCACTAGCACAGGAACTGCAACCATTTACAACATCCTGGCCCTTTTGTTAGTGGGGACTGGACTTAGTTAGCAAAATTCATCCTTCCTCATCAAATGGACACAAGTTCATTATCACTGCAACAAAATACTTTACCAAGTGGATAGAAGCAGTCCCCATGACCACAGTAACTGGAAAACAAATTGCCCCTTTTATCGTAAATTATCTGATCTACATATATAGTATTCCAAGCTCCATCATCACAGATAATGGATGACCTTTCAAAAACCAAGACGTACGAGAACTATGTGAAAAATTCAAAATCCAACATCGTTTCTCTACACCTTACTACCCACAGGGGAATGGTCAGGAAGAAGCATCCAACAAAACAATACTGAAAAATCTTGAAGAAAACAGTGAATGATGCAGGCAAAGATTGGCATGTGCAACTCAATCCAGCACTTTGGGCATACAAAACTAGCATCGACACACCTACAGGAGCAACACCATACTCATTAGTATATGGATCAGAAGCTATTTTACCTCTGGAGGTAGAAATTCCATCTCTCAGAGTCTCTCTAAAAGGCTTAATACTAGATGAAGAGTATTAAGTCAATCGACTACAAGAACTCAAACTATTAGATGAAAGACACCAATGTGCCTACACTCATCTCAAAGCATATCAACAACGCATGTGTAGAAGCTACAACCACAAAGTAATTCCTAGGAATTTTAAAGTTGGTGACCTTGTACTCAAAGAAAATCCTAGAAATCAGCAAGATCAAGAAAAGAAAGGGAAATTTGAACCAAACTGGTTAGGTCCCTATGTTATCATATTTGTCTATGGATCAGGTAATTATCAGCTAACAACTTCAGAAGGAGATGTGCTCAAGGAACCAACTAACAACATTCATCTGAAGAAATACTACACTTGAGTAGTCTAATGCACAGAAAAAGTAAAAAACAATCAAACAAATAAAAAAATCAAGAACAAGCAAATAAAAAGGTACAATAAAAGCAACTGGTGAAAACCTGGTAACAGATGCTATTGTGAGAGGATAGCTCCTCTATCTATATCCATATCCTTATCTCTGCAGTAAAGCACTATCGGCCATCGCCCGACACTTAGCAAATATCCATTCAGGACATACTTAGTGTAGTCACTATCCTGATTTATTCGTCTAAACCTTTCACCACATCTCGCCATGGCTTGGTAATCAATGTACATACCCACATCAAGAGGTACACTTAGCTAGGGGCAACATTCATCTGCAACCTGTCCTATCAACATGTCAAACATTGCAAAACACCAAGAAAATCATTTCAACACCAACATTCAACAACACACAAAGCGAGCCAAACACAGATACATTTAACAGATTCAAAACACATGATGGATGATTTTCTGAAGTAACAAATGTTTGCATATTGCATAAAGTCTTGACTATTTTTGCACTTGAAATCCTTTTGAACTATTGGATCCCCTACATTTTCTCAATGATGCATCGAGCTAAAGAAAGTAACAGGCACTCCAATATTTTTTTAGTCTTCTGTCTATGAGGCGATCACTTGTACTGTGTAGATACTTGTCTCGAGATGTAATTCACAATATATCACTAAAGACATGAATCCTCTTTACGCATAAAACTGGTTTAATCTTGTCTATTTATACGCAATCCACACTCTGGTCATCCTGGTTCAATTATACTTTGACGCTTGTGCTACCTTGCAAAATCAAACATCATGTAAATTTTTCACAGGTCATCATGGTTCAATTATACCATTATGCTTGTATAAATTTTCAACATATCCGAAGATCAATAAATGCTCAATGATGATACATATATCGAAAGCAAATTACATGTGGCTACATTAGGATGACAAATAATGAATGAGGATGCTCAAAAACAATTAGTTGCATATCATATCATACATTTCATTTTCAAGATACATCTCACAGCATATCACATCATACATCTCATAAATCAAACATCATAAATCATGATTCATCACATACACCTATCTAAGCATTGCATCATCATAAAATAAGCACAAGCATATAGAAAGCATTATCCATAACACATCACATGATCAAAGAAAATGGTGTCATATATATATCAAAAATGATCAAAAAGTACAAATATGTCATGTTTGTGCCCAGTACAACAAAAATGCTAAAAATACAATGGATACAACGTCTCTCAAGTATGACTATCTCCTGAGGGAGATGGTCTCACCACAAATGTCCTAGCCCCTGGATCTCCAGGTGGATCCTGTCTATGAGGCCCTGTCACGCCTCTGCTCTCTGACTGCGACCCAGTCTCTCGAGATCGACTCGATCTTGACTATGCAAAACTCTGCACATGACGCTCCCTAGGCACCGCATCCTCGTAATGTCATCGGTAATACTCTGCCTCCTTGGCTCTCAAAGCCAGCTCTCTCAAGGTGTCTCTCATTGGACCACCTGTTGCCGCTCTCTGCAAACTCGTCGCGAGCTCCTTTGCTTGACCCCGCTGCTCTATCTTAGTATCACGCTCTAGGGTAAGCTGAGTAATTTGACGGTGATGCGCCAACAACTGTGCTTGCAACTGCTGCACTGACAACTACAATGATCTAATCTGTGCGTCCTCCACATGGGTTGGGATCCACATCTGTAGGGGTACTTGTGAAGGGGTACCCCCTGTCCCTCTCCCTACCCTCGGTGCTGGTGGAGGTAGTACATATGACCTCCTCCTTTGAGTTGGTCTTTGCACATCCTCGTATCCTCCCACTGCTGCTATCACCTCCTCCACTTGCTCCTCCTCTCTAGCTCTGATAGCTAAACCCCCTCTCCCTCTATCCAAAGCCACCCGCCGGATAACTCTCTCTGCCCATATCCCCCTAACACCCCTATCTCCAATCCTATCTCCTCTCCTCCGTAACTCCAATCTCCCTATACCGGCATGCCAACCTCTCCCACCTCCTCTATCATCACCTCCATCTCCTCCTCCTCCATCCCCTCCCTCATCTATCTCCTCATCATCATCGAATGCTGGAAGCATCTCCACTAGATCAGATATCCTAGCTACTACCCGTGCTGCGAAGAGTCCTGCAAACTCATGAGTCATCCCTGCATCCACGATCTCAGGGGCATAATCCCAAATCTAGCCAGCTAACTGAAAGAACTCATCTACGACTATTGTGCTGTAAAGTAGGACCCCAATCTGGGATATCCTGCCTCCGTTGAGCATACAGGCATGCTCCCTATGGAATGCCCTGCTACTGCCCATACTGTTGCAGCCCCGACCATGCAAAAACCTCTCTATAACGAAGGGCATCTGCCCTATCAAATATCAGGACATGAAGACATGTGGCATCTCCATCCCATCCTCAACCCAAACTTCACAAACTGTATATGGTCGCCAGACGACCGTATCAATGTCATCCAATACCCTCCTCCAATGCTCAAGTTTTCCCAGCTTACGCTGGACAACTAAACCTCTATACCCAATAAATAAGGACAACCAATAGGCCTATCTCTGTCTACCAATGGCCTAGCCACGGGAATGTGCTCCCATGCCCATACCTGGAGAAGTGTCACACCAGCTGATAGACTGCCATATCCAAGATACACCACCTCATGTAGATCCCTGTATAAATGGGCCAACATCGTTGATCCCCAGGCAAAACGATGACCTTGCGTCACCATGTCCTCTAACACTAACCCCCATCCAACAGACAGTCCCTTCGACCTACGGTCGGGACATAGGAACCCACCAATGAAACCTGCTAGAATTGATGGCAGAGGAGCATAATCCAGATCCAAAAACTCCTGCCATGGGATCTCATACCCGCAGATGGTATCATCCTAAAATATTCGACGTAGTGCCTCAGTCCCACCCTCCTCTGTCTGCTCATATGGTAGCAGTGCACCTACTATAGGAATCCGCAAAATCCTGTAGCAGTCCTCAGGTGTCACTGTCATCTCACCTGTGGCTAAGTAAAAGGTGTTCGTGTCGCTATGCCACCTCTCTGCCAACACTGTCAACAAACCCCAGTTTACAATAAATCGAGGCATCTCTAGTAAGGAGGTCAAATCACACCTGTCAATGATATCCCTGTCACCCTATGTCAATCGTGGTATTAATGACCATGATCTCGAAAATCGCTCACGCGATTGCACCACACCAAGACGCTCCTGTCCAAAATAATGCAAGTCCAATATCAGCTCCCTCATCAACACATGGCTATCAAAATCAAAATCAAAATCATTTCAAAAACTTGTAACACAACTCAAGTTTCATCAAAACATATCAACTTGTAACACAACTCAAGCTCCATATCAACTTGTAAAACAACTCAAGTTCCATATCAGCTTGTAACAAAACTCAGGCAAAACAAACTCATATCAATCATTCATATCCAAAACTTGAAAAACTTTGAACACATTTAAATCAAGTTCCACCGAATATCCAAAATCAAATCAAAATCACTATCAACTTGCAAACATTGCAAAACAAATCAAGTTGTATCAGAACTCATTTTGGACACATCAAAGACAGTAGACACAACAAATGGCAAAAAATCACTTATCCCAACAAAACTGACATCAGCCTTGAAAATTTTTTTCATTCACAAAAATCAAAATTTTCTCCATGCGCTAACCTATCCCATCCATGCGCTAAACTACATCTCATGCGCTACATTGTTTTGTCAACACGCTACCTGACCTACCCTATGCGCTAAGCAAACTCTATGCGCTATCCTTTTAGCCACATGCGCCATCTAATCTACCTTAAGCGCTAAACCTATCCCATGCACTAACCTATCTTCTGAATACGCTACCTATCTAACCCTATGCGCTAGGTCCAACCTACGCACTACTTACCCCTACCCATGCAAACTTATACAAACCCTATGCGCTAGGTTTTTCCTACGCGCTACCCGTTTTACCCTCTGCGCTATCCTACACCCCCGATGTACTAACTTAATTTGATGCGCTAACCTAGTCTACCTATGCGCTACCCTAATTCTTTTGGACGCTACCTAAATTCAAAAACCCAACGTGCTACAAAATTTTTTCGTATGCGCTAAAATTTCAACCCAACGCTCTAAAATGTGAAATCCGCATGACAAATTGCAAAAACTGACTAAAAATGACAAAATCAAAAATCAAAAAGGGTAAAAAATGTTCACTTACCGGTGGTCCATACGCAGCAGGCCTCTGATACCTCCGAACGCACTCGAATCGATGTGTAGAATACGAAATAGGCATTTTGTCTTCTCTCCAAAAGTCTTTCTCTCCAAGGTCAACAAGCACAAATGAGACAAAACAATGCACTTTTCCCTTTTATAGGGTAAAATAAAATTAGGGTTAGGGGATTGAGCATGTAATTCGCTCGTGGTCCTCCTCATACCCTCGCACACATCAATTATCGGGAGATGAATCAATTTAAACATTCCACATAGTCAAAATTTTACAATGCAAACACAATTATCAAATCAAATCAAATTTTCCAAATTTTGATTCATCTCCCGAGGGGGCATTATCAACATCAATTATCAAAACTGGGGCATGACATATCTCAAAACAAAATAAAATTTTTATTTGATCATTGTAGTCACATAAATCTGTCCACTTAATTAAATGAATACTTAGTATTTATTTGATTATTTAACCATCAATTAATAATTAATTAAATTAATATTTAATTAATTCATCTTAACCCTCTTCTCCTATTAATTAAATAAATTATTCAATTTATTTGATTTAATTCACTTAACCAAATTCATACCATTAATTAAATAAATAAATCATATTTGTTTAATTAAATCTTCTCTCACATTTAAATAAATTAATATTTATTTAAATCCCCCAAAATCCCACCTCCCACATTTAAATAAATTAATATTTATTTAAATCCCCCAAAATCCCACCTCTCACATTTAAATAAATAAATCATTTATTTAAATCACCTTTATCCTCCACCCACTTGCATTTTCCTACAAATGCAAATTGCACAATTATTTTAAATAAATAATTTATTTAAATCACCTTTATCCTCCACCCACTTGTATTTTCCTACAAAAGCAAGTTGCACAACTATTTTAAATAAATTATTTATTTAAAATCCTATTTATCCTCACCCACTTGAAACCTTTAATGGTTTCCCTTAAAGTAGTCAAACTTGATGGCTTTAAAGTCTTCAAACTTGATGGCTTCCTTCTATAGTCTTCTTAAGACTTTAATGGTTTTCCTTAAAGTCTTCAAGCCTTTAATGGTTTCCCTCAAAGTCTTCAAGCATTTTAATGCTTTATCTTCATTTTTCTCATTTAAATAAATTAATATTTATTTAAATATTTATCCAAATTCAACTTACACCATTTAATTGAAATAAATGATTTTATTTTAATTGAAAATACCAAAATTTCTTCCACTTGCATTTTCCTACAAAATCCACTTGTATGCCTAAACCCCTTCTAGATTCTTCTAAACCCTTCCTAATTAGCCTAATCCATCCCCTAAATATTGTCACATTCCTAAGCAAATTGGAGTCACTTCTCAAAGACTCCAAAGTCTTTGAAAAGCAATTAATGCTTTGTGTGTTCAACAAATTAACCCTCAAAGTCTTGGATAACCTTTGAAAGCTTTCAACCTTCAACCACTTAATCCCCAAAGTCTCCAATAACCATTAATGGTTAATTCAACCCTCCCACATGGTTAAAACATTTGTTTTGACTCAACCTCTACCCAACCCAAAGGTCTCATCAGGCCATTAATGCTTTGACCATGATTATCTCTTAATCATTTGCACAAAGGTTTATCCTTGGATTAACTCTTAATCCAATGGGTAATCTTAATTTAGACTTGACCCTTACCTTCTAGATAACCATGAGGTCTTCTCAGGCCTTTAATGCCTCCAACCTCTTCTCTCAACCCAATCCTATGTTGAAACTTGTCACCATTTTATTGGTGCCAATTGTGCACATGGATCCCCAACTTTCAATCCTAACCCTTGTTAAGATTGCTCAATCTTAACCCTTCATTTCCCTATTTCTTCTATAAATAGAACCCTTCTCCTCAAGCAAAAGGAGAAGCATTTTAGAGTATTGTTGTTATACTGGCATTAGCATAGAGCTTTTTCATAGAATCACTATCTACTCTAGCATAGTATTTAGCTTTTCATTTCATATTTGAAGCTTAGTATTAAATCTCAATCCTCCATAAGCATCCATAGTGCAAAAAGCTGCTGAGAGCTACACTCATTTGGGACTTGGAGAGGAGAGGAACAAGGGAGGAGCAACTATGAGCATCTTGATTAGCTATTTCATTTTATGTTTATATGCTTTCTATTTCATGCTTAATATCTCTCTTGATATGCCTGTTTAGGATAATCTTTTGTTGCTAACACTAACGTTTGTTTCTTGTGCTCTTGTGTGTGTTGCCATCAAACAGATTTTCTAATCCTTTTTGCAGAGCATCATTTGGTGAACCCGACGTGAATCAAACACGCAAAAAGAGCAACTTTTTTTTTTTAACCAATAACATGTTTGAATGTTGAAAATGTCACACAGGTTGCGCTTTTGACACTGTTTTGGTGCGTTTGACATTATTTTGGCGCTATTCACTCTGTTTCAGTGCTTTTCCCTTCTCTGTCTTTCCCTTTCTTTTAGTGCGTTTGTGTTAAATAGTGCCTCTGTTCAAACGCAGACTAGCGCTATTGTAACAAAACGTTGTACAAATCACCTTGTAACCAAAAAAAAAAAAAACCAAAAAAAAAAAAAATTAGGCTTGTAGAAGCCCACCAAATAGGCGGATTTTACTAACTATTTTTCTCTTTTGTGCAGATTTAAATTAGATTAAAAAGTAGATTTATATTTTTTACTAACTTGTTTTTTGAAGTTGGTTTTAAAAATGAATTCACTTTTTATTTTGGTTTAAAATTAACTTCACATTTCAAATTTGGGCTTTTAAAAAAGAATCACACATTTGTTTGGGGCTCTTAAAAAGAATTTCATTGTTCAAAGGTAAAAAGAACCACAAACTTATACAAAAACAACTTTATTTTTTTTGCAAGTTAGGAAACAAACTTCGTTTTGGTGCTTAAAATCAACAAGGAAAATTTTATTTCTTGCATCAAGATAAAACTCACAATCCACACTTCCATTTTTGGTGCAAATAAAATTCACAATCAACTTGTCTCATTTTCAAAGCAATTTTCCTTCAAAGCAAAACGTGTTTTTCATTAAGTTGACCAGGATTTTCAAAATTCTAGATTACAAAACACATTGCCTTTGAAGTTAAAAAGAACACCATGACTGTTGGAGCAACATCTCCAAATAGTTAGATCATATTGCCATGATGGATTAAAAAGAACAAGTGAATTTCATGTTTGGCACGCTTGTGCACAAAAGTCAGTCGAGTGGACCTACTTCTAACACACACTATCCTCTCCCTTGGCTCTCGTGGTCCTAGGTGCAAGAGAAAAGTGTTAGTAACACTCAAAATTTTATTTTTTTAAGAGAGGCCTGCCAAGGGATCGATACTCTTGGGAACGACCTCGAGCGGTAAATCCTTCGAGCCGCTATAGAAATCAGGTGAGAGCGAAAGCTGTAGCCTTGGGTATAGCTGTTCCTACAGTGTAACTGGCCGAAAGGACAAATGGGCCCCACCACCAGTTACAAGGCTCTTAAGTGAGTCACTGCAGAATGAACTTATGTCCAAAGCCATCGAACATGACTAAACACCTTTAAGTAGTAGCTCACCCGTTCTATTGATTGAGGATATTTGAGATACAATTTAGTGCAAGAGCATAGAAGGTTTTGCTCCCAAGATACTCACCATACATATTTCCTTGAGTAGAAACATAGCTTTTTGAAAAGTCACTTGTGACTTGATAAAAGTGGTGACTCCCCCATCATAGGGATCATCTATTTGTTATGCTCGTGCAAGACTTAGTATATCACATCCTTACCTGCCACGGCGGGATTCATAAGGTATGTAGTACCAAAGTCGAAGAAATATCAAGATGTGGGCTAAATTTATCACAACTGGCCATTTGACCTTAGGGATAAAAAGTGTTTGAAGTGTGTTCGTTTTACAGACCTAGTGCGAATTGAGCCGACTTCAGGCTTTGGAAATACACCTTAAAATAAATCTAAAGGAAGGGTCAAAAACAAGTCCAAGGATTGGGTTGATCTAGACCCATACTCATTTGTGCCTTTGAGGCTACAATCTTGTGTTTGTGTGCTTGCTTTGTTTTCTTGTCAAAGAAAAATCAGAAAATCAATCCCCAAAAAACAAAGTATTCATCCAACATCTGTCAACACAACCAAAAATACCAAAAACAAAGTGCAAACAAACAAAGAGTCAAAAATTTATGACCATTCTTCACATCTTGCGAAAGAAGAAGTGTCATCAGAATATTACCTTGAAAAGAAGACCATTAAGCTCAAAGGCTTTGATCAAAAGGAGGAAATTCTTCTATCTCAATAGACAAATCTTTGTCTCACATAGAGTCTTTCTACATCGCATGCGTCTCTATCTTCAAGGTAAAACAAACGAGTTTGATTCCGAATCATTGAACCGCAGAGCTTTTATGCAATATAGAGCTCTGAGTTATCACAAAAATCAAGGAGGAAAGATTAATCCCAATTTCTTCCCAAACATCTGTATCACCTACAACACAGCTCGAGAAGTGCCACCAACGTCTGAAAGGGAAGAAGAAGAGTTTGTCCCATTTGTGACACAAAGTTTTTATTGAAAGTTGAAAACATTTTCATCCATCATCCCACTCATACATCATCACTTCATCATCAATCCATCCCAACTCTCAAAACATTAAGAGGTTCTTGTCCCAAGATTCCTTTTTAGATATTGCTTGAAATCAAACACATCACATCACTTTTAGATTGTTTCTACATCTAGGATAAGCTCATCCTAAGAGACACATCTACGCAGGTTAAAACTAGTTCATGAGTGAATCCTCTCATTACTAGGTAGTTAAATCTGTAACACATCTCAGATTTCTCTACACCTTATCACATCCAAAAATCATCAAAACAAACAAGCAATTCAAAGAAAGAATTCTGGTTACATTTACCTTTAGAGTGCTAGAGATCTACAATCCACTAATCATCCATCTTTCATCGAACAACTCATCATCATCTTCAATCAACTTCAACACAAACTTGCAAACAAAATGGCTCAAACCCGATCGCGATCAAGGCAACGAGAAATAGAAATTGAGGAAGAAGAGGACAACCTCAATGAATTTCAAGAAGCACTTGGAGGAAATGTAAATGATGAAAACCCAAGTACTCCCACTCCTTCAACAATCGAAAGGGTTCAACATAACCCTCACTTTAACAGATTATTTGATGAAATTCTCAGGAGCAATGCGGATGCTCACTTCTTAAGACTTGCTCAAGAAGGAGCCAAACTCCCCTCTGACTTTGATCTTGCCCAATTAAGACAAGCATCAGAAAGACAAAGTCGCCATGAGGAGGAAAGAGGTAGAAATCACATCAGATATAACATCCCTCGAGGTAACCCACCACCTCCTCCTCCAAATGAAATGGAGATGTTGCGGCAACAAGTCGAGAATCTCGCCCAACAACTTCATAGTGGTGTTAGGACCAATCAATTCTCACTTAACGACATCTGTCCCTATCCGTTTGATAGGAATCTTTATATGCCACCCTTTCCACGCGGGTTCGAAACACCAAAATTCGAAAAATATAGAGGAAAGGGAGATCCCCGTGATCATGTCCGAGAATTTCATTCCGCTTGTCTCGAAGTCGCTTATGAGGACACATACCTAATGCGCCTTTTTCCCCAAAGCTTGGGAGGAACAACCACATCATGGTTTTCCCGACAACCAGGTGGCATAAGAACATTTGAGGAACTCATCCAGAAGTTCCTATCTCATTACTCTTATAATATTGAACGCGACATCACCATGGCTGATCTATGTAACACCAAACAAAAACCAGGTGAATTATTCTTAGTATTCCTGCAACGATGGCGCCAAATGTCTAGCAGACGTTCTCTTCAGTTACCTGAACAAGAACTAGTGGAAATTTTCATTTCCAACTTAAACGAAGAAATGGAATTTCACCTGGATGTCAAAGACATGGACTCCTTTAATGATATGATCACCAAGGGTATAAAATGTGAAAGGGCACTCATCAAAAAAGGACTCATCAAAATCTTTAATGAACCAAAAGATGCTCCTCGCTCGCGCTTCAATAGCGATAAACCGAACTTCTGGAACAAGAATAAGAATATCGTCAATGATGGAGTTGTGGATGCTCGGACTGTCCAAAATGCACAACCTGTGGTTCGATTTGCAGGACAAAATCCTCCACCTCAAAATAACACAAATGTCCTTCCTAATCAAGGTCGCATCACATCTCAGGATGAACCAAGACCCCGTCCACAAAAACAAAAACGCACATACACTCCCTTAGGGGAACCCATTGAAACAGTGATGCGACAACTCATTTCTCAGAATTTGATCACTCTACCTAAGCTATCAAACTATGAGCCTCAAGTCAAACCGGCATGGTGGAGAGATACTGAACATTGTGAATTCCATCAAGGAAGAGGACACAAGACAAGTAATTGTCATCGATTGAAAGATCTCATTCAAGATCTTATTGATCGAGGAGATATTGAAATTGAAGGGCATGACCCAAAAATGACCAATAATGATCATCAGATGTTCAAGAATCCACTTCCATCGCAAGATCAAAGGGGTCCTTCCACGTCCAGACGAGGTCCTGATACCACTGATTATACACAAGCTGCGTATAATTACACTGTCAATCACCTGTATGATGCCAGTGAACAAATTGCAACTATCACCTTCAAAAATCCCACCTCAAATTGCAATGTTGTTACACGTCGTGGCAAGGTCACCATAAAGGCAGCTCCACCAGGCACTACCTCCATCCCAAAGCAGTACAATCTTGTGGAACAATTAGACAAAACCCCTGCGCTTATATCCATCTTGGAGCTTTTACGTCTATCACCCTCTCATAAAACAATCTTGGATCAAGCACTCCAAGAGGCGTCAGTCCCTGCAAACCTGAATACGGACCAATTTCAAGCCATGGTTGGAAGTCTAAAGTCATCACCTTGTCTCACTTTTTCTGAAAGTGATAACTCTTCCTTCCAGCAACCTCATAACGCCTCACTCCACATTGAAGGCTTTGTCAACCAACACAGGATCAAGCGAGTCTTGATTGATAATGGAGCAGGCCTAAACATTTGCACACTACAGTTGGTCACAGCATTGGGCTATGCAGTAGAATCAGTGGATCCTCGCAAGAAGATCACCATCAAAGCCTATGATGATGCAGAGCGTTCATCCAAAGGAGCTGTGGTACTACCAATCCGAGTAGGCCCTGTGGTAAAGCACATCATTTGTCAGGTTCTGGACCTTCCTCTGCCATATAATCTATTATTAGGGAGACCTTGGATACATGCCATGCAAGCCGTTCCATCTACCTACCATCAATGTATCAAGTTCCCACATAATGGTGCAGAGATCACAATCCTGGGTGATGCAAATCCCTTTGCATTTTGCCATAATATCAGCCATCAACCAGAGATTACAGTTCCTAATAATAGGGAAGCCATTTCCTCCACATCATATGTAAATCCCGCCTCTCTTGCCAGTTCAAACACTCCTATACCCAAGCAAGAAAAGCTTAAGATGAAAGTCACAGAGGAAGGTCCCGGGGAATATAACTTGAGTCAGCTCTTTTGTGTGGGACAAATGCCCACTTCTCCTAGAACGCATGGTAAACCCCAGCAGTTGCTCCAACAATCCATAGTCACGCCCGCATGTGCTTTAACGCCTTTCGTCCTTGGAAAGAGTCAAGAGGAAGAAACACAAGATGAGGACCTAGCAGACTGGATCTATAAAGACCCCGTTACCACTGATAAACCGCGAGTTACGCTTCCTACAGAACAGTATGGCAAAGGCCTCCTCATTATGCAAAGAATGGGGTATGATGGTCAAAGTGCTTTGGGATCCTGCAAACAAGGACGACATGAACCGCTACTGCCAGAGTTCAAGCCCAAAGGTAATACAGGCTTAGGCTTTGAAAAAGAGATCCTTCCTAAACTCAGATTTAAAGGAAAACCTAGCAAACCATTTTGCCCACCTACTATAAAGAGGACACCTTTCATAATCAAAGCACCATCAAACACTATCCCCACTGCCCCATCGAGGCTCACAATTCCACCACAACCATCTACAATACCAATCATCCCACCAAATGAACCAGTAATACCACCAGCAGTACCATTAGCAGTAGCAACTGCATCAAAACCCGCAGCAACATCTATGGCACCAGTAGTTCCAGCAGAAACCACTGAGTCACCATTACCAATACTTCCAGTGACAAATTCTTTTATCCCCATCACGGTTCCTGCAGCACCGATCACCTCAAAGGTACATAAACCAGTTACGCCTGCAGTATTCAACTCCAGCGACATCCCAGTATGGTATAGCAATCGGATGCTGGAGAGTGATTCAGAGACCGACTCACATGAGTGGGAATTTGATTCTGTACAGCTTAACACTTCAGATGAGGAAGACACGTCACCACCTCCACCCCGCAAAGACATCCCTGTTTACGGAGAAGCACAGATAAAGACCACTTGGGTACCTGAGCTGGAAACATCTTCCACAGACCCTACGTCTCATCCTACGCCTGATTCTGACAGGGAGAGTACCATCAACGACCTTCACCACACTGTCTTAACCCTCACTGATACATCTCCCGCACTTAACTTAATCGATGACGTAATGCCCATTGTCCACCCTGAACTCATCGAATGGAACCAGCCAAATCCCCCATGTCTTGACCTCTTCCAAAACGATGAGGCTATCATTGACTTTTTGGAATTAAGGGATAATCTACCAAGCGGGGATCACAAAGCTGGATTCGCCATTGAACTTAATAGCACAGCATACTTCGGAGCGGATGCCAAACCCTTCAGCTGCAAAAATATAACATTAAAACATGGATCTTCCAGTGAAAACCACACTGTGGCACTGTTTGATCCAACAAAAGTAAAAAGAAAGAGCGTATCCAACGGTGAAAACCTCTCTGAGGCGCCGGAGGATGAAGGGTTTGACATTCTCCCTGCTAGTACACAACAGGAACGATCGACGATTCTCATTGAGGAGACTAAAGAATACAATGTGGGGACTCCTGAAAACCCTCATATCATACATCTGGCATCTCTTCTCACTCCAGAGGAACAACCTCAATTTATAGAGTTCTTCCAACAGCGTCAAATCAACTTTGCATGGTCATATGCAGACATGCCTGGGCTTGATCCAGATTTAGTTATGCATCATCTCACAGTAGCAAAAGGAGCCAAACCTGTCAAGCAAAAACTTCGTAAGATGCATCCTCAGATTGCCGTACTAGTCAAAACAGAACTCAAGAAACTCCTAGATGTTGGTTTCATTAGACCAATTGATTATGCAGAATGGATCTCCAACATTGTGCCAGTCGGCAAACCAAAAGGGGGCATCCGCATTTGTACAGACTTCAGAGATCTAAATAAAGCATGTCCTAAGGATGACTTCCCTCTACCAAATATCGACATCATAGTAGATTTGACAGCAGGACATGCCATGCTTTCACTCATGGATGGCTTTTCGGGATACAATCAAATAAAGATCGCACCAGAGGACCAACATAAGACAGCCTTCACATGTCCATGGGGCACATACTGCTGGAATGTAATGCCTTTTGGTCTAAAGAATGCAGGAGCGACCTATCAAAGAGCAATGACCACCATCTTCCATGACATGATGCATACTATAATGGAAGATTATGTGGATGATTTACTAGCAAAATCACTTACTAGAGAAGGACATCTTCACATCTTAGATAAAATCTTTGATAGACTGGAACAGTACCATGTTCGACTCAACCCAAAGAAATGTGTCTTCGGAGTGACCTCCGGGAAGCTTCTAGGATACATTGTCTCAAGCAAAGGTATTGAGGTCGATCCAGCAAAGGTTAAGGCAATAATGGACATGCCACCTCCAAAGAATATCAGTCAGCTAAGAACACTACAAGGACGGCTTCAATCTATCCGCAGATTCATTGCACAATTGGCTGATAAGTGTCACCCATTCACACACCTGCTACACAAGAACATCCGCTTTCAGTGGGATGACAGATGCCAGCAAGCATTTCAGGCGCTTAAAGACTATCTCATGAATCCACCATTGCTGATGCCACCAGATCCAAGTAGACCATTATTGCTCTATATCTCAGCAACAAGTACAGCATTGGGTGTACTACTGGCACAACATAATGCAGAAGGAAAAGAGTGTGCTATTTACTACATCTCTCGCACACTTGTGGGCTATGAACTCAATTACACACCTATTGAGCGAGCTTGCCTAGCAGTAATCTTGGCAGCCACTAAACTGAGGCACTATCTGTTAACACACAAGGTGCAACTCATTGCAAAGATTGATCCACTCAAGTATTTACTTAACAAAGCAGCATTGACAGGTCGCTTAGCTAAATGGGTAATGATTCTAAGTGAATTCGACATCGAGTATGTGGACCGTAAAGCTATCAAAGGTCAGGTCATTGCAGATCAATTGGCCGATGCACCACTCATAGGCGATCATCCCCTCATTTCCAATTTTCCAGATGAAGAGATATTCATGCTCACAGAAGTACAACCATGGAAGCTATATTTTGATGGTTCATACACTAGGCACGGCTCGGGGGCAGGCATTCTGTTTATCACACCTCAAGGTGATAGCATCCCGAAGTCTTACAGGCTCACATTTCTATGCACAAACAACATAGCAGAGTATGAGGCTTTGATCATAGGACTTAGGCTAGCCATACAATGGAAACTAAAAGAACTACAAGTATATGGCGATTCTCAACTAGTCATTCGACAAGCAACAGATGAATATCAGACCAAAGATGATAAACTCATGCCATATAAGCAAATGGTGGACAATCTAAAGGCATCATTTACTACTATCACTTTTGAGCAGATACCAAGAGATCAGAATCGAGCTGCTGACGCTATGGCTACCATCGCATCTCTACTAGATCTTCCACAGAATTCAACACGCTACGAGTTCTTGGTAGAACAACTTTGGATCCCTGCTTATGATATCCCTGAATCTGAAATGATATGTTGCCTTGTTGGTTCTGAATCCCCATGGTACGGTGAGTTCTACACCTATCTTCGCGATCATACCCTTCCTCCCAACCAATCGAATAACCAACGTAAAACCTTCATTCGCCAAACTGCTCGATATACCATTATTGCCGAAACCCTATACCGACGCGGTCTTGATGGTACTCTCCTTCGATGTATAGAACAAGGTGAGATAACAAAGGCTTTGGAAGAGGTACATGAAGGAATTTGCGGGACTCACTCAAGTGGTCCGTCACTAGCCAAGAAGATCATGCGAGCTGGATACTATTGGCCATCTATGGAAAAGGATTCCTACTACTTTGTCAGGAAATGCAAGAAATGTCAAGTTCACGGCGACCTGATACATGCACCAGCACAGGAACTACAACCAATCACAACACCATGGCCTTTTTGTCAATGGGGCCTTGATCTTGTGGGTAAAATCCATCCATCTTCATCCAATGGCCATAAATTCATTATTACCGCCACCGAATATTTCACCAAGTGGATCGAAGCTGTTCCACTTACCCAAGTCACCGGCAAGCAGATCGCCTCATTCATCCTCAATTACATCATCTGCCGGTATGGTGTGCCCATGTCCATTGTCACAGATAATGGTCTTCCTTTCAAAAATCAGGATGTCCGTGAGCTTTGTGAGAAATTTCATATCCAACACCGCTTTTCCACTCCCTATTACCCACAAGGCAATGGTCAGGCCGAAGCATCCAATAAAAACATATTGAGGATCCTAAAGAAGACAGTCAATGATGCCGGCCGTGATTGGCATGTTCAATTGAATCCAGCGCTATGGGCATATCGAACTAGCATTCGGACCCCTACAGGTGCAACTCCTTATTCATTGGTCTATGGTGTTGAAGCTATCTTACCTATTGAGGTTGAGATACCATCATTACGAGTTTCCTTGCATAATCTCATCGATGATGAAGCATACAGAGTCTCACGTCTTCAGGACTTAGAGTTACTTGATGAGAAGCGACAAGCTGCATACAACCATCTCAAAGCCTATCAGCAGCGCATGAGTAGAAGCTACAATCACCGAGTTAGACCTCGTACATTTGAGGTAGGTGATCTTGTTCTTCGAGAGAATCCTCGCAACCAACCAAACAGAGAACATCAAGGCAAGTTTGAATCAAATTGGCTAGGCCCATATGTTGTCACTGCTGTATTTGGGTCCGGGGCATATCAGTTGGCTACATCAGACGGAGAACCGCTCGCAGATCCAATCAACAGCATGCACCTCAAACGGTTTTACACATAAGCTGTATAGAGCATCAGGCTCCCCTGCCTATCAGAAAATACCAATAAACATTCAGAAAAATGTCCTGAAGAAAATATAAAAACATTCAAAAAAGTAAAGAAAAATCATGCATCCAAACGGTGAACAACCACTCCGGTGGCACCTTGGGTAAGAACGATGGTGAAAACCTGGCAAACAGGCGCCACTCGTAAAGGCTATGGCTCCATTATCTTTCAGACTTGTGGTGATCACATCTACTTCATACATACATCCATCCATCCATCAACCATAGCTTGTTATTCCTCTGCAATTATGATAGTACTCCATACATCTTGCATCCCGCTTTTTCATAGTCATGTCTAAAACTGGGGGCAATGCCTTTAACCTATTGATGGAAGTGGATTCTACATTGTCTTATGATTCATTAAGTTCTTCATTCAAACAATCATCAAAAATCCAAAAACATTCAAAAATATCTCGCAAAAATACCAAAAACATTCAAAACAATTCAAAATCCAAAAACATCGACAAAACCATTGAAAAATCACACAAAAACATGGCAACACCTTGTACATACTCATCCATGCAGATACCAAAACAAACATTGCGACAAACTACTCACACAATGACCATTTACCAAACAACCACACAATCCACATCAACAATCAAACTGTCTTCAACAAGGATGCATCCTTCCTTACCAAAACAAAGACAAGATGACATTTTCTTTGACAAGAAAATTATGTTAAGCTATCAAATACTTGGTTGATTTGTGAGTACAATCGTTCGTTTATCTGTATCAGGATCGTGCAGCATTGTTTTGTATCATTTGCACATTATTTCCGATGAAGTTCTGGGGCATGTACTAATGGTGTCTACGTGGGAAGTTCACTAAGCTATGTGATCATAGGCAAAAATATAGTCATAGATCATTACGGCTTGCTGACTACAGCGTATACCTCGACCATATGAGCATGAACCATTACCAAGGATCCTTATTCTTTTATTCTTTATGTATATACTATTTGTTTACAGGTACAATGCTCATTCTTTGGTTCCTCCTCATCCAATTTGGATAAAGGTTTTTATTTCTTAGTACGGTATGCACTTGTCTCAGGATATGATCAGCCTAAGATCAAGGAGGACGTTCCAAGTCATGCATGAAAGGAGATAATCCTTATCTGTTCCGCAAGCAATACTCAGGTCAACTTGATCCATTATATCAAGTTGCTTGTATTAACTTGCTATATCAAAATCCATGTAAGAAAGACTCTGGTCATCTTGAATCTTTATGTCAAGTTGCTTGTATTTTCTTACAACATTTTAAAGCTCAATGATGAAAAATAATGCACCATGGATCATCATTCCATCTCATTTGTATATATTGCATTCCGTTGCATTCCATCCATCCATACATTCATAAATAGCTGCATATCATTCATACATAGTAATGACAATGGATACTCTATTTTTCCTCTTCTTCCATAGGAATGTAATAGGTCCTCCATTTCTTCTATTTAACATTGAACCCCCCCCACCCTCCCCATCTCGATAATCAGCATCACATATCCTTCATCGTTTCCCATCAACCCAATCAAGCCACGTTCATCACCATCCATCTCTAATAGGAGGGATTGTGTTTCCCATCCTCATTCATCCACACAATTAAGCCAGTTACTCTATCTACACAGATACATCGACTCCCACACACCTAGACTATCAACAGATACTCTGATCAAGTATCTTCGGGTCTCAACAGGTAATCGATCATGGCAATCCTAGACTACATCAGGCATTTATCACAATGACCTAGTCTCAACGGGGCTGCCATGATTCCCCACAGCCATCCATCACATGCACATACATATCAATTGATCAACCAATCAAACACAATCCAACGGACAATTACATCAATTGTCTACGTCTCAACGAGTATTTTGCTTCATATACCTTGACTTCATCGGACAATTACATCAATTGTCTAAGTCACCAACAGGTCACTTTGATTCACTTAATTAAATGAATACTTAGTATTTATTTGATTATTTAACCATCAATTAATAATTAATTAAATTAATATTTAATTAATTCATCTTAACCCTCTTCTCCTATTAATTAAATAAATTATTCAATTTATTTGATTTAATTCACTTAACCAAATTCATACCATTAATTAAATAAATAAATCATATTTGTTTAATTAAATCTTCTCTCACATTTAAATAAATTAATATTTATTTAAATCCCCCAAAATCCCACCTCCCACATTTAAATAAATTAATATTTATTTAAATCCCCCAAAATCCCACCTCTCACATTTAAATAAATAAATCATTTATTTAAATCACCTTTATCCTCCACCCACTTGCATTTTCCTACAAATGCAAATTGCACAATTATTTTAAATAAATAATTTATTTAAATCACCTTTATCCTCCACCCACTTGTATTTTCCTACAAAAGCAAGTTGCACAACTATTTTAAATAAATTATTTATTTAAAATCCTATTTATCCTCACCCACTTGAAACCTTTAATGGTTTCCCTTAAAGTAGTCAAACTTGATGGCTTTAAAGTCTTCAAACTTGATGGCTTCCTTCTATAGTCTTCTTAAGACTTTAATGGTTTTCCTTAAAGTCTTCAAGCCTTTAATGGTTTCCCTCAAAGTCTTCAAGCATTTTAATGCTTTATCTTCATTTTTCTCATTTAAATAAATTAATATTTATTTAAATATTTATCCAAATTCAACTTACACCATTTAATTGAAATAAATGATTTTATTTTAATTGAAAATACCAAAATTTCTTCCACTTGCATTTTCCTACAAAATCCACTTGTATGCCTAAACCCCTTCTAGATTCTTCTAAACCCTTCCTAATTAGCCTAATCCATCCCCTAAATATTGTCACATTCCTAAGCAAATTGGAGTCACTTCTCAAAGACTCCAAAGTCTTTGAAAAGCAATTAATGCTTTGTGTGTTCAACAAATTAACCCTCAAAGTCTTGGATAACCTTTGAAAGCTTTCAACCTTCAACCACTTAATCCCCAAAGTCTCCAATAACCATTAATGGTTAATTCAACCCTCCCACATGGTTAAAACATTTGTTTTGACTCAACCTCTACCCAACCCAAAGGTCTCATCAGGCCATTAATGCTTTGACCATGATTATCTCTTAATCATTTGCACAAAGGTTTATCCTTGGATTAACTCTTAATCCAATGGGTAATCTTAATTTAGACTTGACCCTTACCTTCTAGATAACCATGAGGTCTTCTCAGGCCTTTAATGCCTCCAACCTCTTCTCTCAACCCAATCCTATGTTGAAACTTGTCACCATTTTATTGGTGCCAATTGTGCACATGGATCCCCAACTTTCAATCCTAACCCTTGTTAAGATTGCTCAATCTTAACCCTTCATTTCCCTATTTCTTCTATAAATAGAACCCTTCTCCTCAAGCAAAAGGAGAAGCATTTTAGAGTATTGTTGTTATACTGGCATTAGCATAGAGCTTTTTCATAGAATCACTATCTACTCTAGCATAGTATTTAGCTTTTCATTTCATATTTGAAGCTTAGTATTAAATCTCAATCCTCCATAAGCATCCATAGTGCAAAAAGCTGCTGAGAGCTACACTCATTTGGGACTTGGAGAGGAGAGGAACAAGGGAGGAGCAACTATGAGCATCTTGATTAGCTATTTCATTTTATGTTTATATGCTTTCTATTTCATGCTTAATATCTCTCTTGATATGCCTGTTTAGGATAATCTTTTGTTGCTAACACTAACGTTTGTTTCTTGTGCTCTTGTGTGTGTTGCCATCAAACAGATTTTCTAATCCTTTTTGCAGAGCATCAATCATAAATCACGATGACACATCATTTTCTTTGAATTAACATGTGCACACATGTCACTTCAAAGAGGGGCAAAATGTAGACATATAAAAATGACCATATTCCTAAATAAATATTTTATGTTCATTTCTCTATTTAATTAAATCCAATTTAATTAAATCACCCACATTCCTCTATTTAAATTAAGTAAATTACTCAATTTATTTAAATTAAATTCACTAGGCCTGTTTTTCCATTTAATGAATAAATCATTCTATTCAATTAAATCCCTTCTATCTACTTTTAATTAAATTCAAATTTAATTAAAAAGTTATCCTAAATTGAATAAATCTAATTTATTTAATTTCCCCAAATTGCAACCAAATTGAATTAAATTAACTTTATTTCAATTAAATCCTATTATCTCTCCATCCACTTGCAAAATCCTACATCTCCCACTTGCCTCCTAAATCCTATTCCTAACCCCTTCTAGACTCTTCTAATCACTTCTAAATTAACTTAACCCATCTCCTAAATATTGTCACATCCCTAAGCAAGGGGAAGTCACTTCTCAAACCCTCAAAGTCTTTGAAAACCCTTAAAGGCTTCAACAACTTAATTTTGAAAGTCTCCTAAACCATTAATGGTTAACTCAACCCTCTAGCATGATTAAAGAATTTCCCTAAACTCAACCTCCATGTAACCCAAGGGTCTCCTCAAGCATTCATTACTACTTACTAAGTTGCCATTAGTCTTATGTTCAAAGTTATTCTAGTCAGTTACCTCTACCGAAATATTTAGTCGGTAAGCACAGAGCAGTCGGTCATAGAAGAAAGTAGTCTCAGAGCTTAGTATACACCGAGCAATCTACCAAGTAATGTTCTATGACTACCGAGCAGCAAAGATGATACACTGAGTGAAATGTGTTACTGGATTCATTGAACCTAGACACACATATGGAAACGTGTTACAAGATCGAGGAACATAGAATCGTTATCACATTGAAAATTGCACTTCAAGATTTTGTATGATTTCGAGGTCATTTATCCAATGAAATATTTTGTATGGTTATTCATTCGATAAATCATGTTTGCAAGATCGAAACAATGAATGGATCACCGTCATAAGAGATCTATTTATACAACATGAAATAAGGATCAGATATAAGTATATGAAGAAAGACATGTGTAAAAGATAAGGAAGCACAGAGTATTCTGACTGTCAGAGACACATAGGTCACTGAGAAGCATTTCAGAGAACAGTCAAAGAACAGAGTAAATAGAAGGGTTTACCGAGTTACTTTATGGGTTACTAAGGTATGCTATAAGAAAGGTAATCTTATTTGAGCACATAGAATCTGCTATAACATTTCAGATGTGAAGTTGCAGATATTTGTAATGATTTTATTGTAATATTTTGAAGTTGTAAGAGAAACCTTTAACAGGGTAAAAGACTCTAACAAAGTCTATAAATTGTAAAGCCTTTAACCAGGTGCAGCATTTAGATTAAGTGTTGTAGATCGAACAGATCTTGATACTCCTAACAGGGTAAGCTATCAGAAATAGCTAAACATGTAGCTCTAACTGAGCAACCTTTATTATTGCAGTAGTGAAATTGTGGGTGTCATCCCCACCACAGTTTTTCTCTCTAACCAAGAGTTTCTGCGTAACCAAAATATATGTGTTATGGAGTGAATCATGTATGATTGTTATTTATTTGTTTTAGCATTATATTATGTTACAACAATATTTAGTTTATGCATAACAGTAAAGTTATTGTTGAAGAAAAGATTTGAGGTACTGATTCACCCCTCCCCTCTTAGTACATTAGCTTTCCATATTGGGCCTAACAATTGGTATCAGAGCCTTGGTCTTGGAAAAGGGTTTAACAACTTAAAGAGAAAGATCTTATCAATGGAAGGCTATAAACAATCTCGGAGAATTGTGTATCTGCAAGAAGAGTTGGGTCATGCTAATCAAGTGATTGCAGACATGCAAAGACAAATGCAAAAATCATTGAGAGTTAGAAGAAGGTTATCTGATGATTTGTAGGATTCTCAAGAGATAGTGGAACAAATTGAGACATCATCTGAGAACAGTATATCTGAAGAGACTGAAGAGATGATTGAAGAACTAAAAGAAAAGAAGAAAGCACTAACTGATCAACTAAAAGCAATGAGAAGAGAACATGAACATTTCAGCACAAAGATGACTAAAAATCTTGATGCATTGAGGACAACTGAGGATAAAGTAAGAGATCTAGAAAGAGAAAATCAACAGCTTAAAGCATTAGTATCTGAAAAGAATGATGAAATCACAAGGTTGACTGGTATTCAACAAAATTTGTCAGATCAATTGGGTTATGCACATCATGAAGAAAATCTGAAAGATGATGAGAATCAAGCATTAAAACTTGAAGTATCAAGGTTGACCGATGAACTTGAAATAGAGAAGAAATCCAAGGAAACATTGAAAAAGAGTTATGAAACATCAAAGATGTTGGATGAACAACTTAATACAAAGAGACCCAACAAAGTTGCAGGACTCGGTTACAAAGGAAAAGACTCTACTGAGAAGGGAATCCACACTACCGAGAGAAGAGAATCATCAAAGCCAGCTGGAAATAAGAAGAATATCAAAGGAAAGAAGCCTATTTGCAACTACTGTGGAAATCAAGGTCATACTGCTAACATGTGCCTAATCAGAAAAGGTAAGCAACTGAATGTCACTAAGTCCAATGGTTATTGTTACAATTGCAATAAATATGGTCACACATATAACCAATGTAGGACAAAGTCTGCTAGCAATTATCAGAAGGCAAAATTCAAAGGGTTTTGTAAAAACTACAATAGATATGGACATAGTACCAAGAAGTGTTGGTTTAAGCAAAAGAACTATATGTGGTATACACACCGAGCAAATACTAGAAGCTACCGAACTTACAGAGATATTAACCGACATTATACAACAGTACCATGTGATTACAATACAAGGATATGGTGTGAATGTTGTGGAAGATATGGACATATAAGTGCCAACCACTTTATAAGGTTTGGAATGAAAAACCAAAGATCATGGAGAAATCCTGGTATGGCATGTTTTCATTGTCACAAAGTTGGACACTTGGTTGGAGATTGCAGAGATCAACCAAGAGGAGATATTGAAGAGATAAAAAAGCAAACTTTAGATGATTTGGAGAAAGAAGGAAATTGTGTCAAATGAAGAAAGCACCTTACCTACCGAGTTAGGTGCACCCATTCCAAATTAATTGGTAAAAGTATGAAGGGACTGCATTCTCTCAAAGGGTAAATCTTAACAGTTCATATTTTATCATGTACTTAATTCAAAATCTGCATAACTAAAGATGCATTAGGAAATTTGAAATTTTATCAAGTCTTTTGGAAGCCTGTCTAGTTGGTAAATACAGGAAGTCTGGCTACTCGGTAAAAGCATAAAAAGGAAGTGGTACCGAGTGCATTTAATGTTTTCTAACCTAACTGCATGAAGCTTGATAAGGTATGTTGTGTACTTAAAGCTTTTGCACGGTCATTTTACACTTACCAAGTTTTCAAGAAAGCAAAGCAAAGTGATTCAAAGGCGATCAAACCTCCTCTGAAGAAAAATTCAAGGTATTTACATCAATCTCAATGCATTGTCAAGCTAGTTTACCGATCACATCTGTTGAGAATTTATGTTTCATATTTGTTAAGAGGAAAGCGTCTACCGTTTGAAAGTCTTCAAACCCTAAGGATCTTTTGTTAGAATTTATCCAAAATCTGCAATGGCACCTAAGATCCAGAAGCCTATTGTAGTTGAGAACATTGAAAAGACCTCACTAAAATACTCTTTAACTCCCAAAGTTGCATCTGAACCGGATGAAAAAACTGCATTTTCACTCATTCCGGATAAGGTTTTGCTAGTTGAGGATGTCAGATTCTTCACCAAATGTCGTGTTGAGGAACTCGGTCATGTTGAAATCAAGGATACATATGATGAATTGTGCACTGATGGGAAATTGGATAGCAAGTACGAACACATTAAAATCAAGGGATTGATTGAAGCCCTAACCTATCCCCGTGTATTCAAACCCCAGTGGGTCAATTTTGTTCTGAGCAGAGTTCACGATGATTTCATGTGGTTAGAGGAACAACCATTCAAAATCACCAAGGAAATCATTCATTTGATCATCGGTTACCCTATTTATGATCATGCCCGAGCTCAGAAAATGATATCATAGAAGGAATTGATCAGCTTAACCGGAGTGGAATCTGATTGCAGAGGACTGAAGCTAAACAATGTGAGAGATGTAGAGTTGAAGTTTGCAATTAGAGTAACAGGCTATTGTTTCTTCCAACCGGCAAGGGAAAACAATGTACCCTGTGTAGCAGTCGACTTAGCCTATAAAATTGTGAAGAAAGGTATGAAAATTGATTTGTGCGAAGTATTGTTGAAAAACCTGTTTGAGAATCTCAATACCATAAGGAAGCCAAAGAAGAACAACTCGGTGAATACACTGAAGTTTGGATCACTTCTGGTATGCATGTTTTTCTATTTCGAGAAATTCTTTCCATTAGTTGGTAATGTAGTTTGGGAGCTACACCGACCAGTCACCCATCAAATCAATGACTACATCAAACGTCTAGGTGATAAATTTAATGATATTATGGATGATTATTTCAGTAAGTTTCAAGAGAAAGATGCATAATAGGCATATAATTCCACCCCAGCTAGTGGAAAAATGCAAGGATGACATATGTTTTGAAGTAGACACCGACTATTGCTATGTGAATGATGTGGAACTGAGAACACAATCTTTGCCACCTGTGGGTTATGAGATTGATTTTGACATCACACAATAGCAGATAGATGCTTTTCTAACATTACCAAGGCATGCTACCAAGTTGAGATATGGAATATATGAAGAAGTGAAAGAAAAAGTTAAGATGAGCATTGTAGTACCCAAGGCTACAAGGAAGGCAACAAAAATGATCAAGGCATTATTGGAGAAATTTGGAGAAGGTTCTTCCTCCACACCTGACAAAGGCACTTTAGTCATCACCGAAGAGGAATCTAAAGCCCAGGAGGCAACTATTACATTAAGCATTGAATTGCCTAAAGGGAAAGTTCTGAAAAGGAAGAAGCAAGATACATCAAAGATATCACCGACTCCTCTAGCAAAGCGACCTAATACAAGAGCAAGAATAGCTTCACCGAGTAAGAAATCAAAGAATGTTGCCACACCAAAGGTAACAAAAACTTACAAGAAATCTACTCGAAGACTCAATTTGGCTAAAGAGTCTAGTGACACTGAATCTGAGGACAAAAGTAAATTTCAGATTGTTAAGAGTACAAAGGAAAATGTACATAGTGTTGAAATTTTTTGTGCTAATCTGAAACAATATGGTGGATTTGGATCATTCAGATATGTTAAGTATGAATCCAGAAATGATGCCGAAAAGAGACAAATAGAAGAAGCTGTCATCTACACACTTTTGAAATTCCGATTGGTCCCATTGGAAGTATCTAATTCTCTTCCAAAAGAATTGTATGTGCATATTGATAACAGGTGGAAATATGCAATGGACTCGAAAAAACAGATTAGAGAAAGAAGTCTAGTACATCTCTTTCCAGACATGTCAGTAGATGAAATCAAAGAAAATTTGACAAACTACCACAAAAACTTCCTAGTCAAGCAAAAAGATTTAAAATTGATGAATGGACTTTATCTGGAAGTAGAGAAAGAGACCAAAGAAAAGTGGCAGGAAATCTTTCGCATCAAGGATGCTAGTGAGCAAGCTGAAGTTGAAATAGTTGATGTCACTGAGAAAGATCCTGATGTCACTGAGCAAGACCCTGCTGACACTATACAGATTGATGAGGATATCATGGACACCGAGGCACCTAAACAAGAAATGATTGAAGGGAACACTTATGCCCAACTTGTATCTAGTGAGTTAGTTTTGGAACAAGTTCAGCCCTATCCTCCGGTCAATCAACCTATCTCAACCGAGGCCCCTCAGGATACAGAACAAGGCACAAAAGGTCACAAGTCTACAGAAGGAGAAGCTACTTCTAAAGCCACTGGGGAACAGACCTCACAAGCTCCTTCTAGCACTAAAAATGTTGCAACCGAGACACCAAGCACAGAGGCACCCAAGGACTCTACAAAGGCTAAAGAAACCGACCGAAGTGTTGCCTCTACCGAGCAACCTACTGAGGGTTAACAAGCCTCACAAGCCATTGTTTTAGTTCCAACGGTGAAAGGTAAAGAAAAGAAAATGAAAAAACATAGTTTCAAAGTAGATTTGTCAAAACCAATAGTGTTGCCGAATGTAGATATATCTAAATTAAAAGGGAAAGCACTCATTGATTTTGGTGAACTATGCAAAGCCAAAGAGGAACAAGAGAAGCAAATGGCTATTCAATAGAAAAATAAAGTACTTCAGAAGGTGAAAGCACTCTTAACTGATATGCTACCTGAAGCTACATTGACAACTTATGCAGCCATCCATGTTCAATTGGATGAACTCCTAACCAAGATAGAGACATATGGAGTAGATGCATCAGAATATTTGAGCAAATTGAAGGACAAGGAGCTCACTGCTAAGATGATTGAAGAGGTACAGAAGGCTATAGCTATTGGCAAAGTTAAACTTGTCAAATTTATTGCTGAGTTGTCCCCTCAACTCAAGCACATTCTTTATTTATTTCAGAAACTTTGTACACTCTTTATTCATTAAGGACATTAAAAATAAAACATAAGTAATTGAGAAAGAGATCACCGATCTCTTAAGTAAGTTGATCACTGAGCCCAATTCTATTCAGACTTTCTATACAAAGTTACAAAAGCTTATGGCTCAACAATTGGAACTCAGGAATGAAGAGCACAAGATAAGGATGGACATAATGACACTTCAGACATTATTCATTCCTCATCTTTCATCCGTCCAAGAGCAGATCAACAAGGCTACCTCCCTATCCACTCAGCAAGAGGGAAGCACCTTAGATGGCCTAATTTCACTATTAGCTGACATTGCAGCTTAGAATTCTTTAATGGACAGTGTCAAGAATGCCCTCTTTGCCGCTCTTACCGACGCACAAACAAAGTACAAATCCATTTTTGACCAGTTGCCACCACCGAATGGTAACTAAATTTTGATGTTTGTCAAAAAGGGGGAGTGATATAGCATCAAAGCATCAAAGTATTAAACAAAAGAAGTGTAGTATACTAAGCGGCTCACGTATAATCATTGGTATTTGTGGCTCGCCCTGAAGTGGAAGGACCCCTTTGATGTTGTGATGGAAGTGGATTTTTAAACATGAGATGATCATTGTTTGTTGTCTTTGGGTCGTGTCCTTTGATTTCGATTTCACCTCGGTCAATAAGATCTTGAATAAGATCTTTCAATCTGTGACAATTGCTTGTCTTATGCCCTTTCCCTTGATGGAAATCGCAATGTTCAGTATCCCTCCACCATGAAGGTTTGACCTGAGGTTTGTAATTTGATGTTTTGGGTAAGGTCACTAGATTTTGAGAAACTAATTGTCGTAACATTGTTTCAATAGGTTCCCCTAAGGGAGTGTATGTTCGTTTTGGTTTAAAATTTTGCTGGCGTTGTCTTGGTTCTTCTTGCGGTACATTGTGTCCTTGATTTGGGAGAGCAACTATGTTTTTCTTGGGTGGGGGGTTTTGTCCTGCAAATCAAACCATAGGTTGTACACTTTTGATAATTCTAGCATCCACAACCCCGTCATCAACGACATTTTTGTTTTTGTTCCAGAAGTTAGGTTTGTCACTATTGAAGCACGGGCGAGGTGCATCTTTGGTTTCATTGTATATTTTGATAAGACCCCTTTTGATGAGAGCTCTTTCACTTTTTAAACCCTGTGTAATCATGTCATTGAAAGATTATGTTCCTTTCATGTCTAAATGAAATTTCATTTCTTCATTTAGGTTGGAAATAAATATTTCCACTAGCTCTCTTTCAGGTAGCTGAAGGGAACGTCTGCTAGATATTTGTCACCATCGTTGCAGGAAAGTTGAAAATAGCTTCCCTGGTTTTTCCTTAGTGTTACATAGATTGGCCATGGTGATATCACATTCAATGTTATGTGAGTAATGTGCTATGAATTTCTGGACCAGTTCTTCGAATGTCCTAATGTTGCCTGTTAGTCGGGAAAACCATTGCGTGGTTGTCCCTGCCAAACTTTTAGGAAAGAGACGCATTAGGTATGTGTCCTCATATGCCACTTCTAGGCATGCTGAATGGAATTCTCTAACATGATCACGAGGGTCTCCTTTTCCTCTATATTTTTCTAACTTAGGTGTTTCAAACCCTCATGGAAAAGGTGGCATATGAAGATTCCTATCAAAGGGATAGGGACAAATATCGTTAAGTGAAAACTGGTTAGTTTTCACACCACTCTGAAGCTGTTGGGCGAGATTCTCGACTTGTTGCCGCAACATGTCTATGTCATCTGGAGGAGGAGGAGGTGGGGGATTTCCTTGATGAATGTTGTATCTAATGTGATCTTGACCTCTTTCATCCTCATTGCGACTTTGGCATTCTGATGCTTGCCTTAGTTGTGCCACATCAAAATCAGAGGGTAGTTTGGCTCCCTCTTGAGCAAGTCTTAAAAAGTGAGCATCAGCATTGCTCTTGAGTATTTCGTCAAAAAGTCAATTGAAGAGAGGGTTGTGTTGTGCCCTTTCTATTGCTGCAGGAGTAGGAGTACTTGGATTTTCATCATTTGTGTTTCCTCCAAGGGCTTCTTGGAATTCAATGAGATTTTCCTCCTCTTCTTCCTCAATCTCTATTTGTCTAGATCTAGATCTGGTTTGAGCCATTTTGTTTATAAGTTTTTGTTGAAGTTTGATGAAAATGATGATGAGTTGGTGATGAAATGAAAGATTGATGTTTGGTGAAGTTTTTTGCATATGGATCTCTCACACTAAAGGTAGATGTTACCAAAAGTTCTTCCTTGAATTGCTTTTTGTGTTTGATTGACAAAGTTTGATGTGATAAGGTTTAGAGAGATCTGAGATGTGTTACAGACCCAACTTCCTAGTAATGAGAGGATTCACTCATAGACTAGTTTTAACATGCGTAGAAATGCCTCTTAGGATGAGTTTATCCTAGATATAGAGACACTCTAAAAAAAGGTGATGTGTTGTGTTTGATTCAAACAATATCAAAGTATAACTTAGCACAAAAACCTCTTGATGTTTTTGAGATTTGAAATGGATTTTATGAGACGTGAATATGATAATGGATGAAATGTGAACTTCAATAGAAACTTTGTGTTACAAAAAGGACAAACTCTTCTTCTTCTTGTTCAGGGGTTGGTGGTTCTACCCTGGCTGAGTTATATGTGATACAAATGTCTAGAAAGAAGGCAGGATTGAACTTGCCTCCCTTATTTTGATGATAACTCAAAGCTCTATATTGAGCAAAAGCTCTGCGATTTAATGACTCTTGATCAAACTCGTTTGATTTCCCTTGAAGATATAGACGCATGTGATGTAAGAAGGTTCTATGAGAGATAAAGATTTATCTATTAAGATAGAAGAATTTCCTCCTTTTGATAAAAGTCTTTGAGCTCAATGGTCTTTTCTTCAAGTTGATATGTTGATGAAGATTCTTCTTTCTCAGGATGTGAAGAATGGTCATATAGGTTGATACTTTGCTTTTGCTCTTTGTTTTTTATCTTTTTGTTGTTATTTAAAAATGTTGTGCTGGATGAATACTTGTTTTTGGAACTGATTTTTAATTTTTCGTTGACAAGAAAACAAAGCAAGCACACAAACACAAGAATGTTGCCTCAAAAGGCACAAATAGGTGTGGGTCTAGATCAACCCAATCCTTTGAAATTTTTATGACCCTTTCCTTCAAATGTTTTTTTTAGGTATTTTTCCAAATCCCGAAGGCTCAATTTGTACTGGTCTGACACAAAATGAAGACACTTCAAACACACTTTATCCCTAAGGTCAAATGGTCAGTTGCAATAATTTCAGCCCACATCTTGATATTTCTTCAACTTTGGTACTACATACCTTATGAATCCCTCCGTGGCAGGTAAGGATGTGATATACTAAGTCTTGCACGAGCATAAAAAATAGATGATCCCTATGATGGGGGAGTCACCACTTTTATCAGGCTACAAGTAACCTTTCAAAAAGCTATGTTTCTACTCAAGGAAATATGTATGGTGAGTACCTTGGGAGCAAAACCATCTATGCTCTTGCAGTAAATTTATCACAAATATCCTCAATCAATAGAACGAGTGGGCTACTACATAAAGGTGTTTAGTAATTTTTGATGTTTTTGGACATAAGTTCATTCTACAGTGACTCACTTAAGAGCCTTATAACTTGTGGTGGGGTCCATTTGTCCTTTCTATAAGTTACACTGTAGGAACAACTATACCCAAGGCTACAACTTTCACTCACACCTAATTTCTATAGCGGCTCGAAGGATTTACCGCGCGAGGTCATTCCCAAGAGTGATGTGTCTCTTGGCAGGCCTCTCTTAAAAATATAAAATTTGAGTGTTACTAACACTTTTCTCTTGCACCTAGGACCACGAAAGCCAAGGGAGAGGATAGTGTGTGTTACAAGTAGGACGACTCTACAAAATTTGCACAAGCGTGCCAAACACAAAAGACACTTGTTCTTTTTAAGTGATTTTCATTGCAATGTGATCTAACTATTTGGAGATGTTGCTCCAACAATCATGGTGTTCTTTCTAACTTTCAAAGGCAAAATGTGTTGTAAACTAAGAATTTGAAATCCTGGTCAATTGAATTGAAAAACACGTTTTTGCTTGAAGTAAAATCACTTTTTAACTTTGAAGGAAAAAAATGGCTTGTTCTTTTTAGTTGGCCCCAAGATGAAATGTTGATTGTGAATTTCCTTAAGTTGATGCAAGAAATGAAAGTTGTGTTGTTGATTTTAAGCATCAAAATAAAGATTGTTCCTAACTTGTAAATAAACTTTGAAGTTTGTGGTTCTTTTTAATTTGCAAGTGGGGTTCTTTTTACAAACCAAAACTAAAGATGTGATTCTTTTTATGATCCAAAATGAAAATGTGAGGTTCAATTTTTAAGCCAAAAGAGACAATGAATTTGTTTTAATCCAAATTTGAAAACAAAGTGAAAGAAAGAATTCAATGCTTTCTAATCTAACTCCTCCAATCCTGCATAAACAAACAAACAGTTAGTCCAAAAAAATAAAAATAAAATGAGGTATTGGTGGGCTTCTAAAAGCCTAGGTTTTGATTCTCGGTTACAATAAAAAAAATTACAACTCTCTGTTACAATAGTGCCACTCTGTATAAACAAAGAAGGACTATTTAACATGAAAGCGCTAAAGTGCAACCTATGTGGCAATTTAAACAAAAAGTTAGTAGTTTTGTGGAGAAATCTTGTGTTGGATTCACATCAGGTTCACCAAATGATGCTCTGCAAAAAGGATTAGAAAATATGTTCGATGACAACACACACAAGAGCACAAGAAACAAACGTTAGTGTTAGCAACAAAAGATTATCCTAAACAGGCATATCAAGAGAGATATTAAGCATGAAATAGAAAGCATACAAACATAGAATAGATAAACTATACTCCTCCAAATGCTAATCAAGATGCTCATAGTTGCTCCTCCCTTGTTCCTCTCCTCTCCAAGTTCCACATGAGTGTAGCTCTCAGCTTTTAGCACTAGCCATGGATGCCATATGGAGATTCAAGATGGTTGAATATGACAAACAAATGCTATGCAAGTGCAGATAGTGATGCTATGAAAAAGCTCTATGCTAATACCAGTATAACAACAACACTCTAATGCTTCCTTCTTTGCTTGAGGAGAAGGGTTCTATTTATAGAAAAAATGGGGAAATGAAGGGTTAAGATTGAGAAATCTTAACAAGGGTTAGGATTGAAAGATATTCAATCCATGTGATACTTTCAACCCAATCCCATGTTGACAAGTGTCACCATGAGGAGGCTTGAGAGGAGAGATAAGGAGGATTCAATGCTTGAGGGGACATGATGGTTACCCTAGGGGGTTGGGTTAGGGTTAGTTTAATGAATATTCCTTTTATCCAAGGGATAAATGAATGTGCAAGGGTTAAATGGTTACCTTAGTCAAAGAAATAAATGCTTTGAAGAGACCCATGAGTCAAAAGGATGGTTAAGTTAGAGGAAAGTCTCTAACGAAAGGTAAAAGGTGAGTTAACCATAAATGGTTATGTAAGAGCCTTTAATGGTTTGGAAGACTTTAGAGGTTAACCATTTGAAGACATAAAGCCTTTAATGGTTATTGAAGATTTTGGAGGTTTTCGAGAAGTGACTTCCTTTTATTTAGGAATGTGACAATGATTAGGATAGGATTAGGCTAATTAGAATGAGTTAGAAGAATCTTGAAGGGATTTAGGCATGCAAGTGGATTTTGTAGGAGAATGCAAGTGGGAGGAATTTTGGGATTTTCAATTAAAATAAAATCATTTATTTCAATTAAATGGTGTAATTTGCATTTGGATAGATATTTAAATAAATATTAATTTATTTAAATGTGAATGTGAATTTTGGATTTTATTTAAATAAATCTTAATTTATTTACATGAGAAAAAGGAAGATAAAGCATTAAATGCTTGAAGACTTTAAGGGAAACCTTTAAAGGCTTAAGAAGACTCTAGAAGGAAGCCATTAAGTTTGAAGACTTTAAGGGAAACCATTAAAGGCTTAAGAAGACTCTAGAAGGAAGCCATTAAGTTTGAAGACTTTAAGGGAAACCAAAATAGGTTTCAAGTGGGTGAGGATAAATATGATTTTAAATAAATAATTTATTTATTTAAAATAGTTGTACAACTTGCATTTGTAGGAAAATGCAAGTGGGTGAAGGATAAAGGTGACTTAAATAAATGTTAATTTATTTAAATGTGAGAGATAGGATTTTGGGGGATTTAAATAAATATTAATTTATTTAAATGTGAGAGAAGATTTAATTAAACAAATATGATTTATTTATTTATTTAATGGTTTGAATTTGATTAAGTGAATTAAATCAAATAAATTGAATAATTTATTTAATTAATAAGAGAAAAGGGTTAAGATGAACTAATTAAATATTAATTTAATTAACTATTGATTGATGGCTAAATAATCAAATAAATACTAAATATTTATTTAATTAAGTGGACAAATTTATGTGACTACACATCCATTTTTCATATTTTGACTAGCAAATGACCTTGGATCACGTGCTCACTGCTTACACATAAACACCTATTGGATCTTTACTTGACACAAACTGATTTGAAGTTCAAATTTTAGGTATGCCAAATATGGGGGCAAAATTGTTGCAAGGCGTTTGTTTACTTCCCGACTTCGTGGCAGTGGCTGGCATGGTCCAGGCCTACACCCCCCCCACCACGCATTCCATACAACTCAAAAATTTTCCACGACTGCATTGACTGCAGTTCGGTTGTATTAACTTTACTTTCGAAAATTGAAAAGTTGTGAAAGTTTTGTGTCAACAACCTTGTTGTTGGTAGCAATTATGATCAAAAGACATATTTATGTTTTTTTTTTCATTTGATAGTTCAAGAGGTTTATCTGACAAATTCTTGAGGAATGTCTATCATGCATTGATTGAAGTTATTTTTGATAAAATCTGAAAAAGATTATAAACCCAGAAAGCTAGTGCAAATGAATAGATATCTAAACTGTGAATGCAAATGATACGAAATCAAAGTAGCAACATAGAGTTAGTCTCTAAGAGAGTAATGCAAATGCTAGAAGCAAAATAGCATTAAGAGGATGCAAAATCAAGGGATGCCAAATACAAGCTAGGTAGCATGCTTTTATAGACCAAGGAGAGGGAAGAGGTGGCAATACCGACCAATCAAGAGCAACCATCTCTTGGACTAAAGATAGCAAGTATTTTCCCAAGATAGAAAATGGATACACACATGTAGGAAGGTGACACCTCATAACCACTCACCTAATTAAGCATGATTTATTAACCTAAGCGAGATTAAAAGAAGTGTAGAAAAAACCTAGGAATATAAGGAAAAAATAAATAACCCACTAGGAAATAAAAACCTACACTAACACCCCCCCATAAGAGAAGCTTAGGTGGATGTAGAAATGGGTCTCGAAAAATCAAGCCTGAGGAGGTACCCATGTACATAAAATTCCCCCAAAAAGAGAGAGAAAAGAGACCCCCCCAAGAGTAGAGAGAGTCAGGACTCCGAGTGAGAGGAAGAAGCCCCCCCAGAAGATGAAGCATCTCGCACCCCCAACAAAGCTCGCAAATGAAGGAACTTGCTCTTAGTGAAGGGTTTGGTGAAGATATCAGCAACCTGCTTGAAAGTTAGACAGTAGCGAAGGTCGATGATGTGGCCATGGATGAGCTCTCGGATGTAGTGCATGTGGATCTCGATGTGTTTGGTCCGCTGATGATGGACCGGATTCTGTGAGATCTGAATGGCACTCTGGTTGTCACAAAATATGACTAATGGCCGTCTGATCTGGATACCAAACTCAGTGAGGAGATTTTGAAGCCAAATGGCCTCAGTGGTGGCATTCACAGCCCCCCGATACTCGACCTCAGTAGAAGATAGAGCAATAGCATACTGCTTCTTGCTTGACCAACAAACAAGACTTGATCCAAGTGAGAAGCTGCAACCTGAAGTAGATTTGCGATCTTGAGAATCACCCGCCCAATCTAAATCTGTGTAGCCCACTAAGTCAAGCTCAATGCCCACTGCATAGTGAATCCCAAAACTGTGAGTACCCTAAATGTAGTGAAGGATTCTCTTGGTTGCTTTCCAGTGCAGCTCATGAGGCTCCTGCATGAATCGAGAGACCATGCCTACAACATATGAAATGTCAGGTCTCGTATGAGTCAGATAAATGAGACTCCCAACAAGCTGTCAGTACAAAGTGCCATCAACAAGTGGAGAAGAACACTGAGCCTCAAGTTTGAGTCCAGAAAGAAAGGGAGTCAGAGCATGCTTACAATCAGCCATATGAAACCTCAAGAGCAAATCTAGAGCATACTTGGATTTGTAGACGTATAAAAATGACCATATTCCTAAATGAATATTTTATGTTCATTTCTCTATTTGATTAAATCCAATTTAATTAAATTATCCACCTTCTTCTATTTAATTAAGTAAATTACTCAATTTATTTAAATTAAATTTATTATACCATTTAATGAATAAATCATTTTATTCAATTAAATCTCCCTATCCACTTTTAATTAAATTCAAATTCAATTAAATAGTTATCCTAAAATTGAATAAATCTAATTTATTTAATTTCCTCAAATGGCAACCAAATTGAATTAAATTATTTCAATTAAATCCTATTATCCCTCCATCCACTTGCAAAATCCCAAACCCCTTCCTAATCCCTTCTAGAATCTTCTAATCGCTTCTAATTAACCTAAACCCTCCTCTAAACTTTATCACATTCCTAAGCAAAGGGAAGTCACTTCTCAAAAACCTCAAAGTCTTTGATAACCATTAAAGGCTTTCAACCTTCAACCACTAAATGGCTCAAAGTCTTTGATAACCATTGAAGGCTTTCAACCTTCAACCACTTAATCCCCAAAGTCTCCAATAACCATTAATGGTTAACTCAAACCCTCCTACATGGTTAAAACATTTTTTTTGATTCAACCTTCATCCAACCCAAGGGTCTCATCAGGCCATTAATGCTTTGACCATGATTATCTCTTAATCATTTGCACAAAGGTTTATCCTTGGATTAACTCTTAATCCAGTGGGTAATCTTAATTTAGACTTGACCTTTAGCCTCTAGATAACCATGAGGTCTTCTCAGACCTTTAATGCCTCCAACCTCTTCTCTCAACCCAACCCTATGTTGACACTTGTCACCATTTCATTGGTGCCAATTGTGCACATGGATCCCCAACTTTCAAACTCAACCCTTGATTAAACCTTTCAATCTTGACCATCCATTGCCATGTTTGTGCTATAAATAGAGCTCTCATTCTTCCATTTTCAACAATCATCCTTCAAATTTGTAGTATCACACTTATGCTCAAATACATTCAAGCTTTCATATTATTTTTATGTTCATCATTTTAGCCTCTCTTTTAAATCAGAAATTAGTCTAAATATGCATGTTTAGAATACTTTCTTTATCATTTAGCTCAATCATAGACTAAATATATCATGTTAAGATAGTACTCATACTAACCTTCTCATCTTATCATCTAGTTTATTGCATTTTAAAATCATGCATAGCTTAGAATGCATCTCATACTAAAATCTATCAAAGCATCCCTCGTTCTTGCATTTGCCATCCCTAAACCATTTTGCTCAGTGATCTGAGAGCAAAAACATTGGTTTGAGGGACATTGTGAGATAGAGAACCATGGGACCCTCCTTGGGAAGCTAAGTAACACTTTGTTACTCCATAGCTTGCATCAAGAAGTCCTCTGTGTGTGTGTGTGGATTAGTATTTGAAATATTTTCACATATTGAATTCTATCAGCCCACTTTTCTCGCATACATTTCTGGCGCCCACCGTGGGGCCCGACCCCAAATAAAAAATTGGTTTTTCAAATTAATGACTTTTGCAGGTCCACGGGAAATAGGAATCGACACGTGGGACACATTCCCTAGCGCATCTGGTTAACAGTCTAGCACATCCCGCTCACTGTTTAGCGCGTGCGATCCATACTCTAGCGTGTGAAGACCTTTCTTTAGCGCATGGCTTCCCTTAATATTTTCCTGTAGGTCTCAACACGGGCGAAACACAGAGTAGCGCATTCAATAAACAGAATAGCGCATGCGGTCCATAGTTCAACGCTTATAGTCCATCATCCAGCGCGTGCAATTCAGAAGTTAGCGCATCAAATTTTTTAATTTTCCTGCAGGTCTGGGCGCGGGAGAAAGAAAAGGGACAGAACAGCGCTTCCAGCACACAGAATAGTGCATCCAGAAAACAGTATAGCGCATTAATTCTTTATTTTAGTGCATCTAGGATATATTGTAGCGCATAAAATCTATTTTGTAGTGCATCACAGACAGAGGTCTAAAATTAAAATTGTAACAACAAAAGAATTTAGACTTGTGGAAGTCCCCCAAAATCATCTAACAATTTCTTTTTCTGGTTTGCTTGCAGGACTCTAACAAATTTCTTGTAGGTGGAGCGGACTCCTTTTCTTTTAACCGATTTCTTTTGTTGACTGCAAAATTGAAAATTTGCTTTGTTGACCATTTCCTTTTCATAGATCAGAAAATCATTCTTTTAAGGTAAAATGAACATGTTTTTGTGGAGCAACATCTCCACCTAGATTTTAGCAAATCACTTATTTGAAAGGATAAAATAAACCCAATTGATTGCTTTGTCTCAAAAGTGGAAGGAATATGCTCTCCCCTTAACTGGGTGATCAAAAATCTAGACCACTCTTACAGCTTTCAATAATTCAAGCATTAAAACCTTTAGCAGGCCTGCCTTCCCGAGGAGTTGCAATCAACTCTTAAAGCCATTTATGGCCGGTGTGAAGGGAACGACTTAAGTGGGGAATGACTTTGATGCCAAGAATTCCAACCCACTATAATCAAATGTGGAAAGTGACGAAAGTCCTTTTCAACGGTTGCGTGTAGTGATTAGCCTTCCCCCAGTATCCTTGAGATACGTAAAGTCTTTGTTCTGAATGTTGGGAAGCCTCTTGAGGGAGTTTATCACTGACGACCGAACGAGAAGCCTGATTACGAACCATAGAATTAGAAGCTTTGAACTGAGTCAGTAACCAGACATTTATAACATCATAGTGCAAGGGTGGGGAAGAATCCGCCCCCAAGATTACTCACCATATATCTCCCAAGATAACTACTCAACTGTGAAGCAATTCACTTTGAGTTAATTTCTGGCAAAAGACAAAAAAACGGGCGCCCTCTAGGAGGTGACATGGCTGTTTGAGCTGACGAAGTATCGAGACTAGTGGGCTATGATGTTATTTATGACCCTTGACTAAAGAGTCTTTCTGAAGTGTATTACTTGTATCCAAACCTGTTAAAACATTGGGGATTTGAACACATCCTCGCAGAACATACACTTTTTGTTAGATTAGGCAAAATGGTTGTACTTTTTGTGCCGTGCTTGCATTTATTACTTCAGAAAATCATCCATCACACTTGAAAATTTTTCAACAAAATTCAAAATCCTCAAGAAATCAACCAAAAGGAAAAATCATGGCAGTCTAATGCATAAGAGCAACATCTTAGCGCGTGGAATACTTCTGTTAGCGCATCCAAACCTCAAATTAGTGCGTGGGGTTAAAACAATAGCGTTTTTATCATAAGGCAAAACAGTATAAATTCCTTTAGCGCATCCGAAAAATAGTCTAGCGCGTGGCAGCAATAGCTTAGCGCGTAGGAACCAAGAATTAGCGCATAAAGTTTAAAAGTTAGCGCGTGACAGGCCCAGTATAGCGCGTAGCTTTTTCAAACAAATTTGACAACAATTTTCAACAGTCCGAAATCTAGCATGTAGAAGAAACAACTTAGCGCGTAGCATAGAAACATTAGTGCATACAGTCTAAAAGTTAGTGCATAGAAGACCCAGGATAGCGC
Organism: Cryptomeria japonica; assembly: GCF_030272615.1. Taxonomy (NCBI): domain Eukaryota; kingdom Viridiplantae; phylum Streptophyta; class Pinopsida; order Cupressales; family Cupressaceae; genus Cryptomeria; species Cryptomeria japonica. The sequence goes on along the minus strand of NC_081407.1, from coordinate 1,006,206,210 downwards.
ATAAACTTTTGCAACTGTTAGACTGCCATTTCTAGAAAGTCCAAACTTTAGCGCATGTGCTCATTCTTTTAGCGCATCAAGTAAATTCAGTAGCACATGTAGACTTTGTTCTAGTGCGTGATCCAAAACAGGAAAATAGAGAGTGAAACCGAGAAAATTTTTGAAAATTTCAAAAACATTTTTAGAAGCCTTTTTCGTCAAACATCAGTTTTCATCAACAGAGTGACAAACAAACCAAAAAACCTATTTGTTGAGCAAAATTTGTGTCAAAACAAAAGTTGTCAGAATCCTAAACAAATCGCACAATAGAGGACGTCTCTCCTATCATAATCCGGAAATTTCATCATCAGTATCAACAAAATCCTTTACCATCTTACAGATTTCTATCTCAAAACACTTATTTAAAATTCTCAAATTGTCAAATCTAGTTTCTAGATCGGGAAGCTTTTTCCACATCATTTGACACGCTTTGTTATGAAGGGGCATCTAAACCTTCACTCTGATAAAGTAAGATTTGAAAATTTTCAAAACAAGAATCAACTAAATCCAAACAAATCAAAGGAAACCATTGATCACTCATGCATGACTAATCCCCTTATTCTGAGAAGAAAGAACCTTTATCATAACATCACATTGAAGAAACAACAACCTAGTTTTTCCAAATTCATCAAGAGAAATAAGTTTTTATACATCAATCGTCAACTCTTCAAATCTCATCGGGTATTCCTTCATCACGTCAAAAAGTATATCCAAAACAAATCTAGCGAATTTGACAAAGAACCCTTGAAAACAAGAGCATACTGTCAAAAGTCTGCTTTTAATCAAACCATAAACCGTGGAGGAAAGATCAATCTAACATTCTTGCCCGACGAGTGCATCACATATAACACATCTCGACCAGAACCACCAACACTCGAGCAACACATCGAAGAGGCTTTTGTCCCTTTCATCACTGAAAGTTTTTACTAAAATGCCTATTACTCGCTCTCAACGAGACAAACAAAGTGAGACACACGCAGAATCAAGTATGAATCGCAGATTATCAAATCCTTTTGAAGTTACACCCGTAAAAGAACCTGAAATTACTGAAGCACTTCTTCGGGAATGTCAAGAAAATCCTTCCTTCCAAAAACTTGTTGAAAAACTCATGGAAAATGACAAAGAAAAATATCTGTTGATGCTTACAAGCAAAGGCGTTAAACTTCCCGAAGATTCCAACCCAAATATTTTTCAAACTGGATCTCGACAATATACATATCAAGAACAACACAGAGAAGAAGAAACTCGCATACCTGAACAACATATTCCAGAGCAACACATTCCAAAACAACGCATACCAGAAATGCGTATACCTGAGCTAGAAACACCAGAGCAACATATACCATTTACCACACCTTTTCAGCTAAGAACCAATACAAGGCAAGAACTTTTTCCTCGACAAGACAATATACCTTTGGCAGCCCTTACTCAACAAATGCAAATGCTGCAAAGGAAAATACAGGATATGCAACAAGGGACAACAATGCGGTACTCTTTAAATGAAATCTGTCCTTATCCATTTGACAGAAGCTTGAACATGGTGCCTTTCCCTCCAAACTCAAACGTTCCCAAATTTGATAAATATGATGGGAAAAGTGATCCCCGAGATCATGTTCGGGAATTTTGCACACTGAGCCTTGAATTTGCTCATGATGACACCTATTTGATGAGGTTATTCCCCAGAAGCTTGGGAGGGCAAACCATGGAATGGTTATCCAAAATCTCGCCACCTGTGAGATCATTTGATGAGTTGGTTAACAAATTCATAACCCACTATTCCTACAACATCCAACATGCCATAACCATGCTAGATGTTTGCAATACCAAACAAAAGAACAACGAAACATTCATGGTATTCCTTCAACACTGGCAACGCATGGTCTCCAGATATCCCCAAGATATTCCTGAAAAGGAGAAAATGGAAATCTTCATCGATAACTTGAATGGCGAGATGAGTTACAGACTAAAACTTCAATGCATACCATCTTTCGCTAAATTGATTGAAAATGGCATTCAAGTGGAAGAAGCATGTGTCAGAAAGGGCACACTCAAATTCTACAAGGAAGGAACAAACTCATCAAACTACAATAACCAGAACAACACCAACCTTGACAAATCTCGATTTTGGACTCGAAACAAAAATGAAGGCAACAACGAATCATATGATCCCAAATCTAAGCAACCAGTGCTTGCATTATCTGGGAATCCTCAGAACACGAAAAATCTTAAAAATGCTGCACCAAATGCTAACACATATGCACCAAACACTGATCAAGGACAGCTCAACACAAACAACACCAACGATACTCAAAGCAAAAACATGAATCTAGGACCTAACACCAATTCACGCAACACAAATAATTTCCAAAAGCGTATCTTCACACCACTGGGACAATCATTAGAATCCGCATTCAGAGAACTTTTGGCAAACAAGATTCTGTCTTTGCCTCCAATCAACAATTATGAACCCCCAATCAAACCACCTTGGTGGAATGATTCACACTATTGTGATTTCCATCGCAACAAGGGTCATAGAACAAACGAATGCATGAGATTGAAACACATAGTGCAGGACATGATTGATCGAGGAGACTTAACGGTCGATGGTCTCAAAACAAATGGTGATCACGGAGCCTTTAAAAATCCTCTCCCAAATTACAACAAAGATGGAGCATCAACTTCAGATGATACACGCAGAGCTCGTATTAATCACATCTACAACAACACCATCAACCACATATCAGCTGAAGATCATCAAGTAAATGTCATCACCATCCGAGATCAGCGTGATCATGAATCTGTCAATGTAACAACCCGAACTCAGAAATATGTCTTGAAGGGACATACTGCACCTACAACTACCACACCAAAAATCCAATATGACTTGGTTAGCCAACTACGCAAGACTCCAGCTCAGATATCTATCCTAGAATTATTGAAACTATCACCGAAGCACAAAGACATATTAGAGCAAGCGCTATTAGAAACAAATGTACCTCAAAATCTGGATACAGACAGATTTCAAGCCATGGTCACCTATATGACAGGACCTCATAACATCACCTTCTTAGAGCATGATAATACTTCCTTGAGTCATCCACATAATACCCCTCTCCATATTGAAGTCATTGTTTGCAAACACTGAGTAAAGAGAGTCTTAATAGATGGAGGAGCCGGACTTAATATATGTACTTTAAAGCTTATCCGTGCACTAGGCTTCTCAGAAGAATCTATTGATCCCTACAAAAAGATTACCATAAAAGCATATGATGATGAGGAAAGGTCCTCTAAAGGCACAGTGATATTACCTATTCAAGTGGGACCAGTACAAAAGGATACTATATGTCAGGTCTTAGATATTGATCTAACCTACAATATTTTGTTAGGATGACCTTGGATACATGAAATGCAAGCAGTACCTTCTACGTATCATCAGTGTGTCAAGTTTCCTTATGATGGACAAGAAATATCCATATCTGCTGATCACAATCCATTTCAACATTGCAATGCAATGGGGGCAGCCCAAGACAGTTTGGTTCCTCATAATAGAGAAAAGCAGCAATCTTCAACATCAGATCCACACACAGCAAAATCCAACTCCTTATGGGGAGACTTCAAATAGAAAATACAGATTAAAGACCAAGGTATAGGAGAATACTCTTTGGAGCCTTTATGTTTGGCCAAATTGCCAACATCACCTAGATCTCATGGATTGCCTACTACATCAACACATCTGGTTACTCAGCCCATCACCAAATTTGATGGTACTTTTATCCAACTGGGCAGTCTAGCACATGAATCAGAAGATAAAGATGTTCTTAGCTGGTTATACAAAGATGAAGAAGAAGATCATAGAGCAACCACTCTGGACATTGTTCTACCAACACACCTGTATGGAAAAGGCTACTTAATCATGAAGCAAATGGGATATGGCGGTAAAGGACCTATTGGGAAATGCAAGGAAGGAGTCACTGAACCTATAGATCTTCCTTCACAACGTAGCCAAAACAAAGCAGGATTAGGTTCTAAACTCACGTTCCTATTGAAATGACCGCCACACCTACCTATCAAACCTCAATGGAAAGTAGAAACAAAGTACAAAGAAGAATCCTGGCAGGAAGCACTCTTTGAATTAGTAGAAACAATCCGCAAGGCATGGGAACGTCAAGATCAGAAGTTACATCAGGAAAAGCTTCTAAGTCATAAGAAGGCCCTATTTGCAGTAGTAGCTCATATTCAGACACCAATATCTCAAGAAAAAATCATGTCATCTCCAGATACCGTTATTCCTCCTCGAGAAAGTACAGTCTATGAACAAATCCAGAAAGTAGAGGACGGATCTGACACAGAATCAACAAAAACCATCAAAATGATATCCATCGTCAAAGATTTGTTTTCACCATACAACATACCTGTTTACAGCACAGATAGAATCTAGGATGATGCCTATGAGACTGATTCCAATGAATATGAATGGGGTACCTGCTCCAATGCTACTACAGATATCTCTAGTGATACTGATTCTATATCTATCTCCCAAGAAGAACATAACGCAGAAGATAGACCTCTTGAATTTGGACCGCAGAATATCTATGACGCCGAGGAAAGCGAACAGGAACATTATGAGCAAGTATATGTAGAGGATAATACCATCGAAGACCTCGACAAAATCTTGAACTTCTTTAAAACCAAGAACCATCATGATGAAAAATTTGTCCTAACACTCATAGTAGCCGAACTTGATCCACCTAACGATTCCTTACCACTTGTCTTTCCTGACCTCATCGACTGGGATGAACCTGAAATCCATGATATACCAATTTTCCCAAATGATGAATCTATTATCCATTACTTATGTACTGTAAATCCAGCAACAGGCTCTACCAGTGAACAAAATAACGATGTCTACAAACCAGGGAGTGCCAAGTCTCTCAGTCACAAAAATGAACTAAATAAAGGATCTGATGCTGAAAACCAGTCAATGGCAGCTCTAGATCATCAAAAAGTAAAAATAAAGGACGCATCTGAGGGTGAAAACCTTTTTAAGGCACCTAACGATGGGAGACTTGACACTCTTCCTGAGCACTTTCATGAGCGATCGCCCATATTGATTGAGCCCACTCAATCAATCAACATTGGTACCACAGAAGCAGTTAGGAACCTACACCTTACAGAATCTCTGACAGAGGCAGAAAGATCAGCATTTATCGTTTTCTTTAAAGAACAACAAATTAACTTTGTTTGGTCATATGCTGATATGCCTGGAGTAGATCCACACTTAATCATGCATCATCTGTCCATTTCTACAGGAGTTAAGCCAGTCAAGCAAAAGCTACGAAAGATGAATCCACAGGTGGCACTCATGGTCAAAACTGAACTAAAGAAACTCTTAGATGTCGGATTCATCTGACCCATTGACTATGCAGAGTGGATTTCCAACATTGTTCCCGTATCAAAACCAGATGGTAGTATCAGAATCTGCACTGACTTCAAAGACGTCAACAAAGCTTGTCCAAAAGACGATTTTCCTCTGCCCAGTATCGACATCATTGTAGATCTCACAGCAGGCCATGCTATGCTCTCACTAATGGATGGTTTCTCAGGCTATAACCAAATCAAAATAGCCCCAGAAGATCAAGATAAAACTACATTCACCTGTCCTTGGGGAACGTACTGTTGGAATGTTATGCCTTTCGGCTTAAAGAATGCAGGGGCCACTTATCAAAGAGCAATGACCACAATATTTCATGACATGATGCACACATTTATGGAAGACTATGTGGATGACTTACTAGCTAAATCCTTCACCAGAGCAGAACATCTGGGCATCCTAACAAAAAAAATTTATCGATTGGAAAAATTCCAAGTCAGGCTTAACCCTAAGAAGTGTGTCTTCGGGGTTACATCAGGCAAGTTACTAGGCTACATAGTCTCAGCTAAAGGTATTGAAGTAGATCCAGCAAAGGTACAAGCCATCATGGACATGCCACCACCAAAGAATATCAGTCAACTTAGATCTCTACAAGGACAACTTCAATCAATCAGGCGATTCATCGCTCAGCTAGCAGATAAAAGTCTCCCATTTAACCATTTACTACACAAAAATGTACCATTTAAATGGGAGGACAAGTGTGCAGAATATTTTTACCAAATCAAACAGTACCTGATGAATCCACCAGTTCTGGTACCACCAGTTGCAGGAAAGCCTCTTATTTTATATATCTCAACAACAGATATATCGCTGGGGGCATTATTGGCACAAGAAGATCAACAAGGAAAGGAACGAGCCATATATTACATCAGTAGGACCTTGAATGGCTATGAACTCAACTATACATTCATTGAGAAGGCTTGCTTAATAGTGGTCTTTGCATCTCAGAAGTTCCGACATTATATGCTAACACACACCATCAAGCTAGTTGCAAAAATTGATCCTCTCAAATATCTACTCAGCAAGGCAGCTCTTACAGGCCGATTAGCTAAATGGGTCATGATTCTCAGTGAATTTGACATCCAATACACAGAAAGATGAGCCATCAAAGGACAAGCAATTGCAGATCAGTTGGCCGAAGCACCCCTACCAGGAAAACACACTATGGAGATTGAATTTCCAGACAGGGACGTTCTTGCTCTTTCTACCAAACACTGGACCCTATACTTTGACGGATCCTATACACAACATGGTTCCGGTGTCGGCATTCTGTTCATCACTCCTGAAGGACACACTATACCAAGATCATATAGGCTTATGTTTCCATACACCAATAATGTGGCTGAATATGAGGCACTGGTCATAGGCATCAAAATGTCCGTAGAATGGAAAATCACAGAGTTAAAAGTCTATGGAGACTCGCAACTAGTCGTCCATCAAATCAACAATGACTATCAGACAAAGGATGACAAGCTCCTACCCTACAAACGAATGGTGGATGACTTCAAATAGTATTTTGTGCACATCACCTTCGAGCAAATACCAAGGTTGAACAACAAAGCAGTCGATGCAATGGCTACAATCGCTTCGTTACTACAAATTCCAGAGCAACAGAGTCGTTATGAGTTCCTGGTAGAGCAACTGTTCTCCCCCGCGTATGACCACTTTGAATCCCATGTTATCTATGCCTTGACTGGTTCAGATTCTCCGTTATATGGACCAATATACGACTACCTCAAACACAATATCTTACCCATTGACCAATCCCGTAACCAAAAACGTAACTTTATCCGACAAGCTACCCGTTACACCCTTACCGCTGATACTTTGTATCATCGAGGTCTCGATGGTACTCTTCTTCGTTGTCTTGATCGTAATGATTCCGATTCTTCTTTACACGAGTTTCACGAAGGTATTTGTGGCACACATTCAAGCGACACTACTCTTGCTAAAAAGCTTCTAAGGATGGGATACTACTGGCCTACAATGGAGAAAGGCTCGTATCACTTTGCCAAGAAATGTCCTAAATGTCAAATCCATGGCAACCTGATACATGCACCAGCACAAGAACTGCAGCCATTTACAACATCCTGGCCCTTTTGTCAGTGGGGACTGGACCTTGTTGGCAAAATTCATCCTTCATCTTCAAATGGACACAAGTTCATTATAACAGCAACAGAGTACTTTACCAAATGGATAGAAGCAGTTCCCATGACCACAGTGACTGGGAAACAAATTGCCTCTTTTATCCTCAATTATCTGATCTGCAGATATGGTATTCCAAGTTCAATCATTATAGATAATGGACAACCCTTCAAGAATCAAGATGTCCAAGAACTATGTGAAAAATTCAAAATCCAACACCGGTTTTCTACACCATACTACCCACAGGGAAATGGTCAAGCAAAGGCATCTAACAAAACAATACTGAAAATCCTCAAGAAAACAGTGAATGATGCAGGCAAAGATTGGCATGTGCAACTCAATCCAGCACTTTGGGCATATAGGACCAGCATCCGCACACCTACAGGAGCAACACCATACTCATTGGTATATGGATCAGAAGCTATTTTACCCCTGGAGGTAGAAATCCCATCTCTCAGAGTCTCTTTAAAAGGCTTAATCCCAGATGAAGAGTATCGAGTTAACCGACTACAAGAACTTGAACTCTTATATGAAAGACGTCAGCATGCTTACACTCATCTCAAAGCATATCAACAACGCATGTGCAGGAGCTACAATCACAAAGTCATCCCCCGTAACTTCAAGGTTGGTGACCTAGTCCTCAAAGAAAATCCAAGAAATCAGCAAGATCGAGAAAAGAAAGGGAAATTTGAACCTAACTGGTTGGGTCCCTATGTTATCATATCAGTCTATGGATCAGGTGCTTATCAACTAACAAATTCTGAAGGAGATGTGCTTGACGAACCAACTAATAGCATTCATCTAAAAAGGTACTATACTTAAGTAGCCTAGTGTACGGAAAAAGATAAAATAAGCAAAAAAATAAAAAAAATAAAAAAATCCAGAAAAAAGCAAAAACAAAGTACAATAAAAACAAATGGTGAAAACCTGGTAAATAGGCGCTCTTGTGAAAGAATGGCTCCTCTATCTATTTCCATACCATTTTATCCATACAAACATTATCGGCCATCGCCCGACACTTAGCAAAATATCCATTCAGGACATACTTAGCGTAGTCACTATCCTGATTTGTCTATATATATCCTCTTACCACTAATCCACCATGGCTTGGAATCACTGTATATATTCACATCAAGAGGCACACTCAGCTAGGGGCATTAACTTGTTCACAACCTTGCAAACATTCAAAACATCACAACTAATGAAAAACACAAAAGATCACATCCAACAAGCCAAAACAACGCTTCATCACAAAAACAAAAACAAAACAAATCATAAAAATACCAAGGATGGATGATTTTCTGAAGTACTGAATATTGCACTATAGCATAAAATCTTAGCTAGTTTTGCATTTTGAATTTTTTGCATTATTGGATTCTCTTCCTTGTCTCACTAAATGCTTCACAGCTAGAGGTCAAGGGGAACTTCCAATATTTTCTTAGTCTTCTATCTGAGAGGCGATCACTTGTACTGTGTGAATACTTGCCTCGAGACGTGATACATCGAATATCACTGAAGGCCTGATTCCACTTCATGCATATAAATGATCTAATCTTGTCTGTTTATGCAATATGCACTCAGGTCGTCCTGGTTCAATTATACCTTAACGCTTGTGCTATCTTGCAAAATCAAACATCATGTAAATTTTTCTCAGGTCATTATGGTTCAATTATACCATTATGCTTGTATAAATTTTCAACATATCCTAAACAAATCAATGCTTAATGATGAAACCTACAAAGAAAGCAAAAATATGGTTCTATCGGATGGCAAATATAGAATGAGGGATGCTCCAAAAAATAATTAGTTACATCTCATTTTCCAATTAGTTGCACATCATTTTACAATTAGTTACATATCATTATTACATATCATTTAAAGCCTGTTTGCATATCATTTAACCTCATGGCATATCATTTTACAAGTAGTTTGCATATCATTTAACATCATTTACATATCACGATACATTTAGCAGCATATTAAAACATACATCTCATTTTCAAGATACATCTCACAGCATATAAAAGCATACATCCTGCATCATACATTACATCATATATTGCATCATCACATAAAATAACCCACATAACATGCATCCATATAAACACATCACATGATCAAAAATGGCGCCATCTATATATATATCTCTAAAAAATGATCAAAATCTACAACATGTGTCCAAACACTGTGTCCAGTACAAAGAATAACCAATGCTCAAAAATACAACAGAGACCATGTCTCTCAAGTATGACTATCCCCTGACGGAGATGGTCTCGCTCCAGATGCACCCGCCCTTGGATCTCCAGGAGGGTCCTATCTCGGTGGACCTGTCACACCTCGGCTCTCAGATCGTGACCCAGTGGCTCGAGATCGGCTAGATCTCGACTGAGAAAAACTCTCCACTCGCCGATCCCTGGGTACTACAGCCTCATAATGCCGCCTATAATACTCTGCCTCCTGCGCTCTCAGCGTCAGCTCTCTAAGGGTGTCTCTCATCGGACCACCCGTCGCTGCTCTCTGCACACTCGCCACCACCTCCTCCGCTCGCCCCCTCCGCTCTATCTCCGTATCTCGCTCAGTAGTCAACTGAGAGATCTGCCGCTGATAAGTCAAAATCTGTGCCTGCAGCTGCTGCACAGTAATCTGCAAGGTCCGTATCTACGCATCCTCCATCTAACCTGGAACTCGCACTCGTAGCGGTACCTATGCTGCGGCACCCCTCCCACTCGACTTGTCCTCGATACTAGAGGTGGGAGTACATCCGTCCTCCTCCTCTGTGTCGGTCGACTCGACTCCTCACCACCCACTGCAGCTAGCACCTCCCCCACTCTCCCCTCTCTATCGGCTCTGATAGCCAATCCACCTCTCCCCCTCTTTATCCTCCCCTCCCGTACTGCTCGCTCCACACTTCTATCTCCCAGCCTCCCTCTGGCTCCTCTCCCTCCTCCTCCTCCTCCATCCTCTCCATCATCGCCATCATCTCCCCCGTCTCCCTCCTCCTCATCTGAATCAAAGGCTGGCCTCATCTCCTCAGGATCTGATATCCTGGCCACTGCCCGCGCAACAAACAAACGGGCGAACTCATCTGTCATTCCCGCATCCTAGATCTCTGGGGCATAATCCCAGATCTGCCCAGCCAACCCCACAAACTCCTCCACTACCACGACACTATCAATAGTAGGCCCCCAATCCGCCACATCCTGTTGCCGTCGTGCATATAAACACGCTCCCTGAGGAATACCCTGCAGGCGCCCGAACTGCCTCAAAACTTGGGTCACAACAAACCGCTCAATGACGAATGGGGTCCTCCCAATCAGATACCTCGTCATAAATACAAAGGGCATCTCCAGCCCATCCTCTGCCCATACCTCACATCCTGTGTACGGTCTCCAGGTGACCGTATCTATGTCGTTAAAAACCCTCCTCCAATGCTCTAGTTTGCCCAACTTACGCTGAACAACTAGACCTCTATATCCGTAGGCATATGCTGCACCTACGGGCCTGTCCCTGTCTGCCAGTGGCCTCGCTGCTGGAATGTGCTCCCAGCACCATACCTGTAATAGGGTCATGCCAGCTGACAAACTGTCGTAACCGAGGTATACTACCTCATGCAGACTCCTGTAAAGATGCAACAACATCACTGACCCCCATGCAAACCTCCTGCCCTGTGTGACCATCTCCTCCAACACTAACCCCCATCCCACCGAGAATCCCTTTGACCTGCGATCAGGACAAAGGAATCCCCCAATGAATCCTGCTAGTACGGATGGCAGGGGTGCATAATCCAGGTCCAAAAACTCCTGCCAGGGGATCTCATAACCACAGACAGTATCATCCTGGAATATCCGGTGCAGTGCCTCTATGCCACCCTCCTCGGACTGCTCGTATGGTAGTAGTGCCCCTACTACAGGGATGCGCAGAATTCTATAGCAATCCTTCGGTGTCACTGTCATCTCTCCAGTGACAAAATGAAAGGTGTTCGTGTCGCTATGCCACCTCTCTGCCAAAGCTGTCAAAAGCCCCCGGTTCACAATGAACCGAGGCATGTCCAAGAGAGAGGTCAATCCACATCTCTCAATAATGTTCAAATCTGCCTGCGACAACCGCGGTATCAATGTCCATGGTCTGGGGAATCTCTCCCTCGACTGTACCACACCTAATCGCTCCTGTCAACAAACAAAACAAATCCAATATCAGTTTCCACATCAAAACAAAGATATCAAAATCAAACTTACATCAACAAAATGAAACAATTTGCTCATCTACATCAAAGTTCAAAATCCTATCATTTCATATCAACTTGTAAAACAACTCAAGTTCTCAAAAACCATATCAAAACTTGTAACATAACTCAAGTCTCCACAATCACATAAACTTGTAAAAATACTCAAGTTTCCCACCCATATCAGCTTGTAATACAACTCAAGTTTCCAACCCATATCGGCTTGTAATACAATTCAGGCTTCACACACATTGAACTTAAAACAGAACACGCAAATACATCATATTCTGATTAACACAACATGTTGATATCTATACATAACTTGGAAAATTGCAAATCAAAACACGTTATACAAACACTCATATTGGATAAATTCATCACAACATGACAGGCAAACAAAACAAATTTTCAAATCGGCCAATTCTGCAAAAAAATTTCAGATGCGCTAAAACAGTTATTCAATGCGCTAAAACCCTCCCACGCGCTAGGCTATTTTTCGTACGCGCTATTCTATCTAACCTATGCGCTAGACTGACTCTACGCGCTAATTTTCTCCCCCCATGCGCTACCTAACCCACCCCATGCGCTAGACTCTGTCTACGCGCTAATCTAAACCTCCTAGGCGCTACCCGTTTGGCCCTATGCGCTAGGTTAGTCCTACGCGCTAAACCCCCTTACCTATGCGAACCTCTGTGACCCCTATGCGCTAGGTCATGCCTACGCGCTAACCTATTGCCTAGACGTGCTACCCGACACTTTTTATGCACTATTCTACCTATATGCGCTAACATATTTTTGCTATGCGCTAGCCTATTTTTTTCGGACGCAACCCCTAAAAATGACCTCGATGCATTACTCTAAACTTCGTATGCGCTAAACTAAACCCTAGACGTGCTAAAACGTAAAACCCAAACTTTGAAATTCAAAAAATGACTAAAAACAACAAAATAAAAAGTCAAAAAAGGGTCAAAAATGTTGACTTACTGGTGGTCCACGTGCTACAGGTCTCCGGTATCTCCGAACACGCTCGAAACGGTGTCTGTGATAAGGAATAGGCATTTTCTCTCTAGAGCAAATTCTCTTTCTCCAAAGTCAACAAAGCACAAATGAATCTAAATCAAGCCCTTTTCTCCTTTTATAGGAGGAAAATGAAATTAGGGTTAGCCGACTGGACCTGTAATATGGTCGCGGTCTCCCCTATACCATACCATTTGTAACTTATCGGGAGATGAATCAATTTACACATATTTTACATGCATGAAATCCTACACATCATACGCAACTCATCCAATCAAATCAAAAATTTTCAAAAAAATTGATTCATCTCCCGAGGGGGCATCACCATCAAATATCGAATCTGGGGCATCACGCATCAAATTAAAATAGGGGCACGACTGGAAAATCAAAAGAGCGACACAAAAAAAATTGCATTTCATCATAAATCATGATAAAGCATCATTTTCTTTGAAATAACATGTGCACACACATCACTTCAAAGAGGGGCAAAATGTAGATGTATAAAAATGACCATATTCCTAAATGAATATTTTATGTTCATTTCTCTATTTGATTAAATCCAATTTAATTAAATTATCCACCTTCTTCTATTTAATTAAGTAAATTACTCGATTTATTTAAATTAAATTCATTATACCATTTAATGAATAAATCATTTTATTCAATTAAATCTCCCTATCCACTTTTAATTAAATTCAAATTCAATTAAATAGTTATCCTAAAATTGAATAAATCTAATTTATTTAATTTCCTCAAATGGCAACCAAATTGAATTAAATTATTTCAATTAAATCCTATTATCCCTCCATCCACTTGCAAAATCCCAAACCCCTTCCTAATCCCTTCTAGAATCTTCTAATCGCTTCTAATTAACCTAACCCCTCCTTTAAACTTTGTCACATTCCTAAGCAAAGGGAAGTCACTTCTCAAAAACCTCAAAGTCTTTGATAACCATTAAAGGCTTTCAACCTTCAAACACTAAATGGCTCAAAGTCTTTGATAACCATTGAAGGCTTTCAACCTTCAACCACTTAATCCCCAAAGTCTCCAATAACCATTAATGGTTAACTCAAACCCTCCTACATGGTTAAAACATTTTTTTTGATTCAACCTTCATCCAACCCAAGGGTCTCATCAGGCCATTAATGCTTTGACCATGATTATCTCTTAATCATTTGCACAAAGGTTTATCCTTGGATTAACTCTTAATCCAGTGGGTAATGTTAATTTAGACTTGACCCTTAGCCTCTAGATAACCATGAGGTCTTCTCAGGCCTTTAATGCCTCCAACCTCTTCTCTCAACCCAACCCTATGTTGATACTTGTCACCATTTCATTGGTGCAAATTGTGCACATGGATCCCCAACTTTCAAACTCAACCCTTGATTAAACCTTTCAATCTTGACCATCCATTTCCCTATTTGTGCTATAAATAGAGCTCTCATTCCTCCATTTTCAACAATCATCCTTCAAATTTGTAGTATCACACTTATGCTCAAATACATTCAAGTTTTCATATCATTTTTATGTTCATCATTTTAGCCTCTCTTTTAAATCAAGAATTAGTCTAAATATGCATGTTTAGAATACTTTCTTTATCATTTAGCTCAATCATAGACTAAATATATTATGTTAAGATAGTACTCATACTAACCTTGTCATCTTATCATCTAGTTTATTGCATTTTAAAATCATGCATAGCTTAGAATGCATCTCATACTAAAATCTATCAAAGCATCCCTCGTTCTTGCATTTGCCATCCCTAAACCATTTTGCTCAGTGATCTGAGAGAAAAAACATTGGTTTGAGGGACATTATGAGATAAAGAACCATTGGACCCTCTTTGGGAAGCTGAGTAACACTTTGTTACTCCATAGCTTGCATCAAGAAGTCCTGTGTGTGTGTGTGGATTAGTATTTGACAATATTTTCACATATTGAATTCTATCAGCCCACTTTTCCCGCATACAGGATTGGTTGATGGTGATCCCAGAAGAACACTGGTAGATCTCAATCCCAAGAAAGTAATACAACAAGCCCAAGTCAGTCATCAAAAACCTATCATGAAGGGCATTTTTGACAACCCCAATAGTGGATGAAGAACTCCCTGTGATCAACAAGTCATCAACATATAGAACCAAAAATAGAAGTGAATCATCCTGTTGCAGAATGTAGACATTGGGATCATAATGGCACCGAGTGAACCCAACTGATAGAAGGAAGGAGTCCATCTTGGCATACCAAGCCCAAGGAGCCTGTTTGAGGCCATAGAGAGACTTCCGAAAACAACACACAAGTGAAGAATCCTGAAGGAACCGATGTGGTTGCTCCATGTAGATCTCCTCCTGAAGGTCACCGTGAAGAAAAGCACTATTCACATCCTTCTGGTGCACTTCCCAACGATTAGTTGTAGCAATGGAAAGAACAAGCTGGATGGAATTCATTCGAGCAACTGGTGCAAAAGTCTCAGAGTAGTCAATCCCAGGAACCTGGGAGAATCCTTTGGTGACCAAGTGAGCCTTATACTTGTCAACCGACCCATCTGCTGCAAATTTTGTCTGATAAATCCACTTACATCAAACAAGTTTTCTTCCCTTAGGAAGAGGGACGAGATCCCAAGTGTGGTTCCTCATTAAGGAACTATACTCCTCCTACATAGTTGTATCCCACTCAGGAATGCCAGAAGCCTCATGAAAAGACTGTGGATCTAAGGCAATAGCAATGAAGACGTGTGGAGCACCCTGGAACTATGAATGAGTCTTCCTGGTGTTTGATGGATCCCCAACCCAATCACCTGCAGATTGCAAGGTCTATCTAGCCCAAAGTGGACTGAAAGATGGAGAATCTGGAGGAGAATCATCAACCTTTGAATGATGACTAGGAGAGGAAGGAGGTGAGTCCTCTAAATCGCTCTCTGCATCAAAAGTAGAGGTAGAAGACTGCTCAAGTGAATCTGACTCATCAGAGGAGCTATCATGTATCCCAAGTGACTCCAATGCCAAAGTAGAAGGAGTTGGAGAAGTGGTAGAAAGTGAGCTCGAAGAGCCCTCCTCAAACTGAACACTCCGCTCAATGAAAAACTCATGTGTAGTAGGGTGGAGCAACCGATAACCCTTCACACCATCAGGATAACCTACAAATATGCAAGGTCTGCTCTGCAGATCCAAGGCCTTGTGTTTCTCTACAGGAATGTGGGCCCATGCAGGAGAACCAAAAACTCAGAAGTGCTTAACTGATGGTTTCCGACTGCTCCAAGCTTCAAAAGGAGTGATTCCCTTCAAGGCTCAGTGAGGAACACGGTTCTGGATATAACAAGCATAGTTAATGGCCTCTGCCCAATACTATGGTGCAAGAGATTTTGAGTGAATCATGTAGTTCGCCATTTCCTTCAAGGACCTATTCTTTTGTTCTGCCACACCGTTCTGCTGAGGACTGTATAGAACTGAATGCTGCAAATCAATTCCCTCTGAAGTGCAAAACCTCTCAACCCAATGGTTGACATATTCACCACCATTTTCAGTGCACAAAACTTTTATGGCTTTCCCGGATTGCTTCTCTACAAAAGTTTTGAAGTCCTAAAACTGATCAAATACCTCAGACTTTTGTTTGAGAAAGTACACCCAAGTATATCGAGAGAAGTCATCAATTAATGTGAGGACATATCTGGCCCTGCTGAACGAAGGATGCTGGAATGGACCAGTCAAATCACTGTGAACTAACTCCAATATCTGTGAAGCTCTCCATGCCTTTCCTTTATCAAACTTTTCCTTAGGATTCTTGCCAAGTATGCAACCTTGGCAAACACCACTTGAAAACTAACTGAAGGCAACCCTGTGACCATACTCTGTTGGTTGAGCTGTTGCAAGTAGCGGAAGTTAAGGTGGCCAAACTGCTCATGCCATAATCTACTCACATCATTGGAATGAGTGAGCAAAACAGTCGAAGGAGGATCAGGAGAAAAGTGAGAAAACAGATAGAATCCTGACCGATGATCTGCTCTCCCAACTGCAAATGTAGAACCATTGTGCAACTCACGAATTTCCATTGAATCAGGAGTGAACTCAACCCGCTTGCCTGAACCTGTGTGAGTGATCTGGTATACTGATAGGAGATTAGTTGATAATGAGGGCACACAAAGAACATCATCAAATGTGCCATCTCTCACATCAATAGACCCTCTCCCACACACCTCAATAGGAGTATCATCACCCATCAAAATAGAAGGCATAGTATACGGCTCCAAAGATGCAAATTCTTCCTTAGATGAAGCCATGGGGTGTGAAGCACCCGAATCAAGAACCCAAGTGGATGGTGAAGAAGCAAATGCAACAAGGGCCTTGCCCTTTCCTTTCCCCTTGCTGTTTTATTTTGCCTTATTAGACCGCTCACTAGAACTCTATTTAATTGACTCAGGAACACTAATATTATTCTTCTCAAGAATGTGTGTCAAGTGATCAATTTGTTTCTTCAGACATTTATGTTCATCATGACCAGGTCTTTTACAATAGGCACATTGGACCCTCTCCTTCTTAGGCTTGTCGCCCTTGGAAGATTGGGTCTCATTAGTTGCTTTTAAAGCAAGTGATGTCTGATCCTTCTTCTCCTTGCTATTCTTCTATTTCTTATCCTTACTATTGTTATTACTACTTTGTCCTTTCTGTTCTTTTGTGCCTTGGTTGGTAGCCAGGGCATGTGACTTAGAGGACTTAAGAGTGCCCATATGAATTAGCTTATCTTGTTCCCGAGTGAGAGAGATAGCAAAATTATCTAGAGATGGCATGGTAAATTGTGTACCAAGTGCACCTTTAGTAGCATAGAAGGTAGAAACAAACAGAGAATATTCTGAATTTAGCTTAGAGAGAATACTAAGAATCAATTGTTCATCTTTCTTTTCAATTCCACAATGTTTGAACTGCAACCTTAGTGATTTCAATTTAGTGAAGAAATCCTGGATTGTGTTGAAATTGCCTGGACTTAAACTAATTAGTTCATTTTCCAACATATGACCCCTCATTGAATCTTGTGTGCCAAATAGTGTTTCTAACTTTTTCCAGATTTCATTTGGCGAATTTAAAGACTCATTGTGAAAGAGCAAGTCAGGAGAAACAGACAAACACAATGTTCCATATGCCTCATCACATTCGTTAAACCACTTAGGCTTATCTTCATCTTTAGCAGGTTCAGTTTCAAGCCCCATAGTTATCCTATGTAATCCAGCTTTCCTTAAGTAGACTGTCATGCGTGATTTCCACTCAAAGTAGTTATATGGAGTTAGGATAGGCACTATTGTTTGATCCATGATGAAGAAGTGCAGAAAAAAAATCTCGAAAGGAAGAGAACACAATCAAGACAACCCCCCCTTTTCACTCAATCAAAGACCCCCCCAATAAATTATGATTTGACACTTTATATTAGTGTGTTTACAACTACCACTAGCAAGAAATACTAAATGGTCTTGATTTCAATGCATTACAAAATCCTCATGAAAAGCATATGTTGAGAATGAACTTTTGGCACAATATCCAAAAAAAAAACACCACTGCAATCTACACGAAAAATCATACACTTTCAAAAAAAGAATCACCTCGATATGAGGTCATATGTGAAAGTTATGATCCTCTGAAGTTCACAAAATGAGAACTATGCAGTGTCATGACTGAGAATATGCAATTTCAGAAAAATCTCTACATCAAAATCACAAAACGACTGCACTAGTGCGTAGAGAACGAAAAAATATCCAGAATAAAAAAAAAATTCGTGGAAAATGGAGTCCGCATGAGAAAGAACGAAGCATTTGAAAATGACATTCAAAACTGCAACAACCAATGGAGAGGGGTCCTGCTGTAACTTTCTGAGTGTGTTTCTGCAAAATATACAGTCCTTATGAAAAAACTAAAAGATACCCAGATAGTTTTTTTGTGCTGTGAACAAAACCCAGAAGGAGTTTTTCTTTTTGATGTATAGAAGATGTAGATCCAATGTAAATAGAATGACTTAGATACAAAAAATGACCCCAGCAACCAAAAAACGACATGCAAAGGCTGAATCAGCTACCAAAGTCAAGAGAAGGAATGATGAAACCTGCAATATTGATTGAAAACACCAAATATGCAAGATGGTTGTCAGATTTGATCTTGAAACCCTAGTTTTGCAATTGTGTATGACGATCTCCGATTTCGATGAAACGAAAACCAAATTTGACTTTCTCAAGCCTCCTGGACGTGTTGGAATAGCCACAGATGCTTCCAATATAACCAAAAATGTTGCAATCACCCAGATTTCATAAAACACATGTGCAAACCCTAGCGATAAAAAAATTTCGTCAAACTTTTCTGATTCTCAAGATCATCCAAAGATGCGAGAGAAGAGCATACTGGGTTTTTCAAAAAACTATAATAAGATTTATTAGCCCCCCCCCCCCCTTCCCCCCCCGAATCTCTCTAATATGGAAACTAAAATCTACTCTTGCACATAGAATAGCTCTGATACCATGATAAAATCTAAAAAGATTATAAACCTAGAAAGCTAGTGCAAATGAATAGATATCTAAACTATGAATGCAAATGATACGAAATCAAATTAGCAACACAGAGTTAGTCTCCAAAAGAGTAATGCAAATTCTAGAAGCAAAATAGCATTAAGAGGATGCAAAATCAAGGGATGCCAAATACAAGCCAGGTAGCATGCTTTTATAGACCAGGGAGAGGGAAGAGGTGGCAATATCAACCAATCAAGAGCAACCATCTCTTGGACTAAAGATAGCAAGTATCTTCCCAAGATAGAAAATGGATGCACACATGTAGGAAGGTGACACCTCATAACCACTCACCTAATTAAGCATGATTTATTAACCTAAGCGAGATTAAAAGAAGTGTAGAAAAAACCTAGGAATATAGGAAAAAATAAATAACCCACTAGGAAATAAAAACCTTCACTAACAATTTTACCACCAAATCATGAATCATAAGTGAAAAATTCTCAAAGTTGTAATATTCTCATGGAGACGCTATATCTTAAGATCCTTCATTCCATTGTTCAATAGCCTGATTGTCTTTGTAGTGTTTGGAGTTATTTTGTAAGAGTAGCCATGGGTGCATTTTTCCTTTGATGGGGAGCTTCCCCTCGTTCATTAATATTGTCTCGATTGTGGGTATGGCCTTGTTCATGGTTTTGTCTTGTCCATGGGTGTGGTCTTGGTTGCGTATGTTTTCTTGATCATGTGCCTCTTCTTCTCTTCGTTGTTCTTGATATGCATAGTTTCTTGATCTCGTTCTTGAAATTCTCTCATCTATATTCCATAAGTTTTCTGTGTCGAAATCCTCAGGAATGTTGACTCCTTTTCTAGTTATCATGAGTAGATATTTTTCCTTATCTGCTTCTATAAGTCTTTCTACGAGTTTTTGGAAAGATGCCTTCTCTTGACATTCTTGGAGAAGTTCTTCGGTGATCTTTGTTTCTCCCATATGTGCATACTCATCAAAAGGATTGGACAGTCTATGACCCATACTTGATTCTGGTTGTGATTCCTTCTTCTTGTTTCTTTGAGATTGAATGATAGTGGACATTAATATATCTCCACCGTGATGAATTCTTCTTCTTCTTCTATTGGGGTTCTTGGTGGAGTTGGTGGCTCAGGCCAAGCTTCGTTTTAAGTGATAAGAAATTTAGGAAACAAGGCGGGGTTAATCCTTCCTCCACTATTAGGGTGTTGGTTGAATGTCGCTTTCTGAATGTAAGCCCTACTTCTTAGAGGCTCTCTGTCAAATTCGTTTGTTTTTCCTTGGATATACAACCACATATGATGCAATAATGTGTGATGTGATGCAAAGAGTTGATGGTTGATATAGATAAACTTATTCCTTTTGATAAGTGCCTTAGAACTAGGTTGTCTCTTCTTCAACTTAGTTTTTTGATGAAGACTTCTTCTCAAAATATGAGGAGTGGTCATACACAAATGATCAAATGTTGATGTTGATGTTGGATACTTCATTTTCAAAACTCAAGTTTACCTTATCAAATAGAGGTTTAGTTCGATTCGCCTCCACGATAAAGTGTGTCAAATGATATGAGTCCAAGTTTATTGATGTAGAAACTTAATTTGACAAATTGAGGACCTAACTAGGTATTGTTTTGATAGGATTCGTTGGATGGTGGAACTTTGATCATTGTTCTGATACTCTTTAATTTTGTTGGATGAAATCTGATCTCAAGCTAGTTGATGATTAGAAAAAACTCTTTCTAAGAGTGCTTTTGTTGGATTTGGAATTTTGTCACTTATGATCCCTTTTTGAAGTTTTGTTGGTGGATTTGTTAGAGGACCCAAAAGGGTATCTAAAACTGTTGATAATTTTTTTCCAAAGTGACTGGTTTGCTCTCTGTTTTTCATTAATTTTGACCATGTGCTAAGAAAAAGACCCGATGCACTAAAGGATGTTCTCAACGTGCTACAAAATGTTTACTATGCGCTATGCTACCTCTCCAATGCGTTATTGTAGACTGTTGGATAATAAAATTGTGGGATAGGTTATGTGCTAATATGTTCCTCTTACTTGCTGATGTTTGGAATGAAAGTGCTATAATATGCTTTGAATGCGCTAGGCTGATGTTCGTATGCGCTATAATGGTGTTGATAAGCGTTATCTGAAATTTTACCAGTATGATACTGGTCATGCACTAAGTTGAGTGATGAAAGCGCTGTTGAATGTTTGAAATGCGCTAGGTTGTTGCTCCTATGGGCTAACTATCTCAACTTCTCTGTTTGATGCTTTTGTTGTGATGTTGAAAAATAACACTTGTGATTTGATGGATGATTTTATGAAAATGACTCGAAAACACGACATATATAAGAGATAAAAATTTGTCTATGCTAAAAAAGTAGTGTATGTTCTTTTGAGGATGTTTTCAAATCCCCGATGTTTTCACTGGTTTGGATTACAAAGAATACATATCAAACAAACTCTTTATTCAAGGGTCATTGACAATATCATAGCCCACTAGTCTCAATACTCTGTCAGCTCAAACAACCTTGTCACCCCCTAAAGGGCGCCTATTTTTTTTCCTTTTTCTAGAAATTAACTCAAAGTGAATTGATTCACAATTGAGTAGTTATCTTGGGAGATATATGGTGAGTGATCTTGGGGGTGCATTCTTCCCCACCCTTGCACTATGATATTGCCAATGTTTGGCGATTGACTCAGTTCAAAGTTTCTAATGCTAAGGTTCATAATCAGGCTTCTGTTCAGTCTTCAGTGATAAACTCCTTTGGGAGGCTTCCCAACCTTTAGAACAAAGGATTTACGTATCTTAAAGATATTGGGGGAAGACTAATCATTGAGCAAAACTGTTGAAGGGGACTTTCGTCAGCCTCCACAATTGATTATAGTGGATTGGAACACTTGGTGATAAAGTCGTTTCCCACTTAGGTCGTTCCCCTCTCACCGACCATTAATGGCGCCCTAAGGGCAACTCGGGAGGGCATGCCTTCCAAAGGATTTAATTTCTTGAAGTAAAAGAAAGCATAAAGAGTGGTTTGGATTTTTGGTCACCCAATTCAGGGGAGAGCATATACCTTCCACTTTCGAGACAAGGCAAACAATATTCTTTTTAACTTTCAAGGCAATGATTAGCTAAGATCTATTTGGAGATGTTGCTCCAATAATCATGGTGTTCTTTTTACCCCACAAAGCAATTTGTTGTCTAACTAGGAAGTTGAAATCCTGCTCAACAAAAAGTAAAACACGTTTGCTTGAAAATGGAAATCGCTTTGCAAAATAAAAGGAAAGATTGATTGCTTTTTACCTTTGCAATAAAATGAAAATTTGTTGTTCTTTTTATAGCCCAAATTTGAGGTGTTTTCCCTAATCTTGCAAGAAAGAAAAGTGTTTGATTTTGTTGTTCTTTTTAAACTTGCAATGAGATTCCTTTTAAGCCGAAAAGAAAATTTGATTTGTTTTAAGCCCAAGATAAAATGAGGTTCTTTTTAACAAAAGGAAAATGAGTTTTTTTTAAACCAACTTGAAAAGCTAGGAAAAATCAAATTCCTAAATCTAACTCCTCCAACCTGCAATAAAAGGACGTTAGTGAAAAATTAAAACTTTAGGCGGGCTTACACACGCCTAATTTTCTAACTCTGTTACAAACTGTCATTTTTCTCTATCAAAGTTATGTGCTGAACTTCTGCACAAATGCGTTACAGAATGATATAAAAGCGCTAAAGGACGACTCCTACACGCTACTCTGATTTCCAAATGCGCTACGTTAACACTTCTATGTGTAAGAAAGAAACAGAGAATGTTATGCGCTAAAAGGAAGTTTAAAAGCGCTAGAGGATGGGTCCTATGCACTAAACAGTATGATGAATGCGCTACTGTTTGTCATAGATGCGCTAAAGTATACTCCAGATGCACTAAAAGGGTATTCCAGTATGCTTGTAATCTTTAGCCTGCACAAAAAATGATGTTATTTATGGGGACCTACCCCACGATGGGCGCTAGAAATGTATACGGGAAAATGCGATGATGAAAATGAAGAACTCGAGATCAGAAGAACCACACACCAATGAGACTCTTGGTGCAAGTATATGAACTAATCCAATTAGTTCAACTTCCCAAGGGGTGTCCCATTGTTCTCTGTCTCACAGGATCCCTAAAGTCAATGTTTTGCTCTCAGATCATCGAGCAAGTGACTTAGGAATGACAACTCCAAGAACGAGTGATATTTGATTTATATGCATGAATTCATTCTAAGATATATATAATGTTTAGAACTGTGATGATTAAGCTAGTATGAATATGATGATATGATAAAAGATTAGCAAATTATCCTAGCATGATATACTAGTCTACCATGAATATTCTATGATATGAAAAATGCTTCTAAATGCTATTATGATGATTAACAAAGAGAGGCTCAAATGCTTAGTAAATTAGGCTATAATGTAGATGCATGAAATATTGTTTTTTTTTTCAAAATGAGAAATGAGAGCTCTATTTATAAGGAAAATAGGGCAATGGATGGTCAGGATTGAATAATCTTAACAAGGGCTAGGAGTGAAAGTTAATCAATCCATGTTTACAATTCTCACCAATTAAATGGTGATAATTGTCAACAATGTCAACAAGAGGTTGCTTGAGAGGAGATGCAGGAAGCACTAAATACCTGAGAAGACATGAAGGTTACCGTAGGAGGTAAGGGTTAAGGTTAGGTTAGGGTTATCCAATGGATAAAGATTTTACCCAAGGGGTAAACTATTGTGAAAGGGTCAATAGGATAACCAAGGTTAAAGCCATGAATGCTTGATGAGACCCTTGGGTCAAAAGGATAGTTAAGTTAGAAGAAAGTCTCTAACTAGAGGTCAAATATGAGTTAACCATCAATGGTTATGTAAGAACCTTTAATAGTTTGGAAGACTTTTAGAGGTTAATCATTTGAAGACACAAAGTCTTTAATGGTTATTGAAGACTTTGGAGGCTTTGAGAAGTGACTTCCCTTTTCTCAGGAATGTGACAATAATTAGGAGATGAATTAGGCTAAATTGGAAGTGATTAGAAGAATCTAGAAGGGGTTTACGAGGCAAGTGGGAGATGTAGGAAAATGCAAGTGGGGGGAAAAGGATTTTAATTAAAATAAAATTACTTTATTTCAACCAAAATAGATGCAACTTGCATAAATACAAGTGGGGGAATTTAATAAATAAATTAGACTTATTTATTTGCAAGGATCAATTTAGTTAAATGTAAATTTAATTAAAAAGGGAGAAAGGGGAATTAATTAAATAAAGTGATTTATTTAATTAAAGGCTAGAAAAGGTTTAGGTGAATTTAATTAAATAAATTGAGTAATTCATTTAATTAAATAGATGAAAACGAAGAAATTAATTAAATAGAATTTAATTAATAGGGGGAATGGGGTTAAAAAAAATATTAAATATTTATTTAGGAAAGTGGTCAGATTTATACATCTACAATATCATCAAGAGGTGAGATCAAACTATAGTAGTGGGTGTAAGGATGTGTTTTCTTGGTATCTGAAGATCATGTATGAATATGGGTTGGTCATAGAAATAAAGCGCCTGAACAGTTTGATTGGCAATCTTTTAGAATGTGGAGTCATCAACTCACTGGTTTATTGAATTCCACAAAGAAGTGTTATCTTTTCGAATGTAATAATAGTTAAATTTGTTTGTTGCATGCCAACAGATTTGTTGAAAGGGGTTTTAGAAAATTTTAGGTAAATGCGGTCAGTCGGGTTTATAGCTGAATTGCAACACCAAACTGCTTGAAAGGCCATCTCTGAGTGATGTCATCACACAAAATGTAATAACTGTAGGATATGTACAAAATAGATTTATTGGAAAAGTCTTTAAAAATTCCACATAAGCAGAACATGTTGGAGTAAAGACTACATTCTACTATTCTTGCTAAACATCCTCCTCGCAAGTGCCATTTTGAAAGCGTTGGATCATTTTCTACAACTGAAATAGGACTATTAAAGATGTTTTAAAATTTTCAAGTTCCTACAGTCAGTTAGCAAGTGTGAAGGCCGAATACATGACATATGCCAAGATAGGGTTTATGTAGAAATTGAATTCATTGTATTGATTATAGGAACTCTTCAAAGAAATACAGTTGTCAGAATTTTCAAAGTGGTTGTCATGCCTCCATAAGTCGTAGAAAATTATTTTCTGAAACACCTCAAAGTTAAAGCTCCAACTACATCAGTGTGAAAACTTATGAAAGCATCATCATGAAGTACAAAGCACAGGAGTATGAATATGCTCCAATGATCGACACTATGCTTCCCGAGGTTCTTGACACCAAAATAGGGCACATTAACCTACAGGATATCCAAAAATCATTGATAGAAGGAGATAAATCAGAATTGTCCCATAGGATAGCTGACAGTGGGTTGGTTGATGGAGCTTGTTTTCCCATAACGGTGCAATGTCCAAAATTGATGGTAGAATGTGCAAGAGGATATAACCCTAATGCCAGAGAAATAAGAACTGTTGATGGGCACTTGATGGCTAAGCTAGATGGAATTTCCATCGCCATCATTCTCCGATTACCATACAAGAATAAATTAACTTACATTGATAAACATAAGGCTTACAACTATTTCAGTGATAACATACGTAAATAATTGAATAATTTAGCCAAAGAATGGATGGTGATATCTTGAGGAGGATGATCTCAACTTCCCAAGATGCTTCATTGCTCTCTTTTTATTAAAGAGATCTTTCATCTGATAGTTTTACTCCACAGAGTAACAGTCAACCCTAATCTACGAAATTCAAAGTATGGATGTACCTTTTCATCACAGTCATATCAACCGAAAAATAATTCATTGATTGGGTTTATCTTATGACTGATTGCATACAATCAATTGATCCATTTTAAGACAAGTCAACACTTTCACATGGCTTCCTATTTGATATATGTAATCGCTAATTTAAGGTCATGGCCAGGTTTGAGTACAACTGGCATTCTGAGTCAAGAAACACAGATCTACAACTACTACAAGCAGTTGCAGTTGGAGGAGAGTTTTGTGTATTTCAGACAAGTAAATGATGCCTTTACGATGCTGGAAGTGAGGCTACTTCAAGGAAATACAACTATCGGAATATCGAAAGAAGCAACAACATTGATAAAGAAGTACAAAAGTTACTTCATTGAATTTCCAAAATTCACCTACCTTCGAGTAGGAGGATTCGATGGCTATCCTTATAGGTTGCCAATGTATGTGGATGATAATCTCTTCTTGATCGAGCTTTGTAGACAACTGGTGTCGATCCAGAAGAAATGTAGAAATAGGAAGAATAAAGGAGTTGCCTTACCTATTTTCCTTGGTCATTATAAATGTGAGTCCAACTCAAAAGCAGAAGATGTGCAAATGGCTCTAGCCAAAATCAATTTGTACACCTACTAGATGAGATTCCCCTTTGATAGTAAAGGATATGTCAAGAATAATTTGAGACTTGGTCCTGGGTACCTCCATTTCCCAAATATTGAAGACTTCTGGGAAGATTGCAAGGACGAATTTGAAGTTAGGAAAAGAGATTGGAAAAGATTCACCTTGAAACAAATTTGTGATTTCAAGATGGAATGGATCATTGAAGGTATTGAAGATGATGAATCGGATCTAATTGATCCTTTTTATTATGAGAAGTTCTAGGCTCAACCTCTTCCTGCTATTAATTGGGCAGATCCAAAGGTCAGAGATGTCAAAGAAAGAGCCAGTTTCATGATCAAGAAGTCAAAAGCTTGGGCCAGAAAGAGGATAGCACAAATGACTGCTACAAAGCCAACAAGTAGAAAGGAGACACCAAGGAGAAGTAGCCATCAAGACAATTCTACTTCATCAATTCCTTCTCATACACCAACTATGGATATTATTTCTCACCAGAAATCTCAAGGAAGTGGTGGAGATGAAGATCCTCCAAGAAGAAATAATCTCCAAAACACATGCAGAGATGAGCCTAGACAAAAGAAGAAGAAATCAAGATCAAAAGACAAAGAAGAAAATTCTACTTCAAGAGAAGAGAGAGATCAAGACCCAGTAGAAATCTTGGATGATCCAAGGCTTGATAAAGGTATACCAACTATGTCAACTTCAATCGTCATTGAATCTCCTCATCATGAAGTACAACACCCTACTTCAATTATGGAGCCTTCTTTCTCAAGAAATCCAGTTGATCAAATAAAAGAAGTTAGAGAGGAAGCAACTTCACTAGTACCTGAGCAACAAAGTCTTCAAAAAAATAATGTACAAGAGCCCTCAGAAAGTATTTCCCTCCCATGGTTGGAACAAAGCCTATTGAAAAAGAGAAAATTGGAGGAATTAGTGGGTCCTGAATTCAACACAATATCTGATCTTTTTCGGAGACCTGAAAAGCCAAAGAAAATCAAGTGACTTCAAGAATAAAGATTGATTTGAATTCAGGAAATATGTGGCTAGAGATAACTCGACCCATCTCTGAAAATGATGTAAATGAAGCCACTCCTACAGATTTTGTTATGACAAAAATTGATATGGGTTCATCTACTCATGAAGCTAACATACAAAATTTCAATGTGGTAGCTGCAAGACTAGTGGAGAGAATTGAAAAAGAAAAGCAATCAAAGGATCAACTGTAACAACAAGTGCAAAATTTGTCCTCCTACTTTAAGTCCATAGTTGACACTTCTACCATGCCACTCAATGTTTCTCACCAACCAATTGTCTTGGGCCCAGAAGGAGAAGTTGAAAAAAGTGTTATTGATAGTCTCCAAAAATATCAAGTTTATGGGAAAGTGACTGAAAGTTGGGTGTAGAAAGTCAAAATCATTGCATCTAATTTCTTTGTTAAGGCGAAAGTTGTTCATGACGAGGCCTTAATCAAGAAAGAAACCATTGAAAAGGACCTGAAAGGTGTTAGAAAAGAAGAAGCAGCCTGGAAAAAGATCATGAATGATTTCAGGAAGATGATGGAGATTAATGTCAACACCCTTGTAGCAGAGAAAATCCTACCTAATACATAGGATAATTACTTAGAAATCTGGATAGAAAGTATAGGTTGGAAGCTGGTAATCATCAACCAAGTTTCAATAGAGCAAGAAAAGCTTATACTTTCTTGTGATCAAGTGTGTGCAAAACTTCAAAATCAACTCTTCGCCATCCTTCCAAGTACATCATTGATGGAAGACTCACAAGTGTTACAAAATGGTTTTCAGAGCATGGTTGATCAACAATTCTTTAACAAAGAAGTCTTCAATGAAAACACAATAGATAAGTTGATTGACACCTACACTTCCTTGAAGATTTATATTTCTCAAGTACCTAGTATGGTGGCAGAGTTGAGCAACATCTACAAAAACTTGAAGACTTGGAGGATGAAGATAGCCAACATTATTATTCCTAAAGGAAAATTTGTTACTCCATCCATCAAACTTTTTAGAATATTCAAAGATAAAGAATCCGGTCAGCAGAACCTGCTTTTAGAATCAACAACTTCATCAGCGGTGTCATAACCCTCTTTTGGACCTTGATATGACTTGTTACTACTACTACTACTCCTCCTATTATTAATATTAATATTAATTTTATGAGCAATGTTACTTGGAGATAAAAATTGAATAAGGATGGAATTAGTTTAAAAAGAAAAAAATTAATAAGTAGTGACTCGCACATGAGGTCATAAATTATTCGAGAAATTATTTATTGTCTCAATATTCTAATTGAGCACATGGTGCTGGAGAAAAGAGAAGATTCTAGAAACGAATTCAAATTCAAATTTTAAATGCATGGGCAAATGTAACTGCCACTATGACAAGTTGTAAGAAATATGGCATGAAAGAATTTCAAAATTCAAATTTTTGCATGCAACCCCCACTATGACAATTAATCATTTTGCATGGAATTATTTTGGGAAAGGAATATGGAAATGAGTTAATTCTTTTGGTAGTGGGAAATGGTTCTCATTTTCTATATATTGACTACTAGATTTTTGAAAAAGGGGAGTTCCTTTTTGTTTTATGTGATGAAATAGATCTTTGAATTGTTAAGAAATTAGTTTCAAATTTATGTTAGTTGTAGAAGGAATTTTGTAGGAACATTGCAGGATTTTTACTTTGAGGATTTGGAGAAATTTTCACCAAGCTACAAAGCGAGGATTGAGGAAGGATAGCTGGAAATCAGGTTTCTCTCTTCCATATTCACTTGTATGAGTTTTTTTTCAAAAAAAAAGGAGAAAAAAGGGGAGGGATTTTAATTTGCATGCATAATTTTTTGGGAAAAATTTAGAAGATTAAAGTATGTTTAAAAGATATAGTTATTTCTTTTAATATGATAGAAGATGGGATAAATAGAAGAGTATTTTCATTCTAGAAAAAACAAAGAGTATTTTCACCTTGTTTTCAGATTTTATATAGAAAAATAGATGTGTATATTTTACTTTCCCCTTTTTGATCAATTAATTAGTAGTTTCTTTCAAAATAAATATGTATATACAAATGTACATATTATTTAAATTTATATTTTAAAAAAAAAAAACCCTTCTTTTCTTGTATTCTAAAGGTTAAAAATAAAATAAAAAGATATATTTATATATATAAAATATCAATTAATATAGATTTAATTAATTATAATAAAAGTAATTCAAATAAATATTAAAAAATAAAAAATGAAAATTAATAAAATAATAATAAATTAAATCTTGAAGTTTGTGTTCTTTAAAAAAAAATTTAAAGTTAATAAACAAAATATGTTTTAGAGAAAATAAATAAATAAATAAATCAAAAGTAATTTTAAATTTTGGGCGGGAGAGGGCGCGTAACCCCACCCCTCCACCTGCGGTCCACTGCATGTGCAGGGCCACAGGAAAAGGAGGGGCCCGCAGGGAGTTGGGGCTGCGGGAACCCCACTTCCCTCCCCCTATTTTGGGGGGCTCATTTTTTTATATTAAATTTAAGTTTATTAAAATTCATTGTTATAATAAATATGTTTTTATTAATTAATAGAATTTATTTTGTTAACTAAATTTTGTTGTGATTAATTAAAATAGATAAAATTTATTTTATTAGTTAACAATAATTAAAATTTATTAATGGAAATTTATTTATAATTTGGGATTGTTAATAATTAAAATTTATTTTATTTAAAGTAAAATATATTTTAGAGTTTGTAATTAAAATTCATTTATACAATTATAAATAATTTAAATTTAAGTGTGTTCAAATAGTTGAAAATTTATTTAAATAATTAAAAATTATTTGTAATATTAAAATTAATTTGTATATTTGATTTTCATTTATAATCTAAGTTTATTAGAAAGGGATTATTAAAATAAAATGTTTTCTTTAATGTATAGTAAAATGGATCATTTAAAAATATTAAAAAAAAATTACAACAGTAATTAATCTCTTAGTGAGAGTATAATGAGTCCATCTTATGTTAATGGTCATTTTATTGGGATTTTAATATGGAAAAAAGAAAAGAATGAGAAAATAACTATAAATAATGATCAAGATTAGATGCATTCCTCCTCTGTGTATAGCCATAGATTAAGCTACCTTTGTGCTCCACCGTTGGCTGCAAGAATAAAGTCGTCTGATTCTTCTACCCAAAGCCGTCACTTAAACCTTTCTCTCCTCCACTTATTTGAGCATAGAGATTAGGGTTTGTGTTCCATCTCAAATGGATTTGAAATCTTAATCAAAATACTTTATGGATTCAAAAATAAGTTGGGCACTCAGTATGAGATTATGTGAGCATTTTAGAAAACACTGCAATAATCATTTGAATTCTATAGTTTTGACCTTTGCAGTGATTATAATGATCGAGCTTCAAGTGGATGAATGGTCTAATAGTAAAGAAGCTTATTATAGCCATTCTTCGCAATTAAAAAGTAAAAGCCTCCTAAAAGCATTTAAAAACAAAATCTTTCTAATAGTAAAGAAGCTTATTATAGCCATTCTTCGCAATTATTTAGGGCCACGTAGGAATTGATAAAACTTCTTTCCTTAAATGACGGGAGTGTTAATTTCAATTTACTTTAAATGTGTTACTTTCTATTTACTTAAAGCTTTTTCTAAAAGTAAATTCTTACCGTAGGAAAAAAAAGAAGAGAGGAATAAAGGTATAATTTAGTATTTAATTTTAGAGATAGGAAAAGTCAAGCTTATGCTCTCATAATGATAAGATAAAAAGGTAAGGATATAATTTCCATATTTGAATAATTGAAAAAAAAAAAAAAAAATCCTTACAAATTCTATAGTTATTTTTGTTAATAAAGGATTTTACTTTTAAGTTAATATAATTTTTTTTTAATGAAAATTAAATTTAGTAATATGAATTCATTATTTGAAACAAATTATTACCTTTGATTAAATAAAGATTATAGATTATATAAATTATTATGGGTTTTGAGTTATTTAATTAAAATATTGATAAAATTAAGAGATAACAAAATTAAAATAATATTATTATAACATATGGTAAACTGGAATAAACTTCATCTAGGAGGGAAATCATCATTAGGGTCAATTGATATCGTGAAATTATACCAATATCATTAAGACTGAAAATGAAATCTAATTAACATTTAAGTTAAGAGGTGAAATTCATAGTTAAATCTTCATACAATTTAAACGTATAATCTATGTTGTAAGAACAATACCATTAATTAGGATGCAAAGAAGGTTCATTTAATGAGAATGAAACGAAGTTGAAATCATTTTTTTTACATGAGATTATTAATCATGTCTTGCCTTGCGAATCTCAAATTTAGTACTCATCTTTTGTTGTAGATTTGAAGAAACCTATCCCACGATCACTTAGATTATTAAATTGGAGCAAATTTTAGGAGAAAACATTAGCTCACTTTTAGGAATTTGAAATTGAAAGAGTTATTATTTAAAAATATCTAAGGATAGAGTCAATGTTGCTTAAGTGAAAAAAGTAGTTAGTTATATTTTTTGGCAAATGAATTGGCATTAATCTAAGAGTAACTAGAAGTAGGTTGATAAGAATTATTTAGGAGCCTTACTTACATTGGTTAATTAGAATGTAATCAGACTCTCTCCTAATCTTATTTTCAACATTGGTAATCAAGCTTATTGTTAAATAGTTTTCCCTTCAATAGGTAAGTATTAAATTCATTTGTTACTTAATAATTTATTTCATTTTATTCAAGAAATTAAGTAACTTTGTAGTATTAGGCTTCATAATTAAAAGAGTAATAGTTTTGGGTTTCAAAACAAACAGTATCTTACAAGTAATACAAATCATTCTCATAAGTTCAAGTTCTAAGGTTTTAAATATTATCTTCGTTTACCCTTCAAGAAGTTGATTTGTTATTCCCATTCTTATCAAAATTTCCTTTCAACTATGCAAATTTATATCTTAGTTTCAATTTCAAGCAACAATTCCTTGCATGTAATAGTTACATTGTTCATAGTTATTTTAGCATAATGTTTATTTAAGCCTTCTTGAATTCAAAGTTATTTCCTAGTTAGACAACTAAATAAGAGAAGTTGAAACCAAAAACTAGCAGTGTTCGGTATCTATGGTGCCTGTGGGTCACGCTTACACATAATGTCATCGTTTTGAACTACTACACTTAACGCCTAATTAAGTTGCAACAACGGTGTATGTGGCATTGTCCCTATAAACCGCCAGAGAGAAATAAGGGTCATTTGGAAGTTAAAATCCAAGGGGCAAGCAATCCCCCTTGGATCGATAATTAAAAAAGATTAATTTAAAATGAATTTACATCCGATCAGTTAAACTTTAGAAAAATTCCATTAGGGTTTGGATGTGTGTGATGATCTTAGAAATGTATTTTATCTTGATGAATTCAACGGATGATAACGGATGAAGGGTGACGTATTTAATAGGAAATAGGACTTAGTTATCTTAGGCCACAAGGAAAGGCCACCTTGAGCCTTTTT